>NC_086448.1:212863973-213183258 GCF_028390025.1 Pseudophryne corroboree
GCATGCGTCTATATTGCGGTCCATACCTCATTTTGATTTTGTATCAACATTCACATGTTGGGATTCTATGCGTTCCATGTAATTATTTATCCAGGTGTGTATTAACTCAATAGTGAGCTCTCCGGATGATATTACCCGGTAATCTTAATTTCTCTAACGTCCTAAGTGGATGCTGGGGACTCCGTCAGGACCATGGGGAATAGCGGCTCCGCAGGAGACAGGGCACAAAAATAAAGCTTTAGGATTAGGTGGTGTGTACTGGCTCCTCCCCCTATGACCCTCCTCCAAGCCTCAGTTAGGTTTTTGTGCCCGTCCGAGCAGGGTGCAATCTAGGTGGCTCTCCTAAAGAGCTGCTTAGAAAAAGTTTTTTAGGTTTCTTATTTTCAGTGAGTCCTGCTGGCAACAGGCTCACTGCTTCGAGGGACTTAGGGGAGAGAATTTCAACTCACCTGCGTGCAGGATGGATTGGATTCTTAGGCTACTGGACACCATTAGCTCCAGAGGGAGTCGGAACACAGGTCTCACCCTGGGGTTCGTCCCGGAGCCGCGCCGCCAACCCCCCTTACAGATGCTGAAGATTGAAGGTCCGGAAACAGGCGGCAGAAGGCTCTTCAGTCTTCATGAAGGTAGCGCACAGCACTGCAGCTGTGCGCCATTGTTGTCACACACTTCACACCAAGCGGTCACGGAGGGTGCAGGGCGCTGCTGGGGGCGCCCTGGGCAGCAATATTTTAATACCTTATGGCAAAAGAATACATCACATATAGCCATTAAGGCTATATGTATGTATTTAACCCATGCCAGTTATCTAAATCTACGGGAGGAAAGCCCGCCGAAATAGGGGGCGGGGCTTATTCTCCTCAGCACACAGCGCCATTTGCCTGCTCAGCTCCGCTGTGAGGAAGGCTCCCAGGACTCTCCCCTGCACTGCACTACAGAAACAGGGTAAAACAGAGAGGGGGGGCATTTTTTGGCGATATATTGGATATATTTAAGCTGCTATAAGGAACAACACTTATATAAGGTTGTTCCCATATATATTATAGCGCTTGGGTGTGTGCTGGCAAACTCTCCCTCTGTCTCCCCAAAGGGCTAGTGGGGTCCTGTCTTCGATAAGAGCATTCCCTGTGTGTCTGCTGTGTGTCGGTACGTGTGTGTCGACATGTATGAGGACGATGTTGGCGTGGAGGCAGAGCAATTGCCGATAATGGTGATGTCACCCCCCAGGGAGTCGACACCGGAATGGATGGCTTTGTTTATGGAATTACGTGATAATGACAGCACATTACAAAAATCAGTTGACGACATGAGACGGCCGGCAAACCAGTTAGTACCTGCCCAGGCGTCTCAGACACCGTCAGGGGCTGTAAAGCGCCCTTTACCTCAGTCGGTCGACACAGACCCAGACACAGACACTGAATCTAGTGTCGACGGTGATGAAACAAACGTATTTTCAAGTAGGGCCACACGTTATATGATCACGGCAATGAAGGAGGCTTTGCATATCTCTGATACTGCAAGTACCACAAAAAGGGGTATTATGTGGGGGGTGAAAAAACTACCTGTAGTTTTTCCTGAATCAGAGGAATTAAATGATGTATGTGATGAAGCGTGGGTTAACCCAGATAGAAAAATGCTAATTTCAAAAAAGTTATTAGCATTATACCCTTTTCCGCCAGAGGTTAGGGCGCGCTGGGAAACACCCCCTAGGGTGGATAAGGCGCTCACACGCTTATCAAAACAAGTGGCGTTACCGTCTCCTGATACGGCCGCCCTCAAGGATCCAGCAGATAGGAGGCTGGAAACTACCCTAAAAAGTATATACACACATACTGGTGTTATACTGCGACCAGCCATCGCCTCAGCCTGGATGTGCAGTGCTGGGGTCGTCTGGTTGGATTCCCTGACTGAAAATATTGATACCCTGGATAGGGACAGTATTTTATTGACTATAGAGCAATTAAAGGATGCTTTCCTTTATATGCGAGATGCGCAGAGAGATATTTGCACTCTGGCATCGAGAGTAAATGCGATGTCCATATCTGCCAGAAGGAGTTTATGGACGCGACAGTGGTCAGGTGATGCGGATTCCAAACGACATATGGAAGTATTGCCGTATAAAGGGGAGGAATTATTTGGCGTCGGTCTATCGGATCTGGTGGCCACGGCAACTGCCGGAAAATCCACTTTTTTACCTCAGACCCCCTCCCAACAGAAAAAGACACCGTCTTTTCAGCCGCAGTCCTTTCGTTCCTATAAGAACAAGCGGACAAAAGGACAGTCATATCTGCCTCGGGGCAGAGGAAGGGGTAAGAGAGGGCAGCAAGCAGCCCCTGCCCAGGAACAGAAGCCCTCCCAGGGTTCTGCAAAGCCCTCAGCATGACGCTGGGGCCTTACAAGCGGACTCAGGAACGGTGGAGGGTCGACTCAAGAATTTCAGCGCACAGTGGGCTTGCTCACAGGTGGACCCCTGGATTCTGCAGGTAGTATCTCAGGGTTACAGGTTGGAATTCGAGAAGTCTCCCCCTCGCCGGTTCCTAAAGTCTGCTTTGCCAACGTCTCCCTCAGACAGGGCGACGGTATTGGAAGCCATTCACAAGCTGTTTGCTCAGCAGGTGATAGTCAAGGTACCCCTCCTACAACAGGGAAAGGGGTATTACTCCACGCTATTTGTGGTACCGAAGCCGGACGGCTCGGTAAGACCTATTCTAAATCTGAAATCTTTGAACCTGTACATACAAAAATTCAAGTTCAAGATGGAGTCACTCAGAGCAGTGATAGCAAATCTGGAAGAAGGGGACTTTATGGTGTCCCTGGACATAAAGGACGCTTACCTGCATGTCCCAATTTGCCCTTCACATCAAGGGTACCTCAGGTTCGTGGTGCAAAACTGTCATTATCAGTTTCAGACGCTGCCGTTTGGATTGTCCACGGCACCTCGGGTCTTTACCAAGGTAATGGCCGAAATGATGATCCTTCTACGAAGAAGAGGCGTATTAATTATCCCTTACTTGGACGATCTCCTGATAAGGGCAAGATCCAGAGAACAGCTGGAAGACGGAGTAGCACTAACCCAACTAGTGCTGCAACAACACGGGTGGATTCTGAATTTTCCAAAATCTCAGTTGACCCCGACGACACGTCTGCTGTTCCTGGGAATGATTCTGGACACGGTTCAGAAAAAGGTGTTTCTTCCGGAGGAGAAAGCCAGGGAGTTATCCGAACTTGTCAGGAACCTCCTAAAACCAGGGACAGTGTCTGTGCATCAATGCACAAGAGTCCTGGGAAAGATGGTGGCTTCTTACGAAGCGATTCCATTCGGCAGATTCCACGCACGAACTTTTCAGTGGGATCTGCTGGACAAATGGTCCGGATCGCATCTGCAGATGCATCAGCGGATAACCTTATCGCCACGGACAAGGGTGTCTCTTCTGTGGTGGTTGCAGAGTGCTCATCTGTTAGAGGGCCGCAGATTCGGCATACAGGACTGGGTCCTGGTGACCACGGATGCCAGTCTGAGAGGCTGGGGAGCGGTCACACAAGGAAGAAACTTCCAGGGAGTATGGTCAAGCCTGGAGATGTCTCTTCACATAAATATACTGGAGCTAAGAGCGATTTACAATGCTCTAAGTCTGGCAAAACCCCTGCTTCAGGGTCAGCCGGTGTTGATCCAGTCGGACAACATCACGGCAGTCGCCCACGTAAACAGACAGGGCGGCACAAGAAGCAGGACAGCAATGGCAGAAGCTGCAAGGATTCTTCGCTGGGCGGAAGATCATGTGATAGCACTGTCAGCAGTATTCATTCCGGGAGTGGACAACTGGGAAGCAGACTTCCTCAGCAGACACGATCTACACCCGGGAGAGTGGGGACTTCATCCAGAAGTCTTCCACATGATTGTGAACCGTTGGGAAAAACCAATGGTGGATATGATGGCGTCCCGCCTCAACAAAAAACTGGACAGGTATTGCGCCAGGTCAAGAGATCCTCAGGCAATAGCTGTGGACGCTCTGGTAACACCGTGGGTGTTCCAGTCAGTGTATGTGTTCCCTCCTCTGCCTCTCATACCAAAAGTACTGAGAATTATACGGCAAAAGGGAGTAAGAACGATACTAGTGGCTCCGGATTGGCCAAGAAGAACTTGGTACCCGGAACTTCAAGAGATGCTCACGGAGGATCCGTGGCCTCTACCTCTAAGACGGGACCTGCTTCAGCAGGGACCGTGTCTATTCCAAGACTTACAGCGGCTGCGTTTGACGGCATGGCGGTTGAACGCCGAATTCTAAAGGAAAAAGGCATTCCGGAAGAGGTCATTCCTACACTGGTAAAAGCCAGGAAGGAGGTGACTGCACAACATTATCACCGCATTTGGAGAAAATATGTTGCGTGGTGTGAGGCCAGGAAGGCCCCCACGGAGGAATTTCAACTGGGTCGATTCCTGCATTTCCTGCAAACAGGATTGTCTATGGGCCTCAAATTGGGGTCCATTAAGGTTCAAATTTCGGCCCTGTCGATTTTCTTCCAGAAAGAATTGGCTTCAGTTCCTGAAGTCCAGACTTTTGTAAAAGGAGTACTACATATACAGCCCCCGGTTGTGCCCCCAGTGGCACCGTGGGATCTTAATGTAGTCTTGGATTTTCTCAAATCCCATTGGTTTGAGCCGCTCAAATCGGTGGAGCTGAAGTATCTTACATGGAAAGTAACCATGCTACTGGCCCTGGCTTCAGCCAGGAGAGTATCAGAATTGGCGGCTTTATCATATAAGAGCCCATATCTGATTTTCCATACGGACAGGGCAGAACTGCGGACGCGTCCTCATTTTCTACCTAAGGTGGTGTCAGCGTTTCACCTGAACCAGCCTATTGTGGTGCCTGCGGCTACTAACGAGTTGGAGGATTCCAAGTTGTTGGACGTGGTCCGGGCATTGAAAATATATATTTCAAGAACGGCGGGAGTCAGAAAGTCTGACTCACTACTTATATTGTATGCACCCAACAAGATGGGTGCTCCTGCTTCTAAGCAGACGATTGCTCGTTGGATTTGTAGCACAATTCAACTTGCACATTCTGTGGCAGGCTTGCCACAACCTAAATCTGTCAAGGCCCATTCCACAAGGAAAGGGGCTCATCCTGGGCGGCTGCCCGGGGAGTCTCGGCATTACAACTCTGCCGAGCTGCTACTTGGTCAGGGGCAAACACGTTTGCAAAATTCTACAAATTTGATACCCTGGCTGAGGAGGACCTTGAGTTCTCTCATTCGGTGCTGCAGAGTCATCCGCACTCTCCCGCCCGTTTGGGAGCTTTGGTATAATCCCCATGGTCCTGACGGAGTCCCCAGCATCCACTTAGGACGTTAGAGAAAATAAGAATTTACTTACCGATAATTCTATTTCTCGTAGTCCGTAGTGGATGCTGGGCGCCCATCCCAAGTGCGGATTGTCTGCAATACTTGTACATAGTTATTGTTACAAAAAAATCGGGTTGTTATTTGTTGTGAGCCGTCTGTTCAGAGGCTCCTACGTTTGTCATACTGTTAACTGGGTTCAGATCACAAGTTATACGGTGTGATTGGTGTGGCTGGTATGAGTCTTACCCGGGGTTCAATATCCTTCCTTATTGTGTACGCTCGTCCGGGCACAGTATCCTAACTGAGGCTTGGAGGAGGGTCATAGGGGGAGGAGCCAGTACACACCACCTAATCCTAAAGCTTTATTTTTGTGCCCTGTCTCCTGCAGAGCCGCTATTCCCCATGGTCCTGACGGAGTCCCCAGCATCCACTACGGACTACGAGAAATAGAATTATCGGTAAGTAAATTCTTATTATTATATACTCAAATAACATTTGGCCACATTTTTAGAAGGCATATATATATAAAAAATATATATAGATACATATATTATATAAAACAAAGCTCATTCAGTGCTGCACACGCATCTACCAATAACAATCAGACATATCTGGCCTTATGAATATGTTCACAGAAATATATACAGACATATATGCCCATATATATATAAATATATATATAGTACATGTCACATCTAATACGGTAGATTTACTACGGCGGGAGATCCCCAGAACCGGCGATGTCGCCCATAGCAACCAACCAGACCACACCCACCACCTGCCAAAGGCAGCCAATTTTTTGGTAAGTATAATCTGATCGGTCGCCACGGGCAACACCACCAGCCCCAAAAAATCCCCCACTTCAGCAAACCAACCTCAGTGTCTACAGCTTTTTTTATAAAATCGATCACCATATATATATATTTTTATTTTTCTACATTTCAATGTTCTCGAGCTTATAAATCAATTAACATACATTAACAAACAAACAACAAAATATAATAAGCAAAAATATGTATGTATAT
The DNA here is from genome assembly GCF_028390025.1 of Pseudophryne corroboree. Classification (NCBI taxonomy): domain Eukaryota; kingdom Metazoa; phylum Chordata; class Amphibia; order Anura; family Myobatrachidae; genus Pseudophryne; species Pseudophryne corroboree. The sequence goes on from NC_086448.1 coordinate 212,870,345, forward strand.
ATAGGGAAAGAGACAAGAACTGATGGGGGAATATACCCAAGAATCCTTCTGTTTTTTTCTTTTTTAATAAGGTCAAAAGAATGTATTACCCTCTATAGTACTCCTTAGTTCCCACTAATAATTCTCAAGAAGGAACCTAACACAAAGCATAGTAGAGAACATTATGAACTCCGTTTTATTCATCCTTCAATCATTTTTATCCTATACCCCATTCAGTTCCACAGTATCATTTAATCCCCCCGGTACTAAAGAATCCATCCTGAAAATCCAGTATGCCTCACGTCGGCAAAGCATACTGTATCTGTCTCCACATCGTTTAGTCGCCTTAATCTGCTCAACAGCTAACATTTTAATATCATCAAAATCTGCATCCTGGCAATTCACTATATGGTTTGACAGTATTTACCCTGCACAGAAACAATATAACTCACCCAAATCTAACTCTCTCTGCATATGTTATATCTGCCCCCCCCCCCCCTGCAGTGCACATGGTTTTGCCCAACAGCTAACAAATTTGCTGCTACAATCAACTCTGAATTACCCCCCTAGAGCAGGGATGGGGAACCTTCGGTCCTCCAGCTGTTGTTGAACTACACATCCCAGCATGCCCTGCAACAGTTTTAGCATGACCAAATAGCAAAACTGTTGCAAGGCATGCTGGTATGTGTAGTTCAACAACAGCTGGAGGGCCGAAGGTTCCCCATCCCTGCCCTAGAGAAAGGACATGTCACCAAATCCTGATTCACCTTATGTAGGAAGATGTTGTTAACTTCATACAGTCATATACTGTATATGAGCATGTTATGCACACCAGTGCCTGCAGGAATGTACTGGTGTCTGAACTGTTATGCACACCAGTGCCTGCAGGAATGTACTGGTGTCTGAACTGTTATGCACACCAGTGCCTGCAGGAATGTACTGGTGTCTGAACGGATAGGGATGCAAAACAAATGAACTCACAGACAGACTGGGGAATATGACATTACGTACACAGAAGGTGATAGGGTAACAAAATAAACACAAAGTGAACAGAGAAGCCCAGAGGCTAAGAAACTGGGTGTCTCCCTATTATAGGAATGCTCAGATGAAAAAAGCAAGATGTTGTGTTTTAATACGTAGAGAACCCGAAATGCTGTTGCTAAGGGCAACAGCAAAACCCTAAAGGGTTACCAACGGGTGTGGCAGTAAACTCCTTGGTCAGAGATGGAATGATAGACAGAAGGAGAGTCTCCACAATCCTAATCCTCACTTGCAGTGCACAGGTTCAGCTTACTGCCACTAAACTGAATACCTGAACACCTTGCACAGTGAGACAGGATTTAGGCAGGCAGTCTGAGAATACAGCCGCAAACCTGCTAAGTTCACAGAGTAGCAAAAGAACCCCAGCAGGTTAAACGACTGACTCCAGTCTTACTGCTAGGTCTGGATTGGCAGAGAGTAGTACCAAATCCCCAGGCCTATTTGCAGTAAGCAACAACAAATACAAAGCTACACAGTACTGGCTAACTTTCAGGAACTGACTAACCAACAAAGATTCAGCAGCATCTGCTTAACCTGAGAAGAGGCCTTATAAAGCAGGTGCTGTCCATGCCCCACTCAGACCTCACAGACTGTGAGCACAAAAACCAGCACCGGATCCCCTGCCGTGCACAGAGCCTGTAACCACTGCACAGCAAAAGACCCGAACCGGAGTATCAGCTGCGCTCAGGTTACTCCGCTAGCACTTGTCTCCCGGTTGCCATGACGACGTGGCAGCACAGGGCAGGAGACCCTAACAGTACCCCCCCTCTGACGAGGGGTCAAAGAACCCCTACCACCGGGTTTATCGGGGAACTGCGAGAAGAAAGAGCGTATCAGTCTGGGGGCATGAAGATCACAACTGCGCACCCACGACCGCTCCTCCGGGCCATACCCCTTCCAGTGCACCAAAAATGACAGCCGACCCCGAACCATCTTGGAGTCAAGAATCCTTTCAACAACAAACTCCTTCTGGCCACGTATCAGAAGAGGAGAAGGTCTTCCACTGGAAGAAGGATTACTAATCGCCCGTTTTAAAAGGGAACAATGAAATGTTTTATTGATACCCAAAGAACGGGGCAGGTCTAACTGAAATGCCACCGGATTGATTACCCTGGTGATCTTATAAGGGCCGATGAACCGGGGGCCTAACTTATGAGATGGCTGTCTCAACTTCAAATTCTTGGTAGACAACCAGACGAAGTCTCCTAATTTGAAGCTGCAGGGTCTTTTCCGCTTATCAAAACCCCTTTTGGTCACTAATGACACAGACACAAGGGCTTTCTTCACTTTCCTCCAAATACCTCTAAGGACAGAAACCACAGAGGAACCACCAGGCGTGGAGTCCAGGGGGTCAAAAGAATTGGCCTTAGGATGATGCCCATACACACAAAGGAAGGGAGAGATCCCTGTAGCAGAGTGAGCCGCGTTGTTATAGGCAAACTCCGCCATGGACAGATGAGCAACCCAGTCAGTCTGACACTTGGAGACATAACACCTGAGGAACTGCTCCAAGGACTGGTTCACCCTTTCAGTCTGCCCATTAGACTGCGGATGGTAGCCTGACGACAAGCTGACAGAAATCTGGAGATCGGAACAAAATGCCCTCCAGAATTTGGCCACAAACTGGGATCCGCGGTCAGAGACCACATCAAGTGGCAACCCGTGGAGACGCACAACATGCAGCATAAATAATTCAGACAGGCGTCTGGCCGATGGCAGCCCAACCAGTGGAACGAAGTGCGCCATCTTCGAAAACCTGTCAACGACAACCCAGATGGCTGTCATCCCCGAGGATTTGGGCAAGTCCACCACAAAATCCATTGAAATGTGGGTCCATGGCTTAGATGGGATAGAGAGTGGATGTAATGGGCCATCAGGAACCCCTCTAGGAGTCTTATTTCGGGCACAGATGTCACATGCCCGAACCCACTGATCCACATCCTTAGCCACCGAGGGCCACCACACCGCCCTAGATAGCAACTCCCGAGTTCTGGCAATACCCGGGTGACCTGCCGACTTCTTGGCATGGAATTCCAGGAACACTCGCTGTCTTAACCTAGGAGGCACAAACAAAAGACCTACCGGAAGGTCTGGAGGAGCCTGCTCCTGTGCTCTAAGGACTAATGACAAGAGGTCCTGGGTAATGCCCACTTTAATACATGATGGGGACACAATGGGCAACGGCTCCTCGGTGGTCTCCTGGATTGGAGCAAAACTCCGCGAGAGCGCATCAGCCTTGATGTTTTTTGACCCAGGGCGATATGTTATCAAAAAATTAAAGCGAGCAAAAAACAAAGCCCATCGTGCCTGCCTGGCATTGAGACGCTTCGCTGACTCTAAATATGCCAGATTCTTATGGTCGGTGAGAATTGAGACCACAAACTTAGCCCCCTCAAGCCAGTGTCTCCACTCCTCGAGTGCATCCTTAATAGCCAACAATTCCCGGTTACCCACGTCATAATTCATCTCAGCAGGCGAAAATTTACGGGAAAAGTAAGCACAGGGATGAAGGCGATTATCAGACACTCCCATCTGAGAGAGCACTGCCCCAATACCCATCTCAGAGGCATCCACCTCCACCACAAAAGGACGCTCTGGATCTGGGTGTCGCAGCACCTTGGCCGAGACAAATGCCCTTTTGAGACGGGCAAAAGCCGCTTTAGCCTCACAAGACCAGTGAGCAATATCCGCCCCTTTCTTAGTGAGTGCCACCAAGGGCGCCACTATAGACGAAAATCCAGCGATAAATCGTCTATAAAAATTTGCAAAGTCCAGGAAACGCTGAAGCGCCTTCAAACTAGTGGGCTGCACCCAATCCAGGACTGCCTGTACCTTGGAACCCTCCATTTGGAAACCTTCTGGGGAGATAATATATCCTAGAAATGCGATTTGCTGAACTTCAAATTCGCACTTCTCCAGCTTCGCCCCAAGCCGGTGGTCTCTGAGTTTCTGGAGGACTAAGCGTACATGCTTCCGATGTTCCTCCAGGGAATGGGAGAAGATTAGGATGTCATCTAAGTATACAACTAAGAATCTATCCAAATATTCCCTGAGTACATCGTTCATGAAATCCTGGAAGACTGCCGGGGCATTACAGAGCCCAAAAGGCATCACCAAATATTCATAATGCCCTGAGTGGGTATTAAAGGCAGTCTTCCATTCATCCCCCTCTCTTATTCGGATTAGATTGTACGCCCCGCGTAGGTCAATCTTAGAAAAAATGGTGGCAGTACGAAGCTGGTCAAACAAGACCGAAATGAGAGGCAGTGGGTATGAGCTTTTAATCGTGATACGGTTCAATTCCCTGAAGTCGATGCAGGGTCGCAACGAACCGTCCTTTTTACCCACAAAGAAGAACCCCAACCCAACTGGAGACTGTGAAGGTCTGATAAATCCCTTAGCCAAGTTCTCCTGAATGTACTCTGCCATAGCCTGAGTCTCAGGACGTGACAGGGAGTACAACCTGCTCTTGGGAAGCTTAGCATTTGGCAACAAATCAATGGCACAGTCATAGGGGCGATGGGGAGGTAGTACCTCTGCAACTTTTTTGGAGAACACGTCCGCAAAATCTGCATAACACCCTGGCAATCCTGGCAAACTTAGCTGCGAGAGCCTGACTGGAAGGCTCAAGCAACTCCTGAAACAATCAGTACCCCAACTAAGAATCTCCCCAGAGACCCAGTCAAATTGAGGATTGTGGGCCCTTAACCAGGGTAACCCCAACACCAATGGGGCAAAAGTACAGACAGTCACATAAAAGGACAATTTTTCAGAGTGTGTGGCTCCAATAAACAAAGAAATCTGGCTAGTGCAAGAGGTAATTTTACCTTGGGATAATGGTTCCCCGTTTAACCCACAAATCTCAATTTCCGATTGCAAGGGTACTAAGGGAACAGAGTGTTTCAGGGCGAATTGGCGGTCCATAAAAACCCCGTCGGCCCCACTGTCTACAAAGGCCTCAGTCTAGACAGTTTGACCGAGGATCTTCAAGGTCACCGGAATGATAAAAGTCTTCTTGGGAAATTCTGACTTCTGGCCTGACAGGATATTTCCCATCACCCTCAGGCCCTGAAGTTTTCCGGCTTTTCTGGGCATGATACTACCACATGACCTTTATTCCCACAGTACAAACACAACCCCTGCTGTCTCCTCCGCGTCTTCTCACGCGAGGAGAGGCGAGTAGCCCCAATCTGCATAGGCTCCTCGGAAAATTCCTCAGAGTCTGAGGTTCCCTTGGGAAAGAAGAAAACCTCGGTCTCCCTTTCAAGCCTACGCTCTCTCAGCCGTCTATCCACCCGGATGGATAACTGCATGAGCTGATCCAAGCTATCAGGCAAGGGATATTGTACCAGTTGGTCTTTTATCTGGTTAGAAAGACCTCTTCGGTACTGGTGTCTCAGGGCTGGGTCATTCCACTGGGTATCATGGGCCAACCTCCGAAACTCCGTACAGTAAACCTCAACTGGCCTTCGCCCTTGCTTAAGGATCGAAATCTGAGCCTCGGCTGAGGCCGTCTTGTCAGGGTCATCATACAACATGCCCAGTGCCGTAAAAAAAACATCAACACTTTTAAGCGACGGACAGTCAGGCTGCAACCCATATGCCCAGACCTGTGGGTCTCCTTGTAGCAAGGAAATCACTATGCCCACCCGCTGAATCTCCGACCCTGAAGACTGAGGCCTAAGCCGGAAGTACAGCTTGCAGCTCTCCTTGAAACAAAAGAACTGCGAGCGATCTCCAGAAAAACGATCCGGGAGATTTACTTTCGGCTCCTTAACCCCTGAAGGTGCTGCTGCTGCGGGAGTTCCGCCAGCGGCCTGGGAGGTGTGCATTTTAATGGACAAATCATTAAATTGTCGAGTCAGGACCTGCACCTGATCGACCACCTGTTGCAACGTATTTTGAGGGGTATGCTCCATATTCCCACAAAATTTCAACAGGAGTATTAGGCTGCTGAATATGTTATGCACACCAGTGCCTGCAGGAATGTACTGGTGTCTGAACTGTTATGCACACCAGTGCCTGCAGGAATGTACTGGTGTCTGAACTGTTATGCACACCAGTGCCTGCAGGAATGTACTGGTATCTGAACTGTTATGCACACCAGTGCCTGCAGGAATGTACTGGTGTCTGAACGGATAGGGATGCAAAACAAATGAACTCACAGACAGACTGGGGAATATGACATTACGTACACAGAAGGTGATAGGGTAACAAAATAAACACAAAGTGAACAGAGAAGCCCAGAGGCTAAGAAACTGGGTGTCTCCCTATTATAGGAATGCTCAGATGAAAAAAGCAAGATGTTGTGTTTTAATACGTAGAGAACCCGAAATGCTGTTGCTAAGGGCAACAGCAAAACCCTAAAGGGTTACCAACGGGTGTGGCAGTAAACTCCTTGGTCAGAGATGGAATGATAGACAGAAGGAGAGTCTCCACAATCCTAATCCTCACTTGCAGTGCACAGGTTCAGCTTACTGCCACTAAACTGAATACCTGAACACCTTGCACAGTGAGACAGGATTTAGGCAGGCAGTCTGAGAATACAGCCGCAAACCTGCTAAGTTCACAGAGTAGCAAAAGAACCCCAGCAGGTTAAACGACTGACTCCAGTCTTACTGCTAGGTCTGGATTGGCAGAGAGTAGTACCAAATCCCCAGGCCTATTTGCAGTAAGCAACAACAAATACAAAGCTACACAGTACTGGCTAACTTTCAGGAACTGACTAACCAACAAAGATTCAGCAGCATCTGCTTAACCTGAGAAGAGGCCATATAAAGCAGGTGCTGTCCACGCCCCACTCAGACCTCACAGACTGTGAGCACAAAAACCAGCACCGGATCCCCTGCCGTGCACAGAGCCTGTAACCACTGCACAGCAAAAGACCCGAACCGGAGTATCAGCTGCGCTCAGGTTACTCCGCTAGCACTTGTCTCCCGGTTGACATGACGACGTGGCAGCACAGGGCAGGAGACCCTAACAGAGCAACAAAAAAATTATTATTTTTAGGGTGCATTGAAATTCAAAATGTATTTGTTTAATCCTATCTGGGGTACACCAAACTACCTTGGAGCATTGGCGTTTCTCTCATGGGTGCAATGTGTGCAGTGCACACGAGCCCCTGGATCATGGGGGGCCCACACTGTCCCCATGTTGTTTTAATACATTTCCTGAGTCCCACGACGAGCACTGCAGCCACAGCAGCCACTGGAAAAATCACACCCAAAATGGCTTACACGCATGTGAAGTACAAAATTTGTTTCCGGACCATGGCGGACGCAATGTTTCCGGATACCTTCGCATGCGCAGTAGACTCTGGCACGATGACGGAGCCTACGGTGCTGTGGATAGGACAGGGCCCCCTCCTCTCTTAAAACACCCCTGCCTTGGAGACTGTAGGCAGCTATTGCCTGCTGGTGTTATCATCCCCTTTCCACCACTTTGTCTTTAATTTTTTACTTTTAGTACTCTGGAGTAGAGAACATTTTCCTTTTGCTCCTCATGCATCAGATCTTAATGTATCTAATCTTTTTACCATTTTCTGGAGCTCTCTACACAGCTACTGCTCCCATTTCTTTTGGGGAGGCAGTGTATTTTGTTCACCAGTGGTTTTGGGGGGGATCAGGGACCCCTGGGACTGCAGGTGCCTATGACCGTGCTTCGGGAGGGGTGGTCTTCAGTTTGCCGGCGGCCGGGCTCCCAACGACCAGTATGCCGGCGGTCGGGATTCCGGCGCCAGTATGCTGGCCGCCGAGAGCCCGACCGCCAGCATAACATACTACACCCCTTGGGGAGCGGTGATGAAAATAAACAATGCAGCCCAGCTCTCTCACTGCAGCTGGGAGGAGGCTAGCAGTGGTGTAACTCTCTACTGGGTGTTTCAAGCCCTTTGAAACCTAACTGAAGATTAAAGTTGGTTTTAGTATTGAATTAAGGTATACTTACTGGAAAGGAGGAGTTTTAAAATTAATCCTATTTTTTTTCTTTTTGGTTTCTTCATGCTCCATTCATTAGATACAAGACCCATATGAAGGGGATTACAGGGAGGAAGATCATATAATAAAACAAGGACTCAAAGCAGCGCTGGTACAGTAAACACACAAGTTGCAGTTTGTATCCATTTTTACTAAAATTCAAGCCAATAATAAATCTAAATATTTCTTACACATAAGGAAGATAAAGTTCTACAGAAACTAACTGACCAAAAAGAAACATCTGCTGGATTCCATGGAGGATCGCTGGAGGTAATTCTAATTGCCGCTCATGTGCAATTTACAAACATTTTATAAATATTGACACACAATGCTCCAACACAATCAGTCCTATGCACAGACTTGGCAATACTTTGGTTTACTATATTTCTGCAGATGTGCCCACATACACTATCCTCAGATCACGGACTTTATACTTTAGCTACATCATGCAACTTTTTCTTAAAACATGCTTCTTACTCTGCTACTTTATACCAATTCCTTTGAGACAAAGACACTAATCCTACGTACTTTGGGCCTAATTCAGACCCGATCACTCCTACAACAGCGCTCGCAGCACGATGCCCTTTCTACAGTGCGCACGCGCAGTGACCGCACTGCACGTGCGCACCCAGTGAGATGTGAAAGCATCTCACTGATGCAATCTTCTCTGCCTGATTGACAGGCAAAGGTGGTTGTGGGGCGGGAGGGGGAGTGCCAACGGCATTAGAATGACGTTGGGGGGGGAGGCGCGATGCGGACAACAAAGGCGTGTCTGGACTATTGCTGGGGTGGTCCGCGTGGCATCCCATGTAGCCGCTGCGACCCAGAACATGGTGGGTTGCACAGGCAGGGAGCTACTTGGCGGGTGCATACTTCTTGGACCGGGCAAAGAAATTACCATAGCCAGTCTGAGTAAGCTTCAGCTTGCGCAAATGGCTGAGAACTATGACCAGTGGTCGCAATGGTGATCTTTAGACTCAGCACCGGATTCTACAGATGCCTCCTACTGCATTAGCATTTTAGTTGTACAGTATTGCACAGCTTCTTCCCTGCGACTGTGTAATACTGTACAAATCACAATCAGGCCCTAAAACACAAAATTCAGGAAAAAGTACACAAGCACAGGAATAGCTACTCGGAGCGACTAAGATGTGCCATGTATCTCGCATCATATGGTGCAAAAAGGATATGTGTATGAGGTCACATCTGTACATCCATTTACTACATGATTTGCATAATTGCACTTTTTAATTACAATTGTAATTATTGAAGAAATTTATTTTTACGTCAGTGATCCACCAGGGAACAAAAGTTGGTGGGACATAGACTCAATGGGCCACTCTATTCTTTTGTCTGTGGTTCTCTCTATCATGGAATCTCATTCAGAGGCGTCACTTACTTGTAAAACACCCGGTGCGGGCGAAAAGGTTGGTGTGGCTTCATGGCAGGGGTGTGGCTTCAAAACAGGGGGCGTGGCTAAGCACCTCGACCCCCGCTTTTGGCGCATCGTGGGTCCGGGGGATGCGGGCTTCCCTCGGACACTGGTGCATCTGCAGTGCTGGCTTCTGCATTGTGACAGGAGCTGGGTTGCAGCGCGTTATGTTATAGTGCAGCACCCGGCTCCTGCCACTGAGCAGGAGCCTGCACTTTGGTGTCACCCCTCAGAGGGTAATACCCTGGTGCGGGCTGCACCCCCCTTGTGACGCCACTGCTCTCATACAAATCACATCCATCTGTACAGGGGCGTTTCTAGAAAGGAGAAGACCCGTGTGCAGGCTCCGTCTGGGCCCACTCCTCTCTAGCCCGGCAGCAATGTATTTGTGGGCACTAGGTTACCTAAGGGTCCCAGAGTTTACAGCGCATGTGCAGATCGCCAGGAAAATGGCGCCGCAGCCATTTTGACAGTGATTTTCCTTCTGTGCATGCGCAAAACATCGGGAAAATGGCGCTGTGACATTTTTCCACTGATCTCTACAGCGCTGCTGCACTATGGGACTCTGGAGGTAAGTATTAAAAATTATGGGTGCAAGGTGTGTGGTGTGAGCCCCCCATTATAAATACGCAAATGCATCTGTGTCTAACAATGGTGTCTTTTAAATTAATATTTCTTATAATGCATTTTATTTGCTTCCTTTATTGTGGCATTAATGGTAAATATTCTGATTTATTGCTAGGTACAAAAGGCTGGCGAGGCTGATATACAGCAGAAGATACCTATTGTGAAAGATGGACCCCTAACAAAACAGGTACACCAAAATAACTCACACATTTCATTAACATGACATCATAAAAGCAGTAAATGTAGGGACTTTGGCCCTCATTCCGAGTTGTTCGCTCGGTATTTTTCATCGCATCGCAGTGAAATTCCGCTTAGTACGCATGCGCAATAATCGCACTGCGACTGCGCCAAGTAACTTTACTATGAAGAAAGTATTTTTACTCACGGCTTTTTCTTCGCTCCGGCGATCGTAATGTGATTGACAGGAAATGGGTGTTACTGGGCGGAAACACACGGCGTTTCAGGGGCGTGTGGCTGAAAACGCTACCGTTTCCGGAAAAAACGCAGGAGTGGCCGGAGAAACGGTGGGAGTGCCTGGGCGAACGCTGGGTGTGTTTGTGACGTCAACCAGGGACGACAAGCACTGAAATGATCGCACAGGCAGAGTAAGTCTGGAGCTACTCTGAAACTGCTAAGTAGTTAGTAATCGCATTATTGCGAATACATCGGTCGCAATTTTAAGAAGCTAAGATTCACTCCCAGTAGGCGGCGGCTTAGCGTGTGTAACTCTGCTAAAATCGCCTTGCGACCGATCAACTCGGAATGAGGGCCTTTGTTTTTTGAGTGAGCCCAATTTTCTGGAATGCCTTGTCCAATAGTCTGACATCACTAGGCACCAAGAGTGTACACAGTATTCACTTTCTGTCTTACTGTACTTAGGTAGCAATGAAATACAATCCAGCTTATTCTAATCACATAGCTCCTTCTCCATTCCAACCTATTTATTAAAGGGTGTGTGCATGCCATTTTGGGGATCAGAGACTTCTGGGAGCCATGAGCTGGCCGCAGTGGTGCACCTCCCTCCCATGTGTTTTAAGCCCTCAGAAACCTAACCGAGGACTAAAGTTGGTATTAGTTTTGCGTTACGGTATACTTGCTAGAGAGGAGGAGTTTTAAAATGAACCCATTCAGTGGGGAGGGAATGTATTTTCTTCAACAAAGTACTTGGGGGATCAGGGACCTCTGGGACTGCAGGTGCCCATGACTGTGCTTCGGGAGCGGTGATGAAAATAAACAATGCAGCCCATCTCTCTCACTGCAGCTGGGAGGAGGCTAGCAGTGGTGTAACTCTCTACTGGGTGTTTCAAGCCCTTTGAAACCTAACTGAAGATTAAAGTTGGTATTAGTATTGAATTAAGGTATACTTACTGGAAAGGAGGAGTTTTAAAATGTATCCTATTTTTTTTTCTTTTTCATGCTCATTCATTAGATACAAGACCCATATGAAGGGGATTACAGGGAGGAAGATCATATAATAAAACAAGGACCTCAAGAAGCGCTGGTACAGTAAACACACAAGTTGCAGTTTGTATCCATTTTTACTAAAATTCAAGCCAATAATAAATCTATATCTATATTTCTTACACATAAGGAAGATAAAGTTCTACAGAAACTAACTGACCAAAAAGAAACATCTGCTGGATTCCATGGAGGATCGCTGGAGGTAATTCTAATTACCGCTAAATTGCAATTTACAAACATTTTATAAATATTGACACACAATGTTCCAACACAATCAGTCCTATGCACAGACTTGGCAATACTTTGGTTTACTATATTTCTGCAGATGTGCCCACATACACTATCCTCAGATCAAGGACTTTATACTTTAGCTACATCATGCAACTTTTTCTTAAAATATGCTTCTTACTCTGCTACTTTATACCAATTCCTTTGAGACAAAGTCACTAATCCTACGTACTTTGGGCCTAATTCAGACCCGATCACTCCTACAACAGCGCTCGCAGCACGATGCCCTTTCTGTAGTGCGCAAGCGCAGTGACCGCACTGCACATGCGCACCCAGTGAGATGTGAAAGCATCTCACTGATGCAATCGTCTCTGCCTGATTGACAGGCAAAGATGGTCGCGGGGCGGGAGGGGGTGTGCCAACGGCGTTAGAATGACGATGGGGGGGTGCGATGCAGACAACAAAGGCGTGTCTGGACTATTGCTGGGGTGGGCCGCATGACTGCGTGACATCCCACGTAGCCGCTGCGACCCAGAACATGGTGGGTAGCGCAGGCAGGGAGCTACTTGGCAGGTGCATACTTCTTGGACCGGGCAAAGAAATTCCCATAGCCAGTCTGAGTAAGCTTCAGCTTGCGCAGATGGCTGAGAACTATAACCAGTGGTCGCAATGGTGATCTTCAGACTCAGCACCCGGATTCTACAGATGCCTCCTGCTGCATTAGCATTTTCGTTGTACGGTATTGCACAGCTGCTTCCCTGCGACGCTACAATACTGTACAAATCACAATCAGGCCCTAAAACACAAAATTCAGGAAAAAGTACACAAGCACGGGACTAGCTACTTGGAGCGACTAAGATGTGCTATGTATCTCGCATCATATGGTGCAAAAAGGATATGTGTATGAGGTCACATCTGTACATCCATTTACTACATGATTTGCATAATTGCACTTTTTAATTACAATTGTAATTATTGAAGAAATGTATTTTTACGTCCGTGATCCACTAGGGAACAAAAGTTGGTGGGCCATAGACTTAATGGGCCACTCTATTCTTTTTTCTGTGGTTCTCTCTATCATGGACTCTCATTCAGAGGCGTCATTTACTTACAGCTGGGAGGAGGCTAGCAGTGGTGCAACTCTCTACTGCAGGGGTGGGGAACCTTTTTTCTACCAAGGGCCATTTGGATATTTTATAAAATCCTTCGGGGTCCATACAAAAATTATCCACTTAAAAATTAGCCTGCCCCCAGTAGTTATGCCCCCAGTAGATATACCCCCAGTCAGTTGTTATGCCCCAGTAGATATGCCCCCTAGTAGCGATGCTTACACACACAGACATTAAAAGAAAAGATAAAAAACACAATACTCACCAGCTCTGCTCCTTCTTCCGGAACTTTGCACTCCGCCTGTCCGCCGCTCCTCAGAACTATGGGAGAGACGTCATGAGATCTCTCCCATAGCACTGCACAGCTGCACATGCACACTTTCAGAGCTGGAAGCCGGAGCTCAGGAGTGAGTTCCTGCCTCCAGCTGCTGCTGAGGGGAAGAAGCCAGGTGCCCACTAGTAACAAAATCACAGCAGGCACCTGGATCTCCCTCGGTTAGGTGAGCCTGGCTGGGCCGGATCAAGTGGCTCTGCGGGCCTTATACGGCCCTCGGGCCTGAGGTTCCCCACCCCTGCTCTACTGGGTGTTTCAAGCCCTTTGAAACCTAACTAAAGATTAAAGTTGTTATTAGTATTGAATTAAGGTATACTTACTGGAAAGGAGGAGTTTTAAAATAAGTCCTATTTTTCTGTTTTTGTTTCTTCATGCTCCATTCATTAGATACAAGACCCATATGAAGGGGATTACAGGGAGGAAGGCCATATAATAAAACAAGGACTCAAAGCAGCGCTGGTACAGTAAACACACAAGTTGCAGGGGATACGGTCATTAGGTCGACACTGCTTAGGTCGACAGTCATTAGGTCGACCACTATAGGTTGACATGCATTAGGTCGACAGGGTCACTAGGTCGACATGGTCATTAGGCCAACATGTACTAGGTCGACAGGTCAAAAGGTCGATATGATTTAAAAAAAATAATACATTTTTGGACTTTTTCATACTTTACAATCCACGTGGACTACAATTGGGAATGGTAACCTGTGCCGAGCGCAGCAGTAGCGGAGCGAAGCACCTTGCCCGAAGCATGGCAAGCGGACATGGTGCACTAATTGGGGTTCCCCATCACTTTACGAAGAAAACGACACACACAAAAAAAAAAACCTCATGTCGACCTTTTCACCTGTCAACCTACTACATGTCAACCTAATGACCATGTCGACCTAGTGGCCCTGTCGACCTAATGCATGTCAACCAATAGTGGTCGACCTAAGTTGTGTCAAACCAACGACCCATACCCAGTTGCAGCTTGTATCCATTTTTACAAAAATTCAAGCCAATAATATATTTATATTTCTTACACTTAAGGAGGATAAAATTCTGCAGAAACTAACTGAGCAAAAAGAAACATCTGCTGGATTCCATGAAGGATTGCTGGAGGTAATTATAATTGCTGCTTATTTGCAATTTACACACATTTTATAACCATTGACACACAGTTCTCCAACACAATCAGTCCTATGCACAAACTTTTCAATACTTTGGTTTACTGTGTTCCTGCAGATGTGCCCACATACACTATCCTCATATCACGGATTTTGTGACTTAGCTACATCCTGCAACTATTTCTTAAAATATGCTTCTTACTCTGCTACGTTATACCAATTCCTTTGAGACCAAGATATTAATTCTAAGTACTTATTGGACTTAGGGGGTGATTCAGATCTGATCGTAGATGTGCTAAATTTAGCACATCTACAGTCATTTACTCTGACATGCGGGGGGATGCCCAGCACAGGGCTAGACCACCCCACATGTCAGGCCCTACCCCTCCATACAGGTGCAAAAGCATCGCACGGCGGCGATTCTTTTGTACCCTGCGAGTAGCTCCCTACCAGCGCAGCTCCTGTGCTCTGTGCACATGTGCAGAACATGTCCTGTATGATTGCTCACAGTCTGTTTGGGCGGTAGAGTGGGGGCAGCAACTGGGATCACTCCGCAAAACATAGGAGTGCCAAACTACTTCACTTTTTATTACAATTGTTATAATTGAAGAAATTCATTTTTGCCTCAGTGATCCTTCAGGGAACAAAAGTTGGTGGGCCATAGACTTAATGGGCCACTCTGTTCATCTGCCTGTGGTTCTCTCTATCATGGGCTGTCATTCAAACCACATCCATCTGTGTCTAACAATTGTGTTTTTTACATTTATATTTCTCATAATGCAATTTATATTATTTCTTTTTTTGTGACATTAGTGATAAATATTCTGATTTGTTGCTAGGTACAAAGGGCAGGTGAGACTGATAGAGAGCAGGAGATACCTATTGTGAAAGATGGACCCCTAATAAAACAGGTACACCAAAATAACTACTACATATCATTAACATGACATCATAAAAGCAGTAAATGTAGGGACTTTGTTTTTTTTTTGAGTGAGCCCAATTTCTCTGACGTCCTAGTGGATGCTGGGGACTCCGTATGGACCATGGGGAATAGACGGGCTCCGCAGGAGACTGGGCACTCTAAAGAAAGATTTAGGACTATCTGGTGTGCACTGGCTCCTCCCTCTATGACCCTCCTCCAAGCCTCAGTTAGATTTCTGTGCCCGGTTGAGCTGGATGCACACTAGGGGCTCTCCTGAGCTCCTAGGAAGAAAGTGTTTGTTAGGTTTTTTATTTTCAGTGAGACCTGCTGGCAACAGGCTCACTGCATCGAGGGACTAAGGGGAGAAGAAGCGAACCTACCTAAGTGGTGGTAGCTTGGGCTTCTTAGGCTACTGGACACCATTAGCTCCAGAGGGATCGAACACAGGACCTGACCTCGTCGTCCGTTCCCGGAGCCGCGCCGCCGTCCCCCTTATAGAGCCAGAAGCAAGAAGGTGGTCCGGAAAATCGGCGGCTGAAGACTTCTGTCTTCTCCAAGGTAGCGCACAGCACTGCAGCTGTGCGCCATTGCTCCTAATGCACACCACACACTGCGGTCGCTGATGGGTGCAGGGCGCTGGGGGGGGGCGGCCTGAGCAGCAATACTGACACCTTGGCTGGCAAACTGGCACCATATATAGCCCCAGAGGCTATATAGGTGCTTTTTAACCCCTGCCAGAATCCATAAAAATGCGGGAGAAAGTCCGCGAAAAAGGGGCGGAGCTATCTCCTTCAGCACACTGGCGACATTTTTCCCTCACAGCTCCGTTGGAGGGAAGCTCCCTGGCTCTCCCCTGCAGTCAATACACTACAAAAAGGGTTAAAAAGAGAGGGGGGGCACATTTTAGGCGCAATATATAATATATATAGGCAGCTATAAGGGAAAACACTCTTTATATGTGATATCCCTGTGATATATAGCGCCCTGGTGTGTGCTGGCATACTCTCCCTCTGTCTCCCCAAAGGGCTTTGTGGGGTCCTGTCCTCTGTCAGAGCATTCCCTGTGTGTGTGCTGTGTGTCGGTACGGCTGTGTCGACATGTATGAGGAGGATAATGATGTGGAGGCGGAGCGAATGCCTGTAAATGTGATGTCACCCCCTGCGGGATCGACACCGGTGTGGTTGGACTTATGGAAGGATTACGTGAAAGTGTCAACTCCTTACACAAAAGGTCGACGACACAGAACAGCCGGCTACTCAGCTTGTGCCTGTTCCAGCGTCTCAAATGTCATGGGGGGCTCTAAAAACGCCCGCTACCTCAGATGGCAGAAACAGATGTCGACACGGATACCGACTCCAGTGTCGACGACGATGAGACTAGTGTACCCTCCAAATAGGTCCACCCGTTACATGATTGAGGCAATGAAAAATGTATTACACATTTATGATAATACCCCAGGTACCACATAAAAGGGTATTATGTTTGGTGAGAGAAAACTACCAGTAGTTTTTCCTGCATCTGAGAAATTAAATGAGGTGTGTGAGGAAGCGTGGTCTTCCCCCGGTAAAAAATTGATAATTTCTAAACGGTAATTGGCAGCGTACCCTTTCCCGCCAGAGGATAGGTCACGTTGCAAAACACCCCATAGGGTAGATACAGCGCTTACACGCTTATCAGAAAAGGTGGCACTACCGTCTCCGGATACGGCCGCCCTGAAGGAACTTGCTGATAAAAAGCAGGGGGTTACCCTGAAAGATATAGTCACACACCCGGGCATTATATTGCGACCAGCCATTGCTTCGGCATGGATGTGCAGTGCTCCCGCTGCGTGGTCAGATTCCCTGTCGGAAAATAACTATGGATAGGGACAATATTTTGCTGACAATAGAGCATATAAAAGACGTGGTCTTATACATGCGTGATGCACAGAGGGATATTTGCCGGCTGGCATCAAAAATAAGCGCTAGTTCCATTGCCGCCAGACGGGGGTTATGGACTCGGCAATGGTCAGGCGATGCCGACTCGAATCGGCACATGGAAATTTTGCCCTATAAGGGGGTAAAACTGTTTGGGGATGGTCTTTCAGACCTCGTTTCCACAGCTACTGCTGGGAAATCGACTTTTTTGCCACAGGCTACCCCACAACAAAAGAAAGCACCGTATCATCAAGTACAGTCCTTTCGGCCCCAGAAAAGCAAGAGGGCTAGAGGCTCATCCTTTCTGCCGAGAGGCAAAGGTAGAGGAAAAAGCTGCAGCACACAGCTAGTTCCCAAGAGCAGAAGTCCTCCCTGCGTCCGGTAAGTCCACAGCATGACGCTGGGGCTGCTCAGGCGGACCCGGGTACGGTGGGGGCCCGTCTCAGAAATTTCAGCGCCCAGTGGGCTCTCTCACATGGATCCCTGGGTCCTTCAAGTAGTATCTCAGGGGTACAGGCTGGAGTTCGAGACGTTCTTCCCCCCGCCGTTTCCTAAAATCTGCCTTACCGGCACCTCCCTCTGCCAGGGAGGCGGTGTTGGTGGCTATTCAACACTATAATCACAACAAGTGATTGTCAAGGTGCCCCTACTTCAGCAAGGAAGGGGTTACTATTCCACAATGGTTGTGGTACCGAAACAGAACGGTTCGGTGAGACCCATCTTAAAATTAAAATACTTGAACTTTTATATCAGAAGATTCAAGTTCAAGATGGAATCGCTCAGGGCGGTTATTACGAGCCTGGACGAGGGGGATTACAGGGTCTCCCTGGACATCAAGGATGCGTACCTGCATGTCCCCATTTACCCTCCTCACCAGGAGTACCTCAGATGTGTGGTACAGGACTGTCACTATCAGTTCCAGACGCTGCCGTTGGAGTTGTCCACGGCACCGAAGGTCTTTACCAAGGTAATGGCCGAAATGATGATACTCCTTCGCAAGAAGGAAGTTTTTTATTATCCCGTACTTGGACGATCTCCTGATAAAGGCGAGGTCCAAAGAACAGTTGGTAGTGGGGGTAGCACTCTCTCGGGAAGTGCTACAACAGCACGACTGGATTCTCAATATTCCAAAGTCACAGCTGGTCCCGACGACACGTCTTCTGTTCCTGGGAATGATTCTGGACACAGACCAGAAAAGAGTGTTTCTTCCAGTGGAAGCACATGACTCCTGGAAAAAATGGTAGCTTCGTACGAAGCATAATTCCATTCGGAAGGTTCCACGCAAGGACGTTCCAGTGGGACCTGTGGGACAAATGGTCCGGGTCCCATCTACAGATACAACAGCGGATAACCCTGTCGGCAAGAAACAGGGTGTCGCTGCTGTGGTGGCTGCAGAGGGCTCTTCTACTAGAGGGCCGCAGATTCGGAATACAGGACTGGGTCCTGGTGACCACGGAGGCCAGCCTTCGGGGCTGGGGTGCAGTCACACAGGGAAGAAATTTCCAAGGAGATTTCGCTTCACATAAATATTCTGGAGCTAAGGGCCATTTACAATGCCCTAAGCCAAGCAAGGCCCCTGATTCAGAACCAGCCGGTACTGATCCAATCAGACAACATCACGGCGGTCGCCCATGTAAACAGACAGGGCGGCACAAGAAGCAGGATGGCGATGGCAGAAGCCACAAGGATTCTCCGATGGGCAACCTACACCCGGGAGAATGGGGACTTCTTCCAGAAGTTTTCCAAATGCGGGTAAACCGTTGGGAATGACCACGGGTGGACATGATGGCGTCCCGCCTCAACAAAAAGTTGAAAAGATATTGCGCCAGGTCAAGGGACCCTCAGGCGATCGCTGTGGACGCTCTAGTGACACCGTGGGTGTACCAGTCGGTTTATGTGTTTCCTCCTCTACCTCTCATACTCAAGGTACTGAGAATAATAAGAATGCGAGGAGTAAAAACCATACTCGTGGTTCCGGATTGGCCAAGAAGAGCTTGGTACCCGGAACTTCAAGAGATGCTGGCAGAGGACCCTTGGCCTCTGCTGCTCAGACAAGACCTGCTGCAGCAGGGACCCTGTCTGTTCCAAGACTTACCGCGGCTGCGTTTGACGGCATGGCGGTTGAACACCGGATCCTAAAGGAAAAGGGTATTCCGGAGGAAGTCATCCCTACCCTGATCAAAGCCAGGAAGGATGTCACCGCAAGACATTATTACCGCATTTGGCGGAAATATGTTGCTTGGTGTGAGGCCATGAAGGCCCCGAGGGAGGAATTTCAACTGGGTCGATTCCTACACTTCCTGCAAGCAGGGGTGACGTTGGGCCTCAAATTGGGGTCCATCAAGGTCCAGATTTCGGCTCTGTCGATTTTCTTCCAGAAAGAACTGGCTTCACTGCCTGAAGTTCAGACTTTTGTCAAAGGAGTTCTGCATATTCAGCCTCCTTTTGTGCCCCCAGTGGCACCTTGGGATCTCAATGTGGTTTTGGCATTCCTGAAATCACATTGGTTCGAACCACTTAAGACTGTGGAATTAAAATATCTCACGTGGAAAGTGGTCATACTGTTGGCCCTGGCTTCGGCCAGGCGGGTTTCAGAATTGGCGGCTTTGTTTTGTAAAAGCCCTTATCTGATTTTCCAGATGGATAGGGCAGAATTGAGGACTCGTCCTCAGTTTCTCCCGAAGGTGGTCTCAGCTTTTCACCTGAACCAACCTATTGTGGTGCCTGCGGCTACTAGGGACTTGGAGGATTCCAAGTTGCTGGACGTAGTCAGGGCCCTGAAAATTTATGTTTCCAGGACGGCTGGAGTCAGAAAAACTGACTCGCTGTTTATCCTGTATGCACCCAACAAGCTGGGTGCTCCTGCTTCTAAGCAGTCTATTGCGCGCTGGATTTGTAGCGCTATTCAGCTGGCGCATTCTGCGGTAGGATTACCGCAGCCTAAATCAATAAAAGCCCATTCCACAAGGAAGGTGGGCTCATCTTGGGCGGCTGCCCGAGGGGTCTCGGCTTTACAACTTTGCCGAGCAGCTACTTGGTCAGGGGCAAACACGTTTGCTAAATTCTACAAATTTGATTCCCTGGCTGAGGAGGACCTGGAGTTCTCTCATTCGGTGCTGCAGAGTCATCCGCACTCTCCCGCCCGTTTGGGAGCTTTGGTATAATCCCCATGGTCCTTACGGAGTCCCCAGCATCCACTAGGACGTCAGAGAAAATAAGATTTTACTCACCGGTAAATCTATTTCTCGTAGTCCGTAGTGGATGCTGGGCGCCCATCCCAAGTGCGGATTGTCTGCAATACTTGTACATAGTTATTGTTACAAAAATCGGGTTTTGTTGTGAGCCATCTCTCCAGAGGCTCCAATTGTTATCATACTGTTAACCGGGGTTCCTATCACGTGTTATATGGTGTGATTGGTGTGGCTGGTATGAGTCTTACCCGGGATTCAAAATCCTTCCTTATTGTGTCAGCTCTTCCGGGCACAGTTCCTAACTGAGGCTTGGAGGAGGGTCATAGGGGGAGGAGCCAGTGCACACCAGGTAGTCCTAAATCTTTCTTTAGAGTGCCCAGTCTCCTGCGGAGCCCGTCTATTCCCCATGGTCCTTACGGAGTCCCCAGCATCCACTACGGACTACGAGAAATAGATTTACCGGTGAGTAAAATCTTATTTTTCTGGTATGCCTTGTCCAATAGTCTAACTTCACTGGGCACCAAAAGCATACACAGTATTAATTTCCTGTTTTACTGTACTTACAGTAGGTAGCTATGAAATACAATTTAGCTTATTCTTATCGGATAGCTCCTGCTTTATTTCATCCAATTTATTAAAGTATGTGTGCAGAGACCTCTGGGCGCCATGAGCTGGCCGCAGTGGTGCACCTCTCTACCATGCGTTTCAAGCCTTCAGAAATCTAACCGGCAGTGGCGTTTCTATAATGGGTGCAGTGGTTACGGAGCACATGGGCCCCTGGGTTCAGGGGGGCCCACACTGCACCTATATTTTGATACTTACTTTTCCGGAGTCCAGCATCAGGCGCTGCAGTCGCTTCAAAAATCACAGCCAAATTGGCCTCCGCGCATGCACAGTAGTTAAATGCCGGAGACTACTGCACTGTGCAAAGTATGGGGCCCACCCGGAGGTGCACACGGGGCCCCTCCTCTGTTAAAACGCCCCTGCTAACCGGGGACTAAAGTTAGTATTAGATTTGATTTATGGTATACTTACAAGAGAGGAGGAGTTAAAATTAATCCTATTGTTTCTCTTACATCCTAGAGGATGCTGGGGACTCCGTAAGGACCATGGGGTATAGACGGGCTCTGCAGGAGACATGGGCACTCTAAAGAACTTTTAGTATGGGTGTGCACTGGCTCCTCCCTCTATGCCCCTCCTCCAGACCTCAGTTAGATTCTGTGCCCAGAGGAGAATGGGTGCACTAGAGGGGAGCTCTACTGAGTTTCTCTGATAAAAGAATTTTGTTAGGTTTTTTATTTTCAGGGAGCTGCGCGCCATTGCTCCCACACGTTACACACACTGACAGGCACTGATGGGTGCAGGGCGCAGGGGGGGCGCCCTGGGCAGCAATATAAACTTCTGTTTTGGCATTTTTCACATATGGGCTGCGGAGCCAGTAGATATGTACATCCCCCGCCATTAATTGTAATTTTGAGCGGGACCGAAGCCCGCCACTAGAGGGGGCGGAGCTTGGTCTCACAGCACTAACCAGCGCCATTTTCTCCACAGTCTGAAGAGAAGCTGGCTCCCCGGACTCTCCCCTGCAGATCGGTGACACTGGGCTGAAAGAGAGGTGGGGAGGGGGGGGCACATTTAGGCGCAGTGAGTGTATTACACTGTTAATATATATAAAAGCGCTATATCTGGGAATTGTTTCCAGTGTCAATTGGCGCTGGGTGTGTGCTGGCATACTCTCTGTCTGTGTCTCCAAAGGGCCTTGTTGGGGAACTGTCCCCTAATAGATATATCCCTGTGTGTGTGTACGGGTGTCGGTACGCGTGTGTCGGCATGTCTGAAGCGGAAGGCTCATCCAAGGAGGAGGTGGAGCAGATGATTGTGTTGTCTCCGTCGGCAACGCCGACTCATGATTGGTATGATATGTGGAATATTTTAAATGCTAATGTGACCTTATTACATAAGAGAATGGACAAAGCTGAGTCCAGGGAAACAGCAGGGAGTCAATCCGCGGATTTGACTGGGTCACAGGGCCCGTCAGGGTCTCAAAAGCGTCCCCTATCACAAATAGAAGACACTGATACCGACACGGATTCTGACTCCAGTGTCGACTATGATGAGGCAAGGTTACACCCTAAGGTGGCCAAAAGTATTCATTATATGATTATAGCAATAAAAGATGTGTTGCATATCACAGATGACCTCTCTATCCCTGACACGAGGGTACACATGTTTAAGGGAAAGAAACCTGAGGTAACGTTTCCTCCATCTCGTGAACTGAACGAATTATTTGAAAAAGCTTGGGAAACTCCAGACAAAAAACTGCAGATTCCCAAGAGGATTCTTATGGCGTATCCTTTCCCTGCAAAGGACAGGATACAGTGGGAATCCTCGCCCAGGGTGGACAAGGCGTTAACGCGTCTGTCCTAGAAGGTGGCGCTACCGTCTCCAGACACCGCGGCCCTTAAGGATCCTGCAGATTGTAGACCGGAAACTACCTTAAAGTCTATTTATGCACATACGGGTGTTTTACTCAGACCGGCAATAGCATCGGCATGGGTTTGTAGCGCTGTTGCAGCATGGACAGATACCTTGTTGGCTGACATGGATACCCTGGACAAGGATACCATTGTACTGACTTTAGGTCACATTAAAGACGCAGTCTTATATATGAGAGACGCTCAAAGAGACGTGGGGCTGCTTGGGTCCAGAGCCAACACCATGGCAGTTTCGGCAAGACGAGCTCTGTGGACCCGCCAATGGTCGGGTGATGCCGACTCAAAGAAACATATGGAGGTTTTACCTTACAAGGGTGAAGTTTTGTTTGGGGATGGTCTCGCGGACCTGGTTTCCACAGCTACCGCGAGTAAATCTACATTTTTGCCCTTTGTTCCCCCACAGCAAAAGAAAACCCCACAATATCAGATGCAGTCCTTTCGGT
The DNA here is from genome assembly GCF_028390025.1 of Pseudophryne corroboree. Taxonomy (NCBI): domain Eukaryota; kingdom Metazoa; phylum Chordata; class Amphibia; order Anura; family Myobatrachidae; genus Pseudophryne; species Pseudophryne corroboree. The sequence goes on from NC_086448.1 coordinate 212,893,608, forward strand.
CGCATAAGTCCAGAAGAGGTCGGGGCTCCTCTTTCCTCGCCAGAGGTAAGGGTAGAGGTAAGAGAACACCTGCTTCGGCTAGTTCCCAGGAGCAGAAGTCCTCCCCGGCTTCTGCTAAATCCACCGCATGACGCTGGGGCTCCACGGAGGGAGTCCACACCGGTGGGGGCACGTCTTTGACTCTTCTGCCAGGTCTGGGTTCTATCAGACGTGGATCCTTGGGCGTTGGAAATTGTATCCCAAGGTTACAAACTGGAATTCGATGAGGTGCCCCCTCGCCGATTTTTCAAGTCGGCCTTGCCAATCTCTTCCCCGGGGAGGGAAGTGGTATTAGATGCAATTCAAAAGCTGTGTCAACAGCAAGTGATTGTCAAGGTCCCCCTAGGCCAACAAGGAAAAGGGTACTATACAACACTGTTTGTGGTCCCGAAACCGGATGGTTCGGTCAGACCCATTTTGAATCTAAAACCCCTGAACTTATACTTGAAAAAGTTCAAATTCAAGATGGAATCACTCCGGGCTGTGATATCCAGTCTGGAAGCAGGGGATTTTATGGTGTCGCTGGACGTGAAGGATGCCTACCTTCATGTCCCCATATTTCCTCTTCATCAGGAATACCTGCGTTTTGCGGTACAGGACTGTCATTACCAGTTTCAGACGTTGCCGTTTGGGCTTTCCATGGCCCCGAGAATTTTCACCAAAGTAATGGCGGAAATGATGGTGCTCCTGCGCAAGCAGGGAGTCACAATTATCCCGTACTTGGACAATCTCCTGATAAAGGCGAGATCAAGAGATCAATTGCTGAAAAGCGTGTCGCTCTCCCTGGGAGTATTACATCAACACGGTTGGATTCTCAATCTGCCAAAGTCACAGTTTATTCCAACGACTCGAATATCATTCCTAGGCATGATCCTAGACACGGAACAGAAGAGGGTTTTTCTACCAATAGAAAAAGCCCAGGACCTCCAGAACATGGTCAGGGACCTACTAAAACCAAAAAGAGTGTCTGTTCATCAATGCACTCGAGTTCTGGGAAAAATGGTGGCAGCCTACGAGGCCATCCCCTTCGGCAGGTTCCATTCGAGGACGTTTCAGTGGGACCTTCTGGACAAATTGTCGGGGTCCCATCTACACCTACATCAAAAGATAAATCTGTCCCTCAGGGCCAGGGCGTCTCTCCTATGGTGGCTGCAGAGTGCTCACCTTCTAGAGGGTCGCAGGTTCGGCATTCAAGACTGGGTTCTTGTAACCACGGACGCGAGCCTCCGAGGATGCGGAGCAGTCACAAAAGGAAGAAATTTTCAGGGACTATGGTCAAGTCAGGAGGCTTGTCTACACATCAACGTGCTGGAATTGAGGGCCATATACAACGGCCTACGACAAGCGGAATATCTTCTTCGCGACCTACCGGTTCTGATTCAAATCAGACAACGTCACAGCCATGGCTCATGTAAACCGCCAAGGCGGGGCAAGGAGCAGAGTGGCAATGACGGAAGCCACCAGAATTCTGCGCTGGGCGGAAAGTCACATAAGTGTTCTGTCAGCAGTCTTCATACCGGGAGTTGACAACTGGGAAGCAGACTTCCTCAGCAGACACGATCTTCATCCAGGAGAGTGGGGACTTCATCAAGAGGTCTTTGCAGAGATAGCAAGTCTTTGGGGACTTCCTCAAATAGACATGATGGCGTCACGCCTCAACAAAAAGCTTCGGAAGTATTGTGCCAGGTCAAGGGACCCCCAGGCAGTAGCGGTAGATGCCCTGGTGACACCATGGGTGTTTCAGTCGGTCTATGTGTTCCCTCCTCAACCTCTCATCTCAAAAGTGTTGAGAATCATAAGATGAAACAGAGTACAAGCAATACTCGCGGTTCCAGATTGGCCTCAAATGGCCTGGTATTCGGATCTTCAGGAAATGCTCACAGAAGATCCGTGGCCTCTTCCTCTCAGGGAAGACCTGCTGCAGCAGGGGCCTTGCATGTTCCAAGACTTACCGCGGTTGCGTTTGACGTCATGGCGGTTGAACACCGAATCCTAGCTGAGAGAGGTATTCCGGAGGAAGTTATTCCTACTCTGATAAAGGCTAGGAAGGAAGTAACGGCGAAACATTATCACCGTATCTGGAGGAAGTATGTATCTTGGTGTGAAACCAAACATGCTCCTACGGAAGATTTCCATCTGGGCCGTTTTCTCCACTTCCTACAGTCAGGAGTGGATATGGGCCTAAAATTAGGCTCCATTAAGGTACAGATTTCGGCCCTATCTATATTTTTTCAGAAGGAATTGGCTTCTCTCCCAGAAGTCCAAACTTTCATAACGGGAGTGCTGCACATCCAGCCTCCTTTTGTGCCACCTATGGCACCATGGGACCTTAACGTGGTGTTGCAGTTCCTTAAATCACACTGGTTTGAACCTCTTCAAACGGTGGAATTAAAATTTCTCACTTGGAATGTTGCTGGCCTTGACATCTGCAAGGTGGGTGTCAGAGTTGGCGGCCTTGTCTCACAAGAGCCCCTACTTGATTTTTCATGTGAATAGAGCAGAGTTGAGGACTCGTCCTTAATTTTTGCCTAAGGTGGTTTCTTCTTTTCATATGAACCAACCTATTGTGGTGCCTGTGGCTACGGGGGACTTGGAGGACTCCAAGTCCCTGGATGTAGTCAGGGCCTTAAAAATTTACGTAGCCAGGACGGCTAGGGTTAGGAAAACAGAGGCTCTCATTGTCCTGTATGCAGCCAATAAGGTTGGCGCGCCTGCTTCTAAGCAGACTATTGCTCGCTGGATCTGTAACACGATTCAGCAGGCTCATTCTATGGCTGGATTGCCGGTACCAAATTCAGTAAATGCCCATTCCACTAGGAAAGTGGGCTCTTCTTGGGCGGCTGCCCGAGGTGTCTCAGCATTACCGTTGTGCCGAGCAGCTACTTGGTCGGTTTCAAACACTTTTGCAAAATTCTACACGTTTGATACCCTGGCTGAGGAGGACCTCGCGTTTGCTCAATCTGTGCTGCAGAGTCATCCGCACTCTCCCGCCCGGTTTGGAGCTTTGGTATAAACCCCATGGTCCTTACGGAGTCCCCAGCATCCTCTAGGACGTAAGAGAAAATAAGATTTTAAACCTACCGGTAAATCTTTTTCTCCTAGTCCGTAGAGGTTGCTGGGCGCCCGTCCCAGTGCGGACTAAATCGTCAAGACTTGTATATAGTTGTTGCTTACATAAGGGTTATGTTACAGTTAAGATCGGTCGTTGACTGATACTGTTTTTTGTTCATACTGTTAACTGGTTGCGTATATTCCAGGTTATACAGTGTGTTTGGTGTGGGCTGGTATGAATCTTGCCCTTAGATTAACAAAATCCTTACCTCTTATTGTCCATCTCCTCTGGGCACAGTTTCTCTAACTGAGGTCTGGAGGAGGGGCATAGAGGGAGGAGCCAGTGCACACCCATACTAAAAGTTCTTTAGAGTGCCCATGTCTCCTGCGGAGCCCGTCTATACCCTATGGTCCTTACGGAGTCCCCAGCATCCTCTACGGACTGGGAGAAAAAGATTTACCGGTAGGTTTAAAATCTTATTTTCTCTTTTTGGTTTCTTCATGCTCCATTCATAAGATACAAGATCAATATGAAGGGGATCACAGGGAGGAAGCTCATACAACAGAACAAGGACCTCAAGCAGTTCTGGTACAGTATCCACAAGTCTCAGCTTGAATCCATTTTTGTAACATTCAAGCCAATAATGAATTGCATGCATTTTACCTATATTTCTTACACTTAAGGATATTAAAGTTCCACAGAAACCAACTGACCAAACAGAAACATTTGCTGGATTCCATGAAGGATCGCTGGAGGTAATTATAATTGCTGATATTTTGATCCTTTGAAATAGTTTAGAAACACTGACACACAATCAGTCCTATGCATAGCCTCCATAAGCTGCCTTGATTTGCTTTAATAAAATTTGAACTTAAATTATTTCAGAAACGTATTTTTGCCTCAGTAAACCATCTGGGAATAAAAATTGGTGGCAATGAAGCATGAGTTCACACAAGTCACAAATTGTCTCTAAAACCTAAATATTACATCATGATTTCTACCTTAGCATTATATAGTAGGTACCCGATTGCTGTTATTTTATGAAGCCATTATTCCTTTTCTCTCTTCTCTTGTATCTTAGACAGAGCAGCATTGTCCACCTGACACCTATGAATTGGATCCCGCTAAGAGCTTCAAAATGAGAAAGCAACAGGTGATTTATTTGGCAGTAAAGTAAAAAAAGACTTAACTTGTGCAATGCTAATACATCATTTAAAATTGAAAAAGAAAAATATTTATGAGTGTCCAAAACTTCTCTGCCCTTCAGAAACATCTTGTAACACTGCATTCTATTTTGTTTTTATAATGCATCTCTTTGTGGTTATTGTATGACTGAAGTCCTTAATTTTAATAGGAAGCAATGAAGATGGTAAGGAAAGAACACAAATTCCTTTATACAGAAACAAGGATAGAGATATGTGGTAGCAAATTCATATCATATATGATGCATATACTGTTTGAGTGCTATTCCACGGTATCCGGTCTATTAGATCTACACTAAAAAGGTCTACAGTCAATAGGTCGACTGCTAATGGTCGACATGCATTAGGTCAATAGTTCAAATGGTCAACAGGTTCAAAAGGTCGCCATGACACTGGTCGACACACTTATGGTCAACACAAGAGTTTTTCTTTTTTTTTTCTTTTTCATACTTTACCATCCAAGTGGACTACCATTGGGAATAGTAACCTGTGGCGTGCACAGCGGTAGCGGAGCAAGGCACCTTGCCTGAAGCATGGCGAGTGAAGTTGAGGGACGCGATACACTAATGGGGTTTGTTTGTGGCAGTAAAGTAACAAAATACCCCCAAAAAACAAACAAAATTGAGTCTACCTTTTTTTTGTTGACCATTTCCATGTCAACTTTTTGAACCTGTCTACCTTTTCTACTGTCTACAGATTCCATGTTGACCTTTTGACCCTGTCAACCTAATGCATGTCTACCATTAGTGGTCGACCTTTTGACTGTAGACCTTTTTAGTGTAAATCTAATAATCCACACCCCTATTCCACAGTAGAAGATTGAAGGACAACTGCAGCAGCACATATGTTCCTGGGGAGGTGAGTACAGTAGAAGGTATTCCTGATCTTCTTCCCTCTAGTATCCTTGGATAAACCACCTAACAGAAGCTCAGTATCTCTCTCTGATTGAGGGTACGGTAGGTTTTTAAAAATAACAGGTGTCCCTTAACATACAGGCTTATTGCAACAAAGAAAATGCAGTTTACCTGTGTAATCAGTGTAATCAGTAATTAAATAGTGTGGAATGTGATGATGCTGGGGTGATGTTTAGCTTTCTTTGTCCTTCCAGCCAACTGATCTGCCCATATGCCTAATGTTTAGCTCTTGGCCTTCTGCTACTTCAACATTGATTAAATAAATCACTTACAGTAGGTAACTAATGAGTGAAAGACAATTAAAATAACACACTATTGTACTTCAGTAGCGTTTGTGCCTCAGCTACTTAACCATGCACTTTACTTCTCTAATCATATGGTAGGGAGTGGGACTGAACTCCGTGTCCTCCTGTTTTTGGCAGGTCTACACAAAAAAAAAAGGAGAGTTTGCAGAGTCATTGACGTGCACATGGGCACAATCCTAGGCCAGTCCAACAGGAGTAGTCATCCTAGCCAGCACTGTCTTGGTGATTCTTTAAACACCTTTCAAGTTATCATTTACCAGGGGTTGCCTGTGGTCCTAACCAGCCTTCTGCTGCCTGGCAGGCACTCTGCAGTGTGTGGCTCCATCTTTTTTCTAATCAGTATGCTGTCTGTATGGAGATACAATGCCAGGAGGCATATTACAGTTAAAAAGCAAAAGGCATGCTTACACAATAGTGGTAGGGTGTAACACCCCACTTGAAAACATTTAAGGATGCTACAATAGACATAGAGGCTCTGATTCAGATTGAACATTATTGCTCCTGCATGGGATTAGATGGGTATATTTGCTCATATGCTAAGTTGTAGGTATCTCTGTCCTGTTATCTGTTATATCTAATATCTGTTTCATATCTGTCATCATTATCAGTGCGTAACTTTAACCAGCCCTATTCCTGATGCAAATGATCAGCCTGAAAATAGGCATAGTTAAGCTTGTGAAACAAATAAAGGCAAAGGGCACCACCAAGTGTATTAAATTAGTGAGACTTGTGTACCAAGTACTCACATACCATATAGATAACCAAAAGGAATATCTTGGGTATATCACCCTTGTTATATGTGGGTTTTTATTTTTAATATTTTAAACGCTCAAACTACAACACTCTTTAGGAGCTCCTACTGTATATAATGGTTAATAATAATAATAATAATAACAATAATATAGAGTATTATGTTGAAAACTCATTTATCACCCAACAGATTATATATAGGCAAGTATTAAGCATATATTAAAATACTGCACAATAGATTAGTGCAAACAGAGCTAATCTAAATCACAGGAACAAAGCAGTCATAGGAATGGAAGGTCCCAAACAGGAAAACTGCCTCAACATGTTTCATCTATATAATGTGTTCTGGACTCCATAACTAATTTAATGCACTAGGAGGCCTCCTTTGCCTTTATTTGTTTCTGTACTATCACCTATGCAAAATGTAAGACTCTGTTTAAAGGGTGCTACCTGACGTTTAGTGCGTGCATGTTGAAAGACTTATTTCATATTGGACTAAAGCTGCGTAAACACTAGACGATATGTCATCCAATCCACTGGAACGGACCAACATATTGGGTACATCGACTAGTGAGTATGACACTAATTCAGACCTGGTCTCTGCAGCGTAAGCAGGCTGAAGCTCTGTGCTGTGTGCACATGCAAAGCAGCCGACTGTGTGGCCCGCTAGACATCCGCTCATAATCATAGGCAATTCTATAATGGGTGCAGTGTCTGCGGTGCACATGGGCCCCAGGGTCCAGGAGGTCCACACCGCACACCCTTCACCCATATATTGGCCCTCATTCCGAGTTGTTCGCTCGGTATTTTTCATCGCATCGCAGTGAAAATCCGCTTAGTACGCATGCGCAATGTTCGCACTGCGACTGCGCCAAGTAACTTTACTATGAAGAAAGTATTTTTACTCACGGCTTTTTCTTCGCTCCGGCGATCGTAATGTGATTGACAGGAAATGGGTGTTACTGGGCGGAAACACGGCGTTTCAGGGGCGTGTGGCTGAAAACGCTACCGTTTCCGGAAAAAACGCAGGAGTGGCCGGGGAAACGGTGGGAGTGCCTGGGCGAACGCTGGGTGTGTTTGTGACGTCAACCAGGAACGACAAGCACAGAAATGATCGCACAGGCAGAGTAAGTCTGGAGCTACTCTGAAACTGCTAAGTAGTTAGTAATCGCAATATTGCGAATACATCGGTCGCAATTTTAAGAAGCTAAGATTCACTCCCAGTAGGCGGCGGCTTAGCGTGTGTAACTCTGCTAAATTCGCCTTGCGACCGATCAACTCGGAATGAGGGCCATTATACTTACCCCTCTGGAGTCCCGAGTGATTTGCGCATGCGCACTGTAGATGTCCCTGGGAACAAGGCATGGGCGCCATGTTCCCGGAGACCTGTGCAAGAGCAGTAGACTCTGGCATTGTGCCAGAATCTACATGCTGCCGGAGAGGAGGGGACCCGCAATAGAGGCTGCATGCAGGTCCCCTCCTCTATCAAAAGGACCCTGCTCATCATCATACTGCTATTATGATGGACCTATGTTTATGTGGAGTCCTGGCGCTGTACTCCCATCTGCCACATTGTTGTCCTTAAGCGTGTGGTAAATGCCTGCTCCTAACTGGATCAGAGAAGGTCATGGTAGAGACTGCCTTCCACATTATTTTTTCTTCAGAACATGGTGATTGTCCCTCTGGGTCCGTTACTATCTCTATCCTGTTTCTTGGTGTCTCATGGTATTGCATTTTGTCAGTTTTGTTTACCATATGGGCCTGTTTTGCATCTTGAGATTGATATTTGTATAACTGCCATTGATTGCGTCAGTATTCCAAGTGGCACAGGATTCAGGACTTTCTCTTTGACTCTTCAGGCTGGTGTGCTCTGAAAGCAGAGGCAGAACTCTGGGAGGCAACAGAGTCATCTGCCGCCGGGCTCCTGCTCTGAGGGGGGGCACCTCTCCTTCCATTCTGTGACACCATTGAATTAAGTTAATTGATAGCTGCCGCTATCTTTTCAGTGGCCGACTTACTCACTGGTCCCTGCACCTTACAAATCCCACCCTTTTTATTATACTGTAGATACACATTTCTCTAACGTCCTAAGTGGATGCTGGGGACTCCGTAAGGACCATGGGGAATAGCGGCTCCGCAGGAGACTGGGCACAAAAGTAAAGCTTTAGAACTACCTGGTGTGCACTGGCTCCTCCCCCTATGACCCTCCTCCAAGCCTCAGTTAGATTTTTGTGCCCGAACGAGAAGGGTGCACACTAGGTGGCTCTCCTGAGCTGCTTAGTGAAAAGTTTAGTTTTAGTTTTTTTATTTTCAGTGAGACCTGCTGGCAACAGGCTCACTGCATCGAGGGACTAAGGGGTGAAGAAGCGAACTCACCTGCGTGCAGAGTGGATTGGGCTTCTTAGGCTACTGGACATTAGCTCCAGAGGGACGATCACAGGCCCAGCCATGGATGGGTCCCAGAGCCGCGCCGCCGGCCCCCTTACAGAGCCAGAAGACAGAAGAGGTCCGGAAAATCGGCGGCAGAAGACGTCCTGTCTTCAACAAGGTAGCGCACAGCACTGCAGCTGTGCGCCATTGCTCTCAGCACACTTCACACTCCGGTCACTGGGGGTGCAGGGTGCTGGGGCGGGGCGCCCTGAGACGCAATAAAAACACCTTGTATGGCAAAAAATGCATCACATATAGCTCCTGGGCTATATGGATGAATTTAACCCCTGCCAGAATACATAGAAAAAAGGGAGATAAGGCCGCCGATAAGGGGGCGGAGCCTATCTCCTCAGCACACTGGCGCCATTTTCCCTCACAGCTCCGTTGGAGGGAAGCTCCCTGGCTCTCCCCTGCAGTCACTACACTACAGAAAGGGTTAAAAAAGAGAGGGGGGGGCACTAATTACGCGCAGTATTAAAGATACAGCAGCTATAAGGGGAAAAACACTTATATAAGGTTATCCCTGTATATATATAGCGCTCTGGTGTGTGCTGGCAAACTCTCCCTCTGTCTCCCCAAAGGGCTAGTGGGGTCCTGTCCTCTATCAGAGCATTCCCTGTGTGTGTGCTGTATGTCGGTACGTTTGTGTCGACATGTATGAGGAGAAAAATGATGTGGAGACGGAGCAGATTGCCTGTAATAGTGATGTCACCCCCTAGGGGGTCGACACCTGAGTGGATGAACTGTTGGAAGGAATTACGTAACAGTGTCAGCTCGGTATAAAAGACAGTGGTTGACATGAGACAGCCGGCTACTCAGCTTGTGCCTGTCCAGACGTCTCATAGGCCGTCAGGGGCTCTAAAGCGCCCGTTACCTCAGATGGCAGATATAGACGCCGACACGGATACTGACTCCAGTGTCGACGGTGAAGAGACAAATGTGACTTCCAGTAGGGCCACACGTTACATGATTGAGGCAATGAAAAATGTTTTACACATTTCTGATAATACGAGTACCACCAAAAAGGGGTATTATGTTTGGTGAGGAAAAACTACCTGTAGTTTTCCTGAATCTGAGAAATTAAATGAGGTGTGTGATGATGCGTGGTTTTCCCCCGATAACAACTGATAATTTCTAAAATGTTATTGGCATTATATCCTTTCCCGCCAGAGGTTAGGGTGCGTTGGGAAACACCCCCTAGGGTGGATAAAGCGCTCACACGCTTGTAAGAACAAGGGCTCTACCCTCTCCTGAGATGGCCGTCCTTAAGGATCCTGCTGATAGAAAGCAGGAGGGCAACTGCGACCAGCAATCGCCTCAGCCTGGATGTGCAGTGCTGGGTTGGCGTGGTCGGATTCCCTGACTGAAAATATTGATACCCTAGATAGGGACAGTATATTATTGCCTATAGAGCATTTAAAAGATGCATTTCTATATATGCGTGATGCACAGCGGAATATTTGCCGACTGGCATCAAGTCTAAGTGCGTTGTCCATTTCTACCAGTAGAGGGTTATGGACACGACAGTGGTCAGGTGATGCGGATTCCAATCCAAACGGCATTTGGAAGTATTGCCTTATTAAGGGGAGGAGTTATTTGGGGTCGGTCTTTCAGACCTGGTGGCCACGGCAACAGCTGGGAAATCCACGTTTGTACCCCAGGTCGCCTCTCAACATGAGAAGACGCCGTATTATCAGGCGCAGTCTTTTCGTGGGCAAGCGGGCAAAAGGTTCCTCATTTCTGCCCCGTGACAGAGGGAGAGGAAAAAGGCTGCAGAAATCAGCCAGTTCCCAGGAACAGAAACCCTCTCCCGCCTCTGCCAAGCCCTCAGTATGACGCTGGGGCTTTACAAGCAGAATCAGGCACGGTGGGGGCCCGTCTCAATGAATTTCAGCGCGCAGTGGGCTCACTCGCAAGTAGACCCCTGGATCCTTCTGGTGATATCTCAGGGGTACAAATTGGAATTCGAGACGTCTCCCCCTCGCCGTTTCCTAAAGTCGGCTTTACTGATGTCTCCTTCTGACAGGGAGACAGTTTTGGAAGCCATTCACAAGCTGTATTCCCAGCAGGTGATAATCAAGGTACCCCTCCTGCAACAGGGAACGGGGTATTATTCCACACTGTTGTGGTACCGAAGCCGGACGGCTCGGTAAAACCGATTCTAAATCTAAAATCTTTGAACACTTACATACAGAGGTTCAAATTCAAGATTGAGTCACTCAGAGCAGTGATTGCGAACCTGGAAGAAGAGGACTACATGATGTCTCGGGACATCAAGGATGCTTACCTTCATGTCCCAATTTACCCTTCTCACCAAGGGTACCTCAGGTTTATGGTACAGAACTGTCACTATCAGTTTCAGACGCTGCCGTATGGATGGTCCACGGCACCCCGGGTCTTTACCAAGGTAATGGCCGAAATGATGATACTCCTTCGAAGGAAGGGAATTTTAGTTATCCCTTACTTGGACGATTCCCTGATAAGGGTAAGATCCAGGGAACAGTTGGAGGTCGGTGTAGCACTATCTCAGGTAGTGTTGCGGCAGCACGATTGGATTCTCAATATTCCAAAATCGCAGCTGATTCCGACGACTCGTCTTCTGTTCTTAGGGATGATCCTGGACACAGTTCAGAAAAAGGTGTTTCTCCCGGAGGAGAAAGTCAGGGAGTTATCCGAGCTAGTCGGGAACCTCCTATAACCGAGCCAAGTCTCAGTACATCAATGAGATGGTTCTGGAAAAAATGGTGGCTTCCTATGAAGAAATCCCATGCGGCAGATTTCACGCAAGAACTTTCCAGTGGGACCTGCTGGACAAATGGTCTGGGTCGCATCTTCAGATGCATCAGCGGATAACCCTGTCACCAAGCACAAGGGTGTCTCTCCTGTGGTGGTTGCAGAGTGCTCATTTTCTAGAGGGCCGCACATTCAGGACTGGGTCCTGGTGACCACGGATGCCAGCCTGCGAGGCTGGGGAGCAGTCACACAGTGAAGGAATTTCCAGAGCTTATGGTCAAGCCTGGAGACATCACTTCACATAAATATCCTGAAGCTAAGGGCCATTTACAATGCTCTAAGCTCAGCAAGACCTCTGCTTCAAGGTCACCCGGAGTTGATCCATTCGGACAACATCACGGCAGTCACCCACGTAAACAGACAGGGTGACACAAGAAGCAGAAGGGCAATGGCAGAAGCTGCAAGGATTCTTCGCTGGGCGGAAAATCATGTGATAGCACTGTCAGCAGTATTCATTCCGGGAGTGGACAACTGGGAAGCAGACTTCCTCAGCAGACACGACCTCCACCCGGGAGAGTGGGGACTTCACCCAGAAGTCTTCCACATGTTTATAAAACTCGACAAGTATTGCGCCAGGTCAAGGGACCCTCAGGCAATAGCTGTAGACGCTCTGGTAACACAGTGGGTGTACCAGTCAGTGTATGTGTTCCCTCCTCTGCCTCTCATAACCAAGGTACTGAGAATTATAAGATGGAGAGGAGTAAGCACTATATTCGTGGCTCCGGATTGGCCAAGAAGGACTTGGTAACCGGAACTTCAAGAGATGCTCACGGAGGATCCGTGGCCTCTACCTCTAAGAAGGGACCTGCTCCAGCAAGGACCCTGTCTGTTCCAAGACTTACCGCGGTTGCGTTTAACGGCAGGGCGGTTGAACGCCGGATCCTGAAGGAAAAAGGCATTCCGGATGAAGTCATCCCTATCCTGATCAAAGCCAGGAAAGATATAACCGCAAAACATTATCACCGCATTTGGCGAAAATATGTTGCGTGGTGCGAGGCCACTAAGGCCCCGACGGAGGAATTTTCAACTAGGTCGATTCCTACATTTCCTGCAAACAGGAGTGTCTATGGGCCTGAAATGTTGGTCCATTATGGTTCAAATTTCGGCCCTGTCAATTTTCTTCCAAAAAGAACTAGCTTCAGTCCCTGAAGTTCAGACGTTTGTGAAAGGGGTACTGTATATACAGCCTCCTTTTGTGCCTCCAGTGGCACCTTGGGATCTAAATGTAGTTTTTGGGTTCCAAAAGTCACATTGGTTTGAACCACTTAAATATGTGGAGTTAAAATATCTCACATGGAAAGTGGTCATGCTGTTGGCCCTGGCCTGGGCCAGGTGCGTGTCAGAATTGGCGGTTTTATCCTGTAAAAGCCCTCATCTGATTTTCCATTCGAACAGGGCGGAATTGAGGACTTGTCCTCAGTTTCTCCCTAAGGTGGTTTTCAGCGTTTCACCTGAATCAACCTATTGTGGTGCCTGCGGCTACTAGGGACTTGGAGGACTCCAAGTTGCTAGACGTTGTCAGAGCCCTGGAAATATAGGTTTCCAGGACGGCTGGAGTCAGAAAATCTGACTCGTTGTTTATTCTGTATGCACCCAACAAGCTGGGTGCTCCTGCTTCTAAGCAGACTATTGCTCGTTGGATTTGTAGTACAATTCAGCTTGCACATTCTGTGACAGGCCTGCCACAGCCAAAATCTGTAAAAGCCCATTCCACAAGGAAGGTGGGCTCATTTTGGGCGGCTGCCCGAGGGGTCTCGGCTTTACAACTTTGCCGAGCAGCTACTTGGTCAGGAGCAAATACGTTTGTAAAATTCTACAAATTTGATACCCTGGCTGAGGAGGACCTGGAGTTCTCTCATTTGGTGCTGCAGAGTCATCCGCACTCTCCCGCCCGTTTGGGAGCTTTGGTATAATCCCCATGGTCCTTACGGAGTCCCCAGCATCCACTTAGGACGTTAGAGAAAATAAGAATTTACTTACCGATAATTCTATTTCTCGTAGTCCGTAGTGGATGCTGGGCGCCCATCCCAAGTGCGGATTGTCTGCAATACTGGTACATAGTTATTGTTACCAAAAAATCGGGTTATTGCTGTAGTGAGCCATCTTTTCTAGAGGCTCCTCTGTTATCATGCTGTTAACTGGGTTTAGATCACAAGTTATATGGTGTGATTGGTGTGGCTGGTATGAGTCTTACCCGGGATTCAAAATCCTTCCTTATTGTGTACGCTCGTCCGGGCACAGTATCCTAACTGAGGCTTGGAGGAGGGTCATAGGGGGAGGAGCCAGTGCACACCAGGTAGTTCTAAAGCTTTACTTTTGTGCCCAGTCTCCTGCGGAGCCGCTATTCCCCATGGTCCTTACGGAGTCCCCAGCATCCACTACGGACTACGAGAAATAGAATTATCGGTAAGTAAATTCTTATTTTTACAAGTATCACACCCAGGATTAGAAACCATGACCTATTACACTGGAAGCCTACACCTTACTGATGAAGCTATTTGCTCCTGTATAGGAAATATGAGAATTTTAACTATATGAAGATACTTCTCTGACAATTACACGTAACTTCATATAGTTAGAATTCTCATGCTTCCTCTACAGGAGCAAATAACTCCATCAGTAAAGTGTCAGTGTAACAGGACATGGATTCTAATCCTGGGTATGACTGCTAAGAAATGTGTGATTTAAAATAAAAGATAATCAAATGTATAAATACAGTATATATATTTTTTTCAGAATACTCCATACACACACACACACACACACACACACACACACACACACACACACACACACACACACACACACACACACACACACACACACACACACACACATATTTATCTTAATATAGGAAATAGGGGGGCACCAATATTTATCTTGCCTCCAGGCAACTTTGACGAACTTACGCCACTGTCTGAAAGGAAACTATTATTTTCAAGTAAATCCTCTTTGTACTATTCTAGGACTTCCCTTGCTCCAACTGCATTCAATTTCGGCGTGACCCTCATGTTAAAACCACTGCATATACAAAATAATTTCTCTTCAAAGTCTTGTAATGGTAATTACTGGTGTAGGGTCAGGCAGTGGCGTAACTAGAAATTTTTCTCCCCAAAGCCAAAAAATTCTTCGCCCCCCCCCCCATCCCCCATAATTGGCACTACTAAAGGGATAAATGTGCGCGCGCTGAAGGCGCGCGCCGCAAGATAGGGTGTGTGGCTTCGTTGGGATGGGCGTGGCTTCACATAAAGGGGCGTGGCATTGCAGGAAAAGACTACGTTATACCCCAGTTTTCCAACCTGCACGCCCAGACGTTAGCCACCACAGAGAAGAAAAATAATCCTGATTCATGCCCCTTACATTATTTGTCATTTTTCCTCCTTATAGTAATGCCCAGTATACATTATGCCACATACTGCAATGGCCCTTAGACATTATGCCACACACAATAATGCACATGACACAATATGCACACACCATAATGCCCCCGACACATTATGCCACACACCGTAATGCCCC
Source organism: Pseudophryne corroboree (assembly GCF_028390025.1). NCBI lineage: Eukaryota > Metazoa > Chordata > Amphibia > Anura > Myobatrachidae > Pseudophryne > Pseudophryne corroboree. The sequence goes on from NC_086448.1 coordinate 212,908,612, forward strand.
CGACACATTATGACAGGAATCGCAATGCCCGTTATACATTATGCTACACACTGCAATGCCCCTGATACATTATACCACATACCACAATGCCCGTGATATAGTATACAACACACCGTAATGCCTGACACATTATGACAGGAATCGCAATGCCCGTTATACATTATGCTACACACTGCAATGCCCCTGATACATTATACAACAATGCCCGTGATATAGTATACAACACACCGTAATGCCTGATACATTATGACACACACCGCAATGTCCGTGATACATTATGCCACACACTGCAATGCCCGTTATACATTATGCCACACTGCAATGACCCTGAGACATTATACCACATACCACAATGCCCGTGATATAGTATGCCACACACCGTAATGCCTGTGACATATTATGACACACACCGCAATGTCCGTGATACATTATGCCACACACCGTAATGCCCATTACACATTAAGTCCTACAGTAAGGCTTCTAATTACTTTTAAATTACCTGCTCGTTGCCAGGGGTTTCATGCACTGGGTGTCATGCTCGTTGCCAGGGGTTTCATGCACTGGGTGTCATGCTCGTTGCCAGGGGTTTCATGCTCTTGGTTCCATGCACGGTGCCAGGGGTTTTCATGCTCAGGGTGTCATGCTCGTTGCCAGGGGTATCATGCACTGGGTGTCATGCTCGTTGCCAGGTGTTTCATGCACTGGGTGTCATGCTCGTTGCCAGGGGTTTCATGCACTGGGTGTCATGCTCGTTGCTAGGGGGTAGTGCTTGTTGCTAGGGCTGTGCTCCCAGTGCCACATATGTCCCCAGTGCCAGATATTACCCCACGGTGCCAGGTACTCACATGACCCCAGTGCACAATATAGCCCCCCTCCACCTGTGTGCCAGGTACACATACACCCCCCCAGTGCCACATATGCCCCCCAGTGCCAGATATTCCTCCTCAGTGCCACATATGCCCCCAGTGCCAGATATTCCCCCCCAGTGCCAGATATTCCCCCACAGTGCCACATATGCCCCCAGTGCCAGATTTCCACCCCCAGTGCCACATATGCCCCCAGTGCCAGATTTCCACCCCACAGTGCCACATATGCCCCCAGTGCCAGATTTCCACCCCCAGTGCCACATATGCCCCCAGTGCCAGATATTCCCCCCAGTGCCAGATATGCTCCCAGTGCCAGATTCCCCCCCGCCAGTGCCACATATGCCCCCAGTGCCACATATGCCCCCAGTGCCAGATATTCCACCCCCAGTGCCAGATATGCTCCCAGTGCCAGATTCCCCCCCCAGTGCCACATATGCCCCCAGTGCCAGATATTCCCCCCAGTGCCACATATGCCCCCAGTGCCACATATGCCCCCCAGTGCCACATATGCCCCCAGTGCCAGATATTCCCCCCAGTGCCACATATGCTCCAAGTGCCAGATCCCCCCCCCCAGTGCCACATATGCCCCCAGTGCCAGATATTCTCCCCCCAGTGCCAGATATGCTCCCAGTGCCAGATTTCCCCCCCCCAGTGCCACATATGCCCCCAGTGCCAGATATTCCCCCCAGTGCCACATATGCCCCCAGTGCCAGATTCCCCCCCCCCCAGTGCCACATATGCCCCCAGTGCCAGATCCCCCCCCCCAGTGCCACATATGCCCCCAGTGCCAGATATTCCCCCCCAGTGCCATATATGCCCCCTCAGTGCGTGCCCCTCCCCCGCCGCCGCCGCTGGTTTGTGTTGGAGGGACACGGAGGGCACAGCGCGTGCCTCTCCTGTGTCCCTCCTGCATCATCTCCGGCGGCCGCGGGTCTAATAGAAGAAGTGCCGGTTCATGAGCCAATCAGAGCTCACGAACTGCACTTCGTTTATTAGACCCGCGGCCGCCGGAGATGATGCAGGAGGGACACAGGAGAGGCGCGCGCTGTGCCCTCCGTGTCCCTCCAACACAGCAGGGAGGGTTAGTAGGAGCAGATTTGACATGCGGACGCTCGTCCGCATGTCAATCTGTGCTAAATCAGTGGCGCCCCCGCAGCCCCTCGCCCCCAAGCCACCGCGAGGACTGCGGGGGCAGTAGTTACGCCACTGGGGACAGGTACCAAAACTAGAGCTGTGCGGCGGACACTTTTCGTGTTTTGGTTCTGGTTCCATGTTCGTGTTTTAGATCTGGATTGGTTTTGCCAAAACCACCCTTTCATGTTTTGGTTTTGGTTTTTGATCTAGATGATTTTTGTAAAAATAATAATAATAATTTTATTTATACAGTATAGCGCTCTTTCTCCAAACAGGACTCAAAAAAACATAAAAACAGCTAAAATCACATAATTTGGGTGTAATTTTGATCCTTCTGTATTATTAGCCTCAATAACATTCATTTCTCTTACGTCCTAGAGGACGCTGGGGTCCACATTAGTACCATGGGGGGGTATAGACGGATCCACTAGGAGCCACTGGCACTTTAAGAGTTTGAGAGTGTGGGCTGCTCCTCCTACCAGACTCAGTTTAGAAAATGTGCCCAGAGGAGCCGGTCACAGCTAGGGGAGCTCCTAGAGCTTCTTTAGTTTCATTTTTTTTCTAAGAGTTAGTTAGGCACAGGGAGGCTGCTGGCAACAGCCTCCCTGCTTCGTGGGACTAAGGGGGGGAGTAGTGTCCGCCCTGAGGGGTCTGAGCCACTATCTCCGCTGACAGGACACTGAGCTCCTGAGGGTGATGATCGTTAGCCGCCCCAGGCAAGCGCTCTCTCTCCCGCAGCATGCCGCCACCCCCCTTACAGAGCCAGAAGAATTCCTGTGGCGAGTGAGTCACCGGCCCCCTCAACAAGCGGGGAGCCGGTGTGAAGATGGCGGCAACAGGGTGGGAACGCAATACTAACTGTGCACCGGAGGCTCAGCGGTACATAGTGCGGCTCTGTGAGGGGCACCCTGAGCCAGCGCCTATACCCTACACTGGTTATACAGCTGTCAGGGACCTCGGTAACGCTGCCAGCATTAATCCTCAGGCCAGTATAAAGAATGTGAAGAGCGGGAAGCACCTCCATGTTCAGGGGGTGGAGCTTCTCCTCAGAGCGGACCCAGCAGGGTTCAGCACCATTTTCCTGCCTGCAGTTCCTCCACAGAGACGTTGACAGGGAGAGCTGTCCCTCCAAGCAACTCCAGCTATCCTGTGTGGTACCAGGGGGTTGTAGAAGTGGGGGGTTGTGTAGTTACTGTGTAGTCTATTAAGGTACACAGATAGCGCTGGTAGTTGTATTATTTCTACCTCAGAAAGTGCTGTGTGTGGGTTGGGTCCAATCTCGGTGTCTCTCTGTGGCATACTTGGGGGGAAACTGTGTCTGACATTTCCCTGTGTGTTTGTATGTTATCTCCCATAGCCATGTCTAGGGACTCTGTGTCATATGCTGCAGAAGATGTTTCCTCTGAGGAGGAATTCATTCCATGTACACAGGAATGTAATGCCTTGTCTCAGATCCCTATTATTGAGCCTGAGTGGTTAACCTCTATTAGAGGAATGATCTCTCAGATCTCTACTAGGGTAGCAAATACTGAGACTGAAACGAAGGTGTAAGAAATCTATCACAGTTTTGTCAGGTTCTGTTCCTATTCCTGCAAAATCCCCTAGCATGTTCCCACAGAAACGTGCACTTGCCCAAATCATGCAAGATGACACGGATACCGACTCTGACAAAACAGAATTAAACGCTATATTTGAAAAATCCTGGGAAAACCCAGAGAAAAAAATTCCAGATCCCAAAAAGGGTTCTGGTTGCTTTTCCCTTCCCTGAGGAGGATAGGAAAAAATGGGAAAACCCACCTATAGTGGACGCATCTGTCTCCAGACTGTCTAAAAAGGTGGTTTTACCTGTCCCTGGATCTACCGTGTTAAAAGAACCGGCTGATCGTAAGATTGACACTATGCTCAAATCCATTTACACTGCTTCAGGAGTGGCGTTAAGGCCCACTATTGCCTGTGCATGGATTTCTAAAGCCATAGTAAAGTGGTCAGGCACAGTACTAGAGGATTTGGATACAATGGTAGAAGTGACATTGAATTGTTTTTACGTAACATACAGGATTCTGTGGGGTTCATGGTGGAATCCATGAAGGACCTGGGTACGCTGACTGCGCGGATATCTTCCATGTATCTTCCACGCCAATGGTCTGCGGATGCGGAATCCAGGAGAAGTGTGGAGAACCTACCCTACACAGGTCAGGCTCTATTTGGGGAAGCATTGGATGCATGGATTTCCACGGCAACCGCGGGTAAGTCACCTTTCCTTCCCTCTGCTATGCCTCCTACACAGAAACCTTTTTCTTCAGCTGCATTGTAGTCCTTTCGGACCGCTAGGGCAAAAAAGTCCAAGCCTCCTACCACCTTCTTTAGAGGTGGTCGTGCAAAATCCATAAAGCCTGCTCCCGCAGGCTCCCAGGACCGGAAACCTACTTCTGGTTCCTCAAAATCTTCAGCATGACGGTGGTCCGCACAGCCTGGAGGAATGGTTGGTGGGTGAGAGACTTAGACGTTTCGTCCGGCCTGGATCCCTGGGTACAGGATATTGGTGGTCATTCCGAGTTGTTCGCGCGTTGCCGATTTTCGTTATGCTGCGATTTGTTGCTGCATGCGCATGGTACGCAGAGCGCATGCGCTAAGTTATTTAACACAAAACTTAGTACATTTGCTGGTGTTCTTGTGGCGCTTTTCAGTCGCACTGCTGATCGGTGAATGATTGACAGGAAAGGGGCGTTTCTGGGTGGTAACTGAGCGTTTTCCGGGAGTGTGCTAAAAACCGCAGGCGTGTCAGGGAAAAACGCAGGAGTGTCTGGAGAAACGGGGGAGTGGCTGGCCGAACGCAGGGCGTGTTTGTGACGTAAAACCAGGAACTAAACGGACTGAGCTGATCGCAATCTAGGAGTAGGTCTGGAGCTACTCAGAAACTGCAGAGAATTATTTAGTAGCAGTTCTGCTAATCTTTCGTTCGCTATTCTGCTAAGCTAAAATACACTCCCGGAAGGCGGCAGCCTAGCGTTTGCAATGCTGCTAAAAGCAGCTAGCGAGCGAACAACTCGGAATGACCACCATTGTGTCCCAGGGGAATAGACTGGAGTTTCAAGAACTCCCGCCTCACCGATTCTTCAAATCAGGCTTGCCAGCATTGCTGACAGACATGGCTATCCTACAGGAAGCCATCCTAAAATTGGAAAAGTCACAGGTCATTATTCCAGTTCCACCTCATATGCAAACAAACCTTTTCGTGGTACTGAAACTGGATGGTTCGGTCAGACCAATTTTGAACTTGAAATCGCTGAATCCTTACCTGAAGGTGTTCAAATTCAAAATGGAGTCTCTCAGGGCAGTGATCTCAGGTCTGGAGGAGGAGGGAGAGTTTCTGGTATCCCTGGATATCAAGGATGCGTACCTCCACATTCCGATTTTGGCTGCTGCACCAGGCTTATCTCAGATTTGCACTGTTAGACAGCCACTATCAATTTCAGGCGCTGCCATTCGGCCTCTCCACAACACCGAGGGTGTTCACCAAGGTGATGGCAGAGATGATGGTTCTTTTCTGCAGACAGGGTGAACATAATCCCATATCTGGACGATCTGCTGATAAAGGCATTGTCCAGGGAGACGTTGTTGCAGTCCATTGGTCTCACGACTCGTCTGCTCAGGGACCACGGTTGGATCCTGAACATTCCAAAATCACATTTGGAGCCGACAAGGAGATTGTCTTTTCTGGGAATGATCCTCGACATGGAAATGCAGAGGGTGTTTCTGCCAGAGGAGAAAGCATTGGTGATTCAAACAATGGTCCGGGACGTCCTGAAGCCAGCCCGGGTATCGGTTCATCAGTGTATTCGCCTTCTGGGGAAGATGGTTGACTCTTACGAGACTCTACAGTACGGAAGGTTTCATGCTCAGTCCTTCCAACTGGATCTCCTGGACAAGTGGCTGGGATCTCATCTACACACGCACCAGAGAATACGTCTGTCGCCGAAAGCCAGGATTTCACTCCTCTGGTGGCTGCAACTACCTCACTTTCTGGAGGGCCGCAGGTTCGGGATTCAGGACTGGATCCTTCTAACCACTGATGCAAGTCTCCGGGGCTGGGGCGCAGTCACTTAGGAGGAAATCTTCCAAGGAAGGTGGTCAAGCCTGGAATCCAGTCTTCCAATAAACATTCTGGAACTAAGAGCCATCTACAACAGTCTTCTCCAAGTGGCCCATCTTCTGCGAGATCAAGCCATTCAAGTGCAGTTGGACAATGTAACGACTGTGGCCTACATAAACCGACAGGGCAGAACGAAGAGCAGAGCTGCAATGTCAAAGGTAACAAGATTCATCCTCTGGGCAGAAAAACACGCGTTGGCACTGTCAGCAATCTTCATTCCGGGAGTAGACAACTGGGAAGCGGACTTCCCCAGCAGACACGATCTCCATCCAGGAGAGTGGGGCCTCCATCCGGAGGTGTTCACGGAGGTGACAGATCTTTGGGGTGTACCTCAAATAGACATGATGGCCTCCTGTCTCAACAAGAAGCTTCAAAGGTATTGTTCCAGGTCAAGGGACCCACAAGCCGTGGCAGTGGATGCCCTGGTGTCTCCGTGGGTGTTCCAGTCAGTGTACATGTTTCCTCCACTTCCACTCATTCCAAGAGTTCTAAAACTCATAAGGAGAACAAGAGTTCAGGCAATCCTCATCGCTCTGGACTGGCCAAGAAAGGCTTGGTACGCGGATCTTCTGGGTCTTCTGCTGGAAGATCCGAGGCCTCTTCCGCTTCGGGAGGACCTACTGCAACAGGGGCCGTTCGCTTATCAAGACTTACCGCGGCTACGTTTGACAGCATGGAAGTTGACCGCCAGCTATTATCTCGGATGGGCATTCCGAACAAGGTTATTCCTACCCTGATACGGGCTAGGAAAGGAGTAACGTCTAAACATTACCATCACATTTGGAAAAAGTATGTCTCTTAGTGTGAATCCAAGAAGTTTCCTATGGTGGAGTTTCAACTGGGATGGTTTCTCCTCTTCCTGCAAGCAGGTGTGGATATGGGCCTGAGGTTGGGATCCGTAAAGGTCCAGATTTCGGCCCTATCCATTTTCTATCCAGAAACAACTGCCTTCCCTCCCTGAGGTTCAGACTTTCTTGAAAGGGGTTCTGCAAAACCACCCACCTTTGTGCCACCTACGACACCCTGGAATCTTAACTTGGTGTTACAGTTCCTCCAATCGGATTGGTTCGAGCCTCTACAGGGGGGTTGAGGCTGAGGTTAAGTTTCTTACATGGAAGGCTGTCACTTTGTTGGCCTTAGCTTCTGCTAGACTTGTGTCGGGGTTAGGGGCTTTGTCCTGTAAAAGACCTTACTTGATCTTCCATGAAGATAGAGCTGAGCTCTGGACACGTCAGCAGTTCCTTCCGAAGGTTGTGTCGGCTTTTCATATCATCCAACCTATTGTGGTGCCAGTTGCTACTGACGCCTCAATTTCATCAAAGTCCTTGGATGTTGTTAGGGCTCTGAAAATCTAGGTGAAGAGGACTGCTCGTCACAGAAAATCGGACTCTCTGTTTGTCCTGTATGATCCCAAGAAAATTGGGTGTCCTGCTTCTAAGCAGAGGATCTCTCGCTGGATCAGGTTCACTATCCAGCATGCATATTCTTCGTCAGGATTGCCTTGTCCAAAATCTGCTAAGGCCCACTCTACTCGTAAGGTGGGGTCTTCCTGGGTGGCTGCCCGGGGTGTCTTGGCTTTACAGCTTTGCCAAGCAGCTACTTGGTCAGGGTCAAACATGTTTGCTAAGTTCTACAAGTTCGATACTTTGGCCTCTGAGGACCTAAAGTTTGGTCAATCAGTTCTGCAGGAGCCTCCGCGCTCTCCCTCCCGTTCTGGGAGCTTTGGTACATCCCCATGGCACTAATGTGGACCTCAGCATCCTCTAGGATGTAAGAGAAAATAGGATTTTAATTGCCTACCGGTAAATCCTTTTCTCGCAGTCCGTAGAGGATGCTGGGCGCCCGCCCAGCGCTTCGTTATCCTGCAGTGGTTATCTGGTTCAGTACGACTTTGTTCTTAGTTACATACTGCCTTGTTACTTTGTTTAGTAATGTTTCAGCTGTTGCTGAGTTTCAAGCTAGTTAGCTTGGTTTTCCTTGTTGTGTGAGCTGGTGTGAATCTCGCCACTATCTGTGTATAATCCTTCTCTCGAAGATGTCCGTCTCCTCGGGCACAGTTTCTAGACTGAGTCTGGTAGGAGGGGGCATAGAGAGAGGAGCCAGCCCACACTCTCAAACGCTTAAAGTGCCAATGGCTTCTAGTGGACCCGTCTATACTACCACATGGTACTAATGTGGACCCCAGCATCCTCTACGGACTACGAGAAAAGGATTTACCGGTAGGTAATTAAAATCCTATTTTCCAATCATTTCCAGTCTATTCTGAACACCTCACACCTCACTATATTGTTTTTAGGCCAAAAGGTTGCACCGAGGTGGCTGGATGACTAAGCTATGCGACATAAGTGTGCGGCACAAACACCTGGCCCATCTAGGAGTGGCACTGTAATGGCAGACAGGTTGGCACTTAAAAAAACTAGGCCCCAATAGCTGCTCTGACCATATCGACCCAAATGCCCGGTGGGACGTCTTTGCTAGTGAGCTGCGACGCTGACAAAGCATTTGACCGTGTGTCGTGGTCTCACCTGCTGAGAGTGCTTCATTGGCAAAGATTTGGAGCTGGTTTTGTCAGATTTTTCCGCACTATATATGCCTCACTTGCTGCATTCCTCACAGTGAATGGAATGAACACAGACACCTTCACGGTGCCCCCCTTTCCCCACTCCTCTTTGATCTCGCTTTAGACCCGCTCATCAGACATTGTTACTTAAATTCCAACTGGCTTGAGATTAAAATTGGTAATCATGATCTCAAGGTCACGGCTTATGCTGATGATTTATTATTGTACTTTTCAAACCCTCAGGACTTGTTTTCTAGCTTGTTATCACTACTGACAACCTTTGAATCAATCTCTGGGTTCAAGGTCAATAAATCAAAAACTGAGGCTTTGGCCCTACACCCAAATGCGACTCACAATTGGAGTATTCAGTTCCCCTTTCTTTGGGCAAATCAGACGATCACATACTTAGGACTCCAAATACCCACTAATCCATCCAATTTATACAGATATAACTTTCCACGAGTCATTGCACGCACCCTAGCTGATTTCCAGACATGGAAACATCTGCCCCTCTCTTACCTAGGAAGATGCCAATCAATCAAAATGATCACCTTCCTGAGATTGTTATGTCCTATTCAAATGCTACCTTTACTGCTATCAGACGCAGACTTGAAGACTCTAAACAGGGCCTTTAGTGAATTTATCTGGGAACACAAAAAAAATGGAATTTCATTATTTAAATTGAGCCAATCGCAAAAATTAGGTGGTGTTAATCTACCTTGCCTTAGAAGCTACATGTTGGCTGCAAACTATCGCTACGCTGTTGATTGGATACATGAGACGGAGACCTTCGCTAATACCGGCTTAGAGCAGGCCTTCTGCCCTGAGATTTCACTTGCTAGCTTACTACATATGCGTCCGTCTTCCTTTCCTCACCAGATTAAAAGCAACATATTACTGACTTCCACTTGCACGGCATGGAGACAGGCACATTCTAGGATGGGTATCTCTAGTTATAATACGACTTTCCTCTCCCTAGCCCACAACCCAGACTTTCGTGGGACCGCTGCGCGATCCACGTTGACTGCCCTATCGGGCCAGGGTATCAGATTATTATACCAGTTGATATGTCGAGACACCTGCCAAGTTCGCACGTATACAAGCCTTTGTGAGGGATTTCCACAATTTAGAATCCCATTATTTATATATTTTCAAATTCGTAGTTGCCTCAATAAATCACTGACCACAATGACTACAGAAGATAGGACTAATGGCCTAGATACCATTTTGCAATTAATGCCTTGAGTGCATCACTCCACAGCATTACTTTACACATTTATTAAAAAAAACATTGATTGGGAGACCACTCAAACGGGATTGGCAAAATGGTCATCGGACTTCCCATCTATCACTACCTCAACCATGCTTACTGCGTTTAATAGAATTAATAAAACTCTCATGTCGGCATCATACGCTGAGATGAATTATCAAATCCTACATCGTTCCTACATTACACCGAAATTACGGTTCCAAATGGGTGCAGCTTCTGATTCCAAATGTTTTAAGTGCAGCGCGATTGATGCCGATATTTACCATTGCTTATGGAGCTGTCCAGAAGTCAGTAAATGCTGGGGCTTAATACAAACCTTTATCGAGGAAAAGTTAAACATCACCATGGAAGTCTCCCCGGAATGGGTTATTTGGGACATACACTGCACATCTCGTACCCCCAAGTTATCAACTGGCCAGCGCATGCTGTTAACTAAAATAGCGGCTGCTGGTAAGAAAACTATCCTGTCACAGTGGATAGCTACTGATTCTTTGTCTCTAGCTTTACTACTACCAAGACTATCACATTTATTTCATATAGAGTGGCTTGAAATGCTAATTGACAAAGAGAGTAAAATAGAGAGGTTCTTTGAAATATGGCTCCCTTACGTACAGATGCTAGCCAACCCATCAAAGCCCCCCTTCGACAAGCTATATCTCACACTACATGGTATAATCTTAAAGTACTTACTCTAGGACGACCACCCTTTTAAAAATTGTTGAGAGATGTTTACTAATCTTTGCCTAACCGGAGTTGTTTACTTCTTTCTATACCATGTTGATTGTTCAGGCCTGTTGTCGGCCGCCTTGTCATTGTGATCCTTCATTGAATGTTGATATATGTGTGTATTATGCAGTTGTCCAATAAAGTATATATAAAAAAAAACAAAAAAAAAACTAGGCCCCAAACAGCACATGATGCAAAGAAGAAAAAGAGGTGCAATGAGGTAGCTATATGACTAAACTAAGCGACACAAGTGTGTGGCACAAACACCTGGTCTATCTAGGAATGGTACTGCAGTTGCAGACAGGATGGCACTTAAAAAAACTAGGCCCCAAACAGCACATCATGCAAAGAAGAAAAAGAGGTGCAATGAGGTAGCTGTATGACTAAGCTAAGCGACACAAGTGTGCGGCACAAACAACATGGGACATGCTGGAATTTGCCCAGATGTAATAAACGCACAATATTGGGGGTATAGGAGAGCTTACCCCTAAACCACACACACACACACACACACACACACACACACACACACACACACACACACGGCAACGCCTGTAAAATTAATTTGGATAATAATAATAACCCTTTTATTTGGAGCTATTGTAATAATATGCAGCAAGGCGAGCGAACCCCTGCACCACACTGGGCAAACCCTGTAAAAATTATTTGGATAATAATATAAGTAATGTGTATATAAGCCTTTTATTTGGAGTAAATAATATACAGCACAGGATACCACCACTGGACTGGACTTATACGGCAGTACCCCTGGAGTTGTACGGCAGTGTCAGACAGGATGGTACTTTAAAAAAATAGAAACCAAACAGCACATGATGCAAAGAAGAAAAAGAGGTGCAAGATGGAATTGTCCTTGGGCCCTCCCAACCTTATGTTGTACAAAGAGGGCATGCACACTTTAACAAACCAATCATTTCAGCGACAGGGTCTGCCACACGACTGTGGCTGAAATGACTGGTTTGTTTGGGTCCCCACCAAAAAAGAAGCAATTAATCTCTCCTTGCACAAACTGGCTCTACAGAGGCAAGATGTCGACCTCATCCTCATCCTCCGATTCCTCACCCTTTGCAGTGTGTACAGCCTCCTCCTCACAGAGTATTAATTCGTCCCCACTGGAATCCACCATCACATGTCCCAGTGTACTTTCTGGAGTCAATTGCTGGTAAAGGTCTTCCCGTAGGAATTTATAATTCATTTTGATGAACATTATCTTCTCCACATTTTGTGGAAGTAACCTCCTACGCCGATCGCTGACAAGGCTGCACTAAACACTCTTTCGGAGTACACACTGGAGGGGGGGCAACTTAGGTAAAATAAAGCCAGTTTGTGCAAGGGCCTCCAAATTGCCTCTTTTTCCTGCCAGTATACGTACGGGCTGTCTGACATGCCTACAGTGATGCTGTCACTCATATAATCCTCCACCATTCTTTCAATGGTGACAGAATCATATGCAGTGACAGTAGATGACATGTCAATAATCGTTGGCAGGTCCTTCAGTCCGGACCAGATGTCAGCACTTGCTACAGACTGCCCTGCATCACCGCCAGTGGGTGGTTTTGGAAATGTTATCCTTTTCCTGGCAGCTCCAGTGGCGGTAGAAAATGAAGGAGGAGCTGTTGGCGGGTCACGTTCCGCTTGACTTGACAATTGTCTCACCAGCAGGTCTTTGAACATCTGCAGACTTGTGTCTGCCAGAAAGAGAGACAATGTAGGCTTTAAACCTAGGATCGAGCACGGTGGCCAAAATGTAGTGCTCTGATTTCAACAGATTGACCACCTGTGAATCCTGGTTAAGCGAATGAAGAGCTCCATCCAAAAGTCCCACATGCCTAGCGGAATTGCTCCATTTTAGCTCCTCCTTCAATCTCTCCAGCTGCTTCTGCAAAGGCATGATGAGGGGAATGACCTGACTCAGGCTGGCAGTGTCTGAACTGACTTCACATGTGGCAAGTTCAAAGGGTTGCAGAACCTTGCACAACATGGAAATCATTCTCCACTGCGCTTGAGTCAGGTGCATTCCCCCTCCTTTGCCTATATCGTAGGCAGATGTATAGGCTTGAATGGCCTTTTGCTGCTTCTCCATCCTCTGAAGCATATAGAGGGTTGAATTCCACCTCGTTACCACCTCTTGCTTCAGATGATGGCAAGGCAGGTTCAGGACTGTTTGCTGGTGCTCCAGTCTTCGGCACTCTTTTTCCTGCCAGTATACATACAGACTGTCTGACATGCCTACTTGGATGGGATGCTGTCACTCATATAATCCTCCACCATTCTTTCAATGGTGACAGAATCATATGCAGTGACAGTATATGTTAAATGTTCATTCAAGCAAATAAAATGAGAGCATGGTCATATCATATAAAAAAAATTAACCAAAGAATTAAGGTTCAAAAAGGGTTGAGATTACCTAAAGGATAAAAAAAGGGGCAGACTATATGGGCCAAGTGGTTCTTACCTGCCGTCAAATTCTATGTTTCTATGTTTTTATACAGGATTCTATGTGTCATTTGTTTAGCCTTAAGGTCCGTACACACTTGCCGATAAAATGAGCGACGTAGCTCATTTTCCCCCTCCTTGAGCGACGACGCTCATTTTATCGTCAAGTGTGTATGCCGCCAGTGACGACCTATGCGCGGCCCCACGGGTCGGCAACGATCGTCGCTGTCAGTAGGGCATGCATGAAGGATGTGGACTGTCGTCCACGATCTTCATGCAGGGCTGGCGGGGGCGTGACGTCACTGAGCTATATGAGCGGTCATATCGCTCAGTGTACAGTCGGCCACCGACCGGCCGGCCCGGGAGGGGGAAACATTAGACGATGTCGCTCACAGAGCGACATCATCTAATGTGTATGGGCCTTTAGTTTCAACAATACAAACAATAAGTAAAAAATGCATAAAATACAATGTTACAATATTAGTATTTATTTGTCTGGTTCGTGGCCCACACCTTTTCACTGCTTGTGGGAATTTTGGCTATATGCAAATAGCGTCCACCTCTGAATCTCTGTGGGGCACTCTATGCACTATTGGGACAATGTGGAAGGTATAATAGGTTTACACAAATAAGAAATTGTTGCCTCTGAACATAAATATTATAACACTATTTTTACCCTATTTCTCTAACGTCCTAAGTGGATGCTGGGGACTCCGTCAGGACCATGGGGTTTAGCGGCTCCGCAGGAGACAGGGCACAATAATAAAAGCTTTAGGATCAGGTGGTGTGCACTGGCTCCTCCCCCTATGACCCTCCTCCAAGCCTCAGTTAGATTTTTGTGCCCGGCCGAGAAGGGTGCAATCTAGGTGGCTCTCCTAAGCTGCTTAGAATAAAAGTTTAAGTTAGGTTTTTTATTTTCAGTGAGTCCTGCTGGCAACAGGCTCACTGCTACGAGGGACTTAGGGGAGAGAAGTAAACTCACCTGCGTGCAGGATGGATTTGCTTCTTAGGCTACTGGACACCATTAGCTCCAGAGGGAGTCGGAACACAGGTCTCACCCTGGGGTTCGTCCCGGAGCCGTGCCGCCGACCCCCCTTGCAGATGCCGAAGTTGAAGAGGTCCAGAGGTCCAGAAACAGGCGGCAGAAGACTTTCAGTCTTCATAAGGTAGCGCACAGCACTGCAGCTGTGCGCCATTGTTGTCAGCACACTTCATACCAGCGGTCACTGAGGGTGCAGGGCGCTGGGGGGGGCGCCCTGGGCAGCAATGTATTATACCTTTTTTATGGCTAAAATACATCACATATAGCCCTTGAGGCTATATGGATGTATTTAACCCCTGCCAGATCTCACAAACTCCGGGAGAAGAGCCCGCCGTTTTAGGGGGCGGGGCCTATTCTCCTCAGCACACGGCGCCATTTTCCTGCTCAGCTCTGCTGTGAGGAAGGCTCCCAGGCTCTCCCCTGCACTGCACTACAGAAACAGGGTTAAAACAGAGAGGGGGGGCACTTATTTGGCGATATGATTACATATGTGAAAATGCTATAAGGGAAAACACTTGTATAAGGGGTTGTCCCTGTATAATTATAGCGTTTTTGGTGTGTGCTGGCAAACTCTCCCTCTGTCTCCCCAAAGGGCTAGTGGGGTCCTGTCCTCTATCAGAGCATTCCCTGTGTGTGTGCTGTGTGTCGGTACGTGTGTGTCGACATGTAGGAGGACGATGTTGGTGAGGAGGCGGAGCAAATTGCCTGTATTGGTGATGTCACTCTCTAGGGAGTCGACACCGGAATGGATGGCTTATTTAGAAATTACGTGATAATGTCAACACGATGCAAGGTCGGTTGACGACATGAGACGGCCGGCAAACAAATTAGTACCTGTCCAGGCGTCTCAGACACCGTCAGGGGCTTGTAAAAACGCCCATTTACCTCAGTTGGTCGACACAGACACGGACACTGACTTCAGTGTCGACGGTGAAGAAACAAACGTATTTTCCTTTAGGGCCACACGTTACATATTAAGGGCAATGAAGGAGGTGTTACATATTTCTGATACTACAAGTACCACAAATAAGGGTATTATGTAGGGTGGGAATAATCTACTTGTAGTTTTTCCTGAATCAGATAAATTAAAGTGTGTGATGATACGTGGGTTTCCTCCGATAGAAAATTATTGGAGGTATACCCTTTCCCGCCAGAAGTGAGGGCGAGTTGGGAAACACACCTTAGGGTGGATAAGGCGCTCACACGCTTATAAAAACAAGTGGCGTTACCGTCTCCAGATACGGCCGCCCTCAAAGAGCCAGCTGATAGGAAGCTGAAAAATATCCTAAAAAGTATATACACACATACTGGTGTTATACTACGACCAGCAATCGCCTCAGCCTGGATGTGCAGCGCTGGGGGGGCTTGGTCGGATTTCCTGACTGAAAATATTGATACCCTTGACAGGAACAATATTTTATTGACTATAGAGCATTTTAAGGATGCATTTCTATATATGCGAGATGCGCAGAGGGATATTTGCATTCTGGCATCAAGAGTAGATGTGATGTCCATATCTGCCAGACGATGTTTATAGACACGACAGTGGTCAGGTGATGCAGATTCCAGACGGCACATGGAAGTATTGCCGTATAAAGGGGCGGTCCATCGGACCTGGTGGCCATGGCAACAGCTGGAAAATCCACCTTTGTTACCCCAAGTCACATCTCAGCAGAAAAGGACACAGTCTTTTCAGTCTCAGTCCTTTCGTACCCATAAAGGCAGGCGGGCAAAAGGCCAGTCATATCTGCCCAGGGTTAGAGGAAAGGGAAGAAGACTGCAGCAGGCAGCCCATTCCCAGGAACAGAAGTCCTCCACAGCTTCTGCCAAGTCCGCAGCATGACGCTGGGGCCATACAAGCGGACTCAGGTGCGGTGGGGGGTCATCTCAAGAGTTTCAGCACGCAGTGGGCTCACTCGCAAGTGGACTCCTGGATCCTACACGTAGTATCCCAGGTGTACATTGGAAATTCGAGACGTCTTCCCCTCACAAGTTCCTGAAGTCTGCTTTACCAACGTCTCCCTCCGACAGGGAGGCAGTATTGGGAAAAAATTCACAGGCTGTATTCCCAGCAGGTGATAATCAAAGTACCCCTCCTACAACAAGGGAAGGGGTATTATTCCACACTATATTGTGGTACTGAAGCCAAACGGCTCGGTGAGATCTAAAAGATTTGAACAATTACATACAAGGGTTCAAATCAAGATGGAGTCACTCAGAGCAGTGATAGCGAACCAGGACGATATGGTGTCACTGGATATCAGGGACGCTTACCTACATGTCCAAAATGTTGCCCTTCTCACCAAGGGTATCTCAGGTTCGTGGTACAGAACTGTCACTATCAGTTCAGAAGCTGCCGTTTGGATTGTCCACGGCACCCCGGGTCTTTACCATGGTAATGGCCGAAATGATTATTCTTCCTAAAAGAAATATGGACGCTTTCCTGATAAGGGCAAGGTCCAGAGAACAGTTGGCGGCCGGAGTAGCACTATCTCAAGTAGTTCTACGACAGCACGAGTGGATTCTAAATATTCCAAAATCGCAGCTTTTTCCAACGACACGTCTAATGTTCCTAGGAATGATTCTGGACACAGTCCAGAAAAGGTTGTTTTCTCCCGGAGAAGAAGGCCAGGGAGTTATCCGAGCTAGTCAGGAACCTCCTAAAACCAGGAAAAGTATCAGTGCATCATTGCACAAGGCTCCTGTGAAAAATGGTGGTTTCTTACAAAGCGATCCCATTCGGTAGATTTCACGCAAGAACCTTTCAGTGGAATCTGCTGGGAAAATGGTCCGGATCGCATCTTCAGATGCATCAGCGGATAACCCTGTCTCCAAGGACAAGGGTGTTTTCTTCTGCGGTGGCTGCAGAGTGCTCATCTATGAAAGGGCCGCAGATTCGACATTCAGGACTGGGTCCTGGTGACCACGGATGCCAGCCTGAGTGGCTGGGGAGCAGTCACACAAGGAAAAAATTTCCAGGGAGTGTGATCAAGTCTGGAGACTTCTCTCCACATAAATATACTGGAGCTAAGGGCAATTTACAAGGCTCTAAGCTTAGCAAGACCTCTGCTTCAAGGTCAGCCGGTATTGATCCAGTGGGACAACATCACGGCAGTCGCCCACGTAAACAGACAGGGCGGCACATGAAGCAGGAGGGAAATGGCAGAGACTGCAAGGATTCTTCGCTGGGCGAAAAATCATGTGATAACACTCTCAGCAGTGTTAATTCCGGGAGTGGAAAACTGGGAAGCAGACTTCCTCAGCAGGCATAACCTCCACCCGGGAGAGTGGGGACTTCAGCGGGAAGTCTTCCACATGATTGTAAACCGTTGGGAAAAACCAAAGGTGGACATGATGGCGTCCCGCCTGAACAAAAAACTAGACAAATATTGCGCCAGGTCAAGGGACCCTCAGGCAATAGCGGTGGACGCTCTGGTAACACTGTGGGTGTACCAGTCAGGGTATGTGTTCCCTCCTATGCATCTCATACCAAAAGTACTGAGAATCATAAGAAGGAGATGAGTAAGAACGATACTCGTGGTTCCGGATGGGTCAAGAAGGACTTGGTACCCGGAACTTCAAGAGATGCTCACGGAAGAACCGTGGCCTCTACCTTTAAGAAAGGACCTGCTCCAGCAGGGGCCTTGTCTGTTCCAAGACTTACCGCGGCTGCGTTTGACGGCATGGCAGTTGAACGCCGGATCCTGAAAGGGCATTCCAGATGAAGTCATCCCTACCCTGGTCGAAGCCAGGAAGGATGTAACCGCAAAACATTTTCACCGCATTTGGCGAAAATATGTTGCGTGGTGTGAGGCCAAGAAGGTCCCTACAGAGGAATTTCAACTGGGTCGTTTCCTACATTTCCTGAAAACAGGACTGTCTATGGGCCTAAAATTAGGGTCCATTAAGGTTCAAATTTCGACCCTGTCGAATTTCTTCCAGAAAGAACTGGCTTCAGTGCCTGAAGTTCAGACGTTTGTAAAAGGGGTACTGCATATACAGCCTCCTTTTGTGCCCCCAGTGGCACCTTGGGATCTCAATGTTGTTTTGAGTTTCCTAAAGTCACATTGGTTTGATCCACTCACCACTGTGGAATTAAAATATTTCACATGGAAGGTGAAGATTCTATTAGCCCTGGCTTCAGCCAGGCGTGTGTCAGAATGGGCGGCTTTATCATATAAAAGCCCTTACTTAATTTTTCATTCTGACAGGGCAGAATTGAGGACTCGTCCTCAATTTCTCCTTAAGGTGTTTTCTGTTTTTCACATGAACCAACCTATTGTGGTACCTGCGGCTACTAGGGACTTGGAGGACTCCAAGTTACTTGACGTTGTCAGGGCCCTGAAAATATATGTTTCCAGGACGACTGGAGTCAGAAAATCTGACTCGCTGTTTAGCCTGTATGCACCCAACAAGATGGGTGTTCCTGCTTCTAAGCAGACGATTGCTCGCTGGATTTGTAGTACAATTCAGCTTGCACATTCTGTGGCAGGCTTGCCACAGCCAAAATCAGTAAAAGCCCATTCCACAAGGAAGTGGGCTCATCTTGGGCGGCTGCCCGAGGGGTCTCGGCTTTATAACTTTGCCGAGCTGCTACTTGGTCAGGGGCACACCCTGACTGAGGAGGACCTGAAGTTCTCTCATTCGGTGCTGCAGAGTCATAAGCACTCTCTCGCCCGTTTGGGAGCTTTGGTATAATCCCCATGGTCCTGACGGAGTCCCCAGCATCCACTTAGGACGTTAGAGAAAATAAGAATTTACTTACCGATAATTCTATTTCTCGTAGTCCGTAGTGGATGCTGGGCGCCCATCCCAAGTGCGGATTGTCTGCAATACTTGTACATAGTTATTGTTACAAAAATCGGGTTATTCTTGTTGTGAGCCATCTTTTCAGAGGCTCCTTCGTTGTTATCATACTGTTAACTGGGTTCAGATCACAGGTTGTACGGTGTGATTGGTGTGGCTGGTATGAGTCTTACCCGGGATTCAATATCCTTCCTTATTATGCACGCTCGTCCGGGCACAGTATCCTAACTGAGGCTTGGAGGAGGGTCATAGGGGGAGGAGCCAGTGCACACCACCTGATCCTAAAGCTTTTATTATTGTGCCCTGTCTCCTGCGGAGCCGCTAAACCCCATGGTCCTGACGGAGTCCCCAGCATCCACTACGGACTACGAGAAATAGAATTATCGGTAAGTAAATTCTTATTTTTTATAACGATCTGATTGTTTAGTAAATTAATTCTCCTCTTTTATGTTTTAGGCAGAGCAGCAGCCTCGGCCTCATAAGTATGATGATTTGGGCCCTGCTATGAGCTTGGAAATGACAAAGCATCAGGTGATTTCTTTTGACAGTAAAGTAAGCATAAAAAACAGGACTAAAGTTAAAGACAAATCTAATTTTCATATAGTTTTTACATATTAAAAAATAAAATAGGTGGGCAGATGGAACTTTTAGATCAACAATTAAGTTTGTTGGTACTTAAGCTCTAGTAATAACTAAATGCCACTTCAGTTCTTGGAGCTGTATCTGCACTTTACAGTAGAAAAAACCTGATGGGCCCTGGGAAGCCCCTGGGAAAGAGACATTTCTTCCCTCTGGAAAGAAGACATTTCCCATTCCTCCCCTGTGAAGGAGTAAGGGAAATGTCAGATGGTCAGCCGCAGCAGTGCATACACTGCCAGGTGCGGATAACCAATGATCAGTTTTTTATCCATGATGTCGTTGCAATGTAAAATCAATGGGTGGCATGATTTTCCGCTTGCACGTACACAAACCCTCGCATTAGCTGAATAGAATCTTGCATAAGAAAGATAATTAGATTACTATATCCACTTTGCATGCAACTCAGAATCAGACCCACCGTCTTAACTTAAAAACAACAGTATCAAGATTGAGAATGCACTCTTTGTTATGTAACCAATCCATACATTTGATAGGAGGCATTGAGATGGGAAGAAGAGAGCCTGAACTCCTATATTCAGAGCCAAAGAGATGGATATTTTGTAAGTGAAATATTATTTTATATGTTACATATACTTTTTACGTTAAACAACAGTAGAAGAGCAACACAGACAACTGCAGGATCACATACAGTATGTGCCTGGAGGATAGTGGTAGGAGGTTAGCATCATCATTTTCCATGTAGGAGATTTGGGTAAACCATCTGACAGCAGCTCTATCACTTTCTCCATTTTAGCATTCTCTGGGTTATCTCGGCAAACACCTATCCCTGCCCATGCAATTCTAATAGAAACAAGGTAGATAAAGCAGGTGTCACTATATACCATTACCAGTGATTATATTTTATATATATATATATATATATATATATATATATATAATGTATATGTGTGTATATATATATATATATATATAAATATATGTGTGTGTGTGTCTCCTCTTCAGAACATAACATTTGATTGCAGCAAGTTAGTTTCAATTCAAAGAAAAATAACTTGACATAGTATACAGTAGGTTGTCTTATTACCTCCCAATATCATTACATTGGGATAACTTTTGTTTGATTGATACTGGTGTAAATAGATTTTCTCTCTTAAATCACTTGTTGAAATGTCAGAAACACAGCATTGCTGCATATACGTCGCTTGTCTTGATCTTCCTGATTATTTCTATGATAGATCTTTTACAGAAAGTTCAGTTACTCACATCACATGACAGCAAGCAATTTCAGATAGAAGTCCTATTTCAAAATATTATTATTATTATTATCTTTTATTTATATGTCCTATAATCAAATGAGCAAATCAAGAAAAAAGCACTTACAGTTTGAAACAATATAGGACAAGTACAAGGTATACACAGAAAACCAAGGGATAGGTGCCATCGAAGGGTGTTTTGAGCATAAGATAGTGTAAGTAAAGGTGCGTACAAACTGGCAGATATATCAGACGTTCTATTGAACAGCCGATATATAGCGGGCCCGGCAGCCAGTGTGTACCAACGATATGTCTGTGAACGATATGTCTGTGAACGCTGCTGCACACACGATGATCAACCGACCGACCGCCCGTACACACGGCTCAACTAGATGGTATTGATTTATGGAATCATATTTATGAATATTAATATTTAATATAACATATATGGTTATTAATATATGGATATATTTAAATTAATATGCGTTATCATATATATCTGCAAATATATTATGTCAGGCTTACAAATTAATTGGCTGATAAATATATGCAGTCCTTATATATATATGACTTATGAAATTATGAAGTTAAGATTCCTTAAAGAGAGTTCAAGCTTGAATATTACCGCTCTTTTTATATGATTCTTTATTTACAGGCAGATCAAATCGTACAGAATAAGATATACACAGTAGTGATATATATACTAATTATAATTATATTAAGCTATGCTATGTTTCCTTCGTTACATAACATAAAACAACATGACATAAGTTTCACAAACAGTTTCAATTACTATCATATTTATACTTGCAAGTTAAAGATTGCCATCCCAAGAATCATTCCTTCTGCATGTTCTCCATGACTTCTCCTCCTGACTGACTTCCTTCCTTCTCCTTCTTCTTCTCCCTCTCCCTCTTCCTTCTAACTCCTAACTACAAGTCTGGTCCTTTTATCTCATATTTTACCAATTCAAACTATCATATTCTCATAGTTTCCAATGGAATAGGTAATTATAGGTTTGTCAGATTCCAAGGTGTAATAAAACAAACATTGAACTGGGCTGTCGTGTCCTGTTCACGGAGGCATGGTGTCATAAAAGTGTGGTGTCCACACTGCCTTAAGCAAGTATAGTATTGTAAAATCTGGAATGTCTTTTCATCCAAAGTTCTGTTGTATTGACAAGTTTTCCTGGGGTCGGTTACACAATGTTTTATCAATGGATGTGATCTCTTTTCATAGTAGTTAATTTATGCTCCCTAGCTTTTAACCTTCACTGGACAATAGACAAACCAGTAGATTCTGATCTACTGTAAGCACACCTGTGAATTCCAATGACCAACAGAGCTCTGTCACATACCTATTATCATTTATGGCCTAATACCTTTTCTCTACAATGACTCTTGATCTTACTGTAACCTCTCTGGCCTTATTTATGACTAGAGCAGAATAAACCTGTTCCCTACACTATTTTTTACCATCTTGCAGTAAAACACAAATATACAGTATATCTATATAAACACATACACAAACCTAATTTCTTAAATCAGCTAAACATTACCTCATACATTCAAACTTATTTCATATCTATTCCTTACTATATATATCCACTATACTGTCCACTATGGTAACATCGCCTATTTATAATGAATTATATTTTGATTCAGACAACATCTATTGCCCTAATATTAGACTAAGTGCAGACAATTACCTATAAGGCAACAGTCGCCCCCTTGTGGCCATGAGAAATTATTTTGATTGGCCACACATTAAACTAGCGTAATTGCTTCCAAATACATTTCAAAATATTTCTTCAAAACATAACTTTTGTTGTAACCCTAATATATACCATAAGTGTAATAATAATAACCATTGTGATTTTAAAAATCTCTAAAAATTCTTAGCTTACCTAACCTTATTCTACTTTTTAACTAAAGCAGACCAAGACTGAGGTTTTTATTCAGTATTCATGAGGAAAACTAATTTCTACAGACATTTGGAATACCATAGCCCAATTGTAGACCTTTTTTCTGTATCTGGATCAGTACATTTGGACATTTTTGCTGTTCTTGGCTGTAGCAATTTACTGGGATAAGACTGTCATCTGCGTGGTTTGCTTGCAATTGGAGACGCCTTGCGTCTGCATTATGGAGGCAGTTGACGTAGAATTCTTCATAGCAGCTGCTCCTTTGCTTGCCATTTCGCTGTTTGACGCAGAGGGCTGTGTATTTTGCGTACTATGATCTTGAGTTTGCAACTCAGTACTTGTGATGACCCTCGGTAATGGTCTTTATACAGTATTTAGCAGTTCTGTTTCCTTTGCGTTTATCCAATACCGCAGTTGTGACCAGTGTCCATATTGCTTTGCACAAAACAGGTTGTGATTTTGAATAGAACAGTCATATATGAACCAGTCTTTCTTTCTTTCTTTGCTTGTTAATAGTAGGTCTTAATTGTCTTCGGGCAATAGTACCACAAATGGCTGCGAGTAGTACACCTACTCTGTTTACTGTATTTCCTCACTGAATAAATTACCATGCAGTCTTAAATCTCCTTATTCTACCTTGTACCTATTTATACATCTCAATCTTACATAACCTTATACCAGTTTAACCCATATAAAGGCGTTTTCTATCCTACCTATATTTTGACTAATAATTATTTAAAATGCTTTTGATGTGTATATAGTAACATCCTATCAATACAATAAATGAATACAATTTTGCTTCAAACAGATATTAAATATCTTTTAGGAATGGCTTTGACTAAATCTAATTCCATCCAGTATTATTTTATATGCAGCCATGTGCATATACAGTTGACCCTGTTACGCTACAAATAATTCCCTTTGACTTGTTACAGTCTTTATTAAGAGAATTATTCATCCCACTTAATAATCTTGTCCCAATTTGTTAAAACGTGGTATACCATCCTGTATTAGATATTTAATTACTTTTGAAGCTTTTACGAAGGAAGCATAGGTAGTATCTACTGTGTAATATTAAAAAAACATAAAATATTTACAAGGTATATAATACAATTACATAATATATATATATATATATATATATATATATATCAGACAAATGTTTACATATATTTGATTAAGGTATATGAAGGGATGAGACAGTTCTGTATAATCACAGTGATGAGATGTGCTGTACACTGTTGTGGGGGTGTACATGTAGTTTGAAAGACAAGTAATGATTACTTGTGATGAAAGGGTTAATGAAAACCTTCCCCTTTCTTGTGAAACTGGAAAACTCCTTGAGGATTTGTCCATATATCAGTCTTTAGGGATGCTATGTAGATTTTGCTGGATAGCAGCGATGAAAGGGTTAATGAAGACCTTTTCCCTTGTAAATTGGAGTCTTTTTGGAGTCTTGCACCATTCTGTATACAGGTTGCCAGGATTACTATGAATCAAACAAAAATACATACAATGAATATCACAGATATTTATACAGTGATTTAACATAGCTTGCTATGCATTCTGTCCTATCTGCTGCATGTTATCAGGTACAGAATTTACAAATGTGTCTTTAAAGATTGAAGAACAAACAAACAAACAATTGTTTCTGGCCTGTGCCAATCTTTCCTGTCACATTGTGTGTCAATGACAGCACAATTGTCGCTGCAGATATGATGCTGGTTTAATTTGGAAACTGTGGCTGTTTGAACATCAAAGCAAACAATGGCTACATTGGATCTAACAAGTAAAGGAATGATACTACCGTATTCACTTGTGACCATACTCCCTTGTGACGTAGCCTGGGCCCAGACTGTCTTCAACCATAGCGTTTGCTGCTTGGCATGGCTCCTTAGTCTGGAAGAATCTTGGAGCTTCTGAAAAAACCTACTTTTGTGGGGAGAGAAACTTGTTAGACTTTGCCAAATATGTATTGCAGGTCCCAGGGCTTTCTGTCTTTCCACACCTGTAATAAAATGGTTATGGCACCAGGGCATAAAAAGATTCTCATCCTGGTGATACTTTGTGTCATTGTTAATTGGTGTGTGGTTTGCAGAATGACACTCTGCATGTGGTCTCTCTGAGAGCATGCAAACATTTGCACCATCACTAGATTTCTCTGAGTGTTGTGTGGGGGTTACAAAAGTTTGGGAACTTTGTTTGTAAACATGCATTCCTGAATTAATTTCATGGATTTTCCCTTTAAACATGTTCCCAGGTGAATACATTTCAGGGTTTTCAACTCTGGTTACCATTAGATTTTTCACCATGGAGAACTTCTCCACCCCTGTGTGCACTGTACTGCAGCTATCCGTGTTTAAGTCTGCTGACAATTCACCTTTGCCTAAGGGCATAACAAATTCTTCATTTACATTGGGAACTCTGAGAGTGTATTCAGCAGAATACTCATAATCTGAATTACACTGATCTTCCCCCTTACTAGACACAGTATAGGGGACATCTCCTATTGCTGCTACCTCCTTTACATTAATGTGCTGTCTGATGATAGACACATCCTGCACATTGCTACTTTCTTCCTTTACCAAAGAGGCTGTTCTGCTGGTGGTCTGTGTGACCATAGCAGACTCTGTGTGCTGCACATGGACAATGCTGTCCTGAGTCTCACCTACATCTACAATATTCTCCCTTGTACTTCCTTTTATCTCCTCCTGAGAGGTCATGACAGTTTGCTTACAATCTGCCAGGCTTTTTGCTTCTGCCCCAAACTTTTTCTGTTTATTTTTCTGTTTAAGGGACTTAAATAATGAATGCATTTTTGCATTAATGGTCAGGCACGCCTTACGAAGACGTGAACCTGATTCTTCTTTACATTTCTGTTTGGCTTTTAAAGCCGCAGTTCTGCGCATTTTTCCTAATGCTGTTGCAACTTTTTGCATATTTAACATTGCAATGCTAAATTTATAGATTCTTTGTTTTTAGTACTGAAGGTATCATCTCCTTAAGATTGACCGGTGTCTTAAGGTTAAACTCTAATACCTGGTACATATATTCATTTATTTGGAAATACTCATTTCCACTGTGCACATTTTCTATTCTAGGCCTTTAAATTCTTTATTCTCATTTGTAACCTATTCCACTGTGATCTTGTATTTTGCCAGCAGGCTTACAGCCATTGGTGCTGCTTCCTAATAGATATTATGTTAGTTAAAATAACGTATATTGCACTAACACATTTATCCTAGGTTATACAGAATACAAAATTGACATTACACAATGGTAATAAATTTTCATAGATACATCCCCACCGTGATTCTGCAGATTTGGTAGCCAGCTTATAGCATTTGCTACTCCTCATAAATATTATAAATCAGATAATCAGATTCAGTAATAACAAGTCCAATTCGTGGTCGCCAATATTGATTTATGGAATCATATTTATGAATATTAATATTTAATATAACATATATGGTTATTAATATATGGATATATTTAAATTAATATGCGTTATCATATATATCTGCAAATATATTATGTCAGGCTTACAAATTAATTGGCTGATAAATATATGCAGTCCTTATATATATATGACTTATGAAATTATGAAGTTAAGATTCCTTAAAGAGAGTTCAAGCTTGAATATTACCGCTCTTTTTATATGATTCTTTATTTACAGGCAGATCAAATCGTACAGAATAAGATATACACAGTAGTGATATATATACTAATTATAATTATATTAAGCTATGCTATGTTTCCTTCGTTACATAACATAAAACAACATGACATAAGTTTCACAAACAGTTTCAATTACTATCATATTTATACTTGCAAGTTAAAGATTGCCATCCCAAGAATCATTCCTTCTGCATGTTCTCCATGACTTCTCCTCCTGACTGACTTCCTTCCTTCTCCTTCTTCTTCTCCCTCTCCCTCTTCCTTCTAACTCCTAACTACAAGTCTGGTCCTTTTATCTCATATTTTACCAATTCAAACTATCATATTCTCATAGTTTCCAATGGAATAGGTAATTATAGGTTTGTCAGATTCCAAGGTGTAATAAAACAAACATTGAACTGGGCTGTCGTGTCCTGTTCACGGAGGCATGGTGTCATAAAAGTGTGGTGTCCACACTGCCTTAAGCAAGTATAGTATTGTAAAATCTGGAATGTCTTTTCATCCAAAGTTCTGTTGTATTGACAAGTTTTCCTGGGGTCGGTTACACAATGTTTTATCAATGGATGTGATCTCTTTTCATAGTAGTTAATTTATGCTCCCTAGCTTTTAACCTTCACTGGACAATAGACAAACCAGTAGATTCTGATCTACTGTAAGCACACCTGTGAATTCCAATGACCAACAGAGCTCTGTCACATACCTATTATCATTTATGGCCTAATACCTTTTCTCTACAATGACTCTTGATCTTACTGTAACCTCTCTGGCCTTATTTATGACTAGAGCAGAATAAACCTGTTCCCTACACTATTTTTTACCATCTTGCAGTAAAACACAAATATACAGTATATCTATATAAACACATACACAAACCTAATTTCTTAAATCAGCTAAACATTACCTCATACATTCAAACTTATTTCATATCTATTCCTTACTATATATATCCACTATACTGTCCACTATGGTAACATCGCCTATTTATAATGAATTAAATTTTGATTCAGACAACATCTATTGCCCTAATATTAGACTAAGTGCAGACAATTACCTATAAGGCAACAATGGGCACATGTAAATGACCGCCCAGTTCGTGGCGTCAGTTAAGACAGATCAGGCAATGTGTATGCCCAACACACTGTCCAATCTGGCTATAGACATATCTGCAGATCCATTGATCTGCAGATATATCTTCCAGTGTGTACCCACCTTAAGAGAAGGAAACGCACATGAGGGGGGAAGGCCCTGCTCTTGCAAGCTTACAATCTAAAAGCATAGACAGGTTGAGTATCCCATATCCAAATATTCAGAAATACAGAATTTTTTAAAATGAGACTGAGATAGGGAAACCTTTGTTTTCTGATGGCTCAATGTACACAAACTTTGTTTAATACACAAAGTTATTAAAAAATATTGTATTAAATGACCTTCAGGCTGTGTGTATAAAGTGTATATGAAGCATAAATGATTTGTGTGAATGTACTGCACACACACTTTATTTAATGCACAAAGTTATTAAAAATATTGGCTAACATTACCATCAGACAGTGTGTGTATAAGGTGTATATGAAACATAAATGCATTCTGTGCTTAGACTTGGGCCCCATCACCATGATATCTCATTATGATATGCAATTATTCCAAAATACGGAAAAATCCGATATCCGAAATACTTCTGGTTCCCAAGCATTTTGGATATGGGATACTCAACCTCTATCAGTAGATATTTCAGTAATTTTTATTCATACTACAGGTTGAGTATCCCTTATCCAAAATGCTTGGGACCAGAAGTATTTTGGATATCGGATGTTTCCGTATTTTGGAATAATTGCATACCATAATGAGATATCATGGCAATGGGACCCAAGTATAAGCATAGAATGCATTTATATTTCATGTACACTTTATACACACAGCCTGAAGGTAAATTTAGCCAATATTTTTTATAACTTTGTGCATTAAACAAAGTGTGGGTACATTCACACAATTCATTTATGTTCTATGGGCGGGATGTACTAAAGCAAAAATGCGGTAAAACCCCCGAAAACGGGGGTTTTACCGCATTTTCATATTTACTAAGACCCTACCGCAGCGTTTTCGGCGTCCAGGGTTTCGCCATCTCTGGATGGCGAAACCCTATAGAAGCCTATGGGCTTCTTTTCGCCGACCGCCGCAACCCGCCGACACCGTCGACCCCCGCCGCAGACGCCGACCCCCCTTCCCCCTGGCTTACCTTCCTCCAGGCTGCCCTGGACCCGGAAGGTAGTGTCCTCCTCCCCCTAGCAACGCAGCCGGACGTCCTTCCGGCTGCAGGGGGGAGGAGGAGGTGCCGGGGGCAGCCTGCTGCTGCTTCCCGGCATCTAGCCAGTGTGGGGACCCCGGGGAGGTGACGGAGACCCCCCGCAGACCACCTAACAGGTATCGCGGGGGGCCTCCGTCACCGCATCGCGATGTTGATCGCATATGTTAGTATATATGCGATCAACATCGCTGCGGTAACCGGCGAGGGGCGGCGATGTATGTTAATACATCCCGCCCATATACACCTTATACACACAGCCTGAAGGTCATTTAATACAATATTTTTAATAACTTTGTGTATTAAACAAAGTTTGTGTACATTGAGCCATCAGAAAACAAGGTTTTCACTATCTCAGTCTCACTCAAAAAATTCCGTATTTTGGAATATTCCGTATTTCGGAATATTTGGATATGGGATACTCAACCTGTATTGATTTTGAGTGAAGTCACTTTTCAAGAGAGAGACAACCATAGGTTCCTTACCATCACTATCTAATGCCTCACCATTCTCATGACTGAGCTCAGATTCATACAACTAGTCCTGAGAGGTTTACTTCACAACATATATGTGTGTGTGTGTGTGTGTGTGTGTGTGTGTGTGTGTGTGTGTGTGTGTGTGTGTGTGTAAAGTTGATACACATACAAGTTTTATATACATTCAGTTTATGATTCATCCTAGTTCTTACAAAAAATAATCAGTTTTGTTTAATACATAGCCACATATTTATTTCAAATTCATCTAAAATCTAAATAAGTCATTCAGAAAAAAAAAAAAAAAACTTTGATCAAGTACAGCACAGTTTATGTGGCATATGTAATTCTTAGAGATACAGAAAGAGAGAGAACCACTAATCAAGAAGACATGGGAAACAGTCTTAGGGGGTAATTCAGACCTGATCGCTTGGGTGCGTTTTTTGCATCCCTGCAATCAAGTAGTCGCCATCTACAGGGGAGGGTATGGTGTGTGTGTGCAGGTGTGCGATCGCATGTGTAGCAGAACTGCACAAACATAAGGTTGTGCAGTTTCTGCTCAGCCCAGGACTTACTCAGCCGATTCAATGATCGCGGCTGGAGCGGACGTCAGAAACCCTCCCTCCAAACGCCTGGTCACACCTGCGTTTTCCTGGACGCTCCTTTAAAACGGTCAGTTGCCACCCACAAATCCCGTCGCTGACCGGTGATCCCCGTTGCTGCGGACCATTGCACCTGCGCATTGCGGTGCATAATCATATGCATGCGCAGTTCAGATCTGATCAGATCTGATCGCGTTTCGGGACATCAAAGTCCCTTTTTCAAGACTGTCTCATACAGCCTTGAAAAAGGGACTTTGATGTCCCGAAACACGTCGGCACCTGCTTTCTAGTACTTTCCTGTGCTTCTGGACATCCTTGACTGTGAAAGGGACCACTGGGGAACACGCCTGACGGAGACACATGCAGGGTATTGTTCCCGGGAAATACCTTGCATTCATAACACCTGCGGCTCCGATTATCATCTTGGTAGGACTCGGTTTCCCATGTTGGGTTCTGTTTTTGTCTCACTTTTAATCATTGTGTAGTATTAAATTTATATTTTATTCACATCAAGCCGGTACATTACATTTTATTGAGAAAATAGAAGTTCCTACAAAAAGTGTAGCATTGGATTAGCGCCAAAGTGGGAGGAGTCACTTTACCATTTCAGTGCATTTTTACCGTTTGGAGTTTGTAAGGAACTCCCAGACTACCCCCAGGCCTGCACAAATCCTTACAGCGCAACCATCCACCTCTATTATTCCTTTTTTGGCCCATCTCACTGCCCGCGTCCGCCCAGCTAGAAACCCCCAGCTAGCCAGGGACGTCCGCACGTCCCTGCAGCTAGCCCAGTCACAGTGTTCCCCTCCATACAGCCCAGAGTCCCCCCTTCTCCAGCCTAGTGTTCCAGACTCCCACCCCCATCTCACAGCCCCTACTGCCCATCCAGCTCAGCCCCCCCATCCAGCCCAGTGACTCCCCTCATATATCACTCTCCCCAGCCATTGACCTCACATATGTCACAGGGTTGAACTACAGTAACAAATACATTTAAATAAATGTAATTAAAATGATAAATTAGTGAATATCTTGTTCTGACAGAAATGTATACAAAGCATTGCTTTATAACTGATTTATAGTGTCTCAATAAAATTATATTCTAATAATAAATGATCAATAAGATTTTATTGTTTTGTTTTATTATTTGGTTACATATAGGGCCTAATTCAGAGCCGATCGCCACAACGGCAGCGATCACACCCTGAAGCCCAGTGTGTAGTGCGTACGTGCAGCGGCCGCACTGTGCGTGCGCACACTGTGAAATGTGAAAGCATCGCACTGCTGCGATCTCCTCTGCCTGATTGACAGGCAGAGGCGGTCACGGGGCAAGAGGGGGCGTGCCAACAGCATTTCAATGCTGTTGGGGGCAGAGCCGGATTAAGGGGGGGGACCGGGGGATACGTACCCCGGGCCCCCCTTTCCAAAAGGGCCCCCTGCTACACCACAGATCGGATCTCTCTTCCGATCCGATCTGCGGTGCTGTGCTCCGCTCCCCGGCTCCCTTAGAACAGATTGACATGCGGACGAGCGTCCGCATGTCAATCTGCGGTCTCCTCTCCCTCCCTGCTGTGTTGGAGGGACACGGAGCGCATCGCGCGTCTCTCCTGTGTCCCTCCCTGGCTCTCCCCCGGCCGGTCTAAGGAAGTGCCGTTCGTAAGCTCTGATTGGCTCACGAACCGGCACTTCCTGTATTAGACCAGCCAGGGGAGAGCCAGGAGGGACACAGGAGAGACGCGCGATGCGCTCCGTGTCCCTCCAACACATGGGGGGGGGGGAGCAGGCACTTGGTGCATATACCTGGCACTGTGGGGGGCAGATCTGGCACTGGGGGCATATACCTGGCACTGTGGGGGGCAGATCTGGCACTGGGGGCAATATACCTGGCACTGTGGGGGCAGATCTGGCACTGGGGGCATATACCTGGCACTGTGGGGGGAAGATCTGGCACTGGAGGCATATACCTGGCACTGTGGGGGAATATCTGGCACTGGGGGCATATACCTGGCACTGTGGGGGGCAGATCTGGCACTGGGGGCATATACCTGGCACTGTGGGGGGCAGATCTGGCACTGGGGGCATATACCTGGCACTGTGGGGGCAGATCTGGCACTGGGGGCATATACCTGGCACTGTGGGGGGAAGATCTGGCACTGGAGGCATATACCTGGCACTGTGGGGGAATATCTGGCACTGGGGGCATATACCTGGCACTGTGGGGGAATATTTGGCACTGGGGGGAGCAGGCACTGAGGGGGCATATGTGGCACTGGGGGGGGTATATGTGGCACTGGGGGCATGTACCTGGCACTGTGGGGGAATATCTGGCACTAGGGGCATATACCTGGCACTGTAGGGGAATATCTGGCACTGGGAGCATGGCCCTAGCAACAAGCACTACCCCCTAGCAACGGGCATGACACCCAGTGCATGAAACCCCTGGCAACGAGCATGACACCCTGAGCATGAAAACCCCTGGCACCGTGCATGGAACCAAGAGCATGAAACCCCTGGCAACGAGCAGGTAATTTAAAAGTAATTAGAAGCCTTACTGTAGAACTTAATGTGTAATGGGCATTACGGTGTGTGGCATAATGTATCACGGACATTGCGGTGTGTGTCATAATGTATCAGGCATTACGGTGTGTTGTATACTATATCACGGGCATTGTGGTATGTGGTATAATGTCTCAGGATCATTGTGGTGTGTGTCATACTGTGTCACAGACATTGTATGTGCTATAATGTATCAGGGGCATTGCAGTGTGTAGCATAATGTATAACGGGCATTGCGATTCCTGTCATAATGTGTCACAGGCATTACGGTGTGTGGCATAATGTGTCTGGGGCATTACAGTGTGTGCATATTGTGTCATGTGCATTATTGTGTGTGGAATAATGTCTAAGGGCCATTGCAGTATGTGGAATAATGTATACTGGGCATTACTATAAGGAGGAAAAATGACAAATAATGTAAGGGGCATGAATCAGGATTATTTTTCTTTCCTGTGGTGGCCAACGTATGGGCGTGCAGGTTGCAAAACTGGGGTATAAGGTAGTCTTTTCCTGCAATGCCACGCCCTCCACGCAAAGCCACGCCCATTTCGACAAAGCCACACACCCTTTTTGCCGGCGCGCGCCTGCGGCGTGCACATTTCTCTGACGTCCTAAGTGGATGCTGGGGACTCCGTCAGGACCATGGGGAATAGCGGCTCCGCAGGAGACAGGGCACAAAAGTAAAAGCTTTAGGATCAGGTGGTGTGCACTGGCTCCTCCCCCTATGACCCTCCTCCAAGCCTCAGTTAGGTTTTTGTGCCCGGCCGAGAAGGGTGCAATCTAGGTGGCTCTCCTAAAGAGCTGCTTAGAGTAAAAGTTTTGTTAGGTTTTTTATTTTCAGTGAGTCCTGCTGGCAACAGGCTCACTGCAACGAGGGACTTAGGGGAGAAGAAGTGAACTCACCTGCGTGCAGGATGGATTGGCTAGTTCTTAGGCTACTGGACACTAGCTCCAGAGGGACGATCACAGGTACAGCCTGGATGGGTCACCGGAGCCGCGCCGCCGACCCCCTTGCAGATGCTGAAGAGAGAAGAGGTCCAGAAATCGGCGGCTGAAGACTTCTCAGTCTTCATGAGGTAGCGCACAGCACTGCAGCTGTGCGCCATTGCTCTCAGCACACTTCACACCAACGGTCACTGAGGGTGCAGGGCGCTTGGGGGGGCGCCCTGGGCAGCAATGAAAGTACCTATGCTGGCTAAAAATACATCACATATAGCCCCTGGGGCTATATGGATGTATTTAACCCCTGCCAGGTTGTCAGAAAAACGGGAGAAGAAGCCCGCCGAAAAGGGGGCAGGGCCTATTCTCCTCAGCACACAGCGCCATTTTCCTACACAGCTCCGCTGCTAGGAAGGCTCCCAGGCTCTCCCCTGCACTGCACTACAGAAACAGGGTTAAAACAGAGAGGGGGGGCACTTATTTGGCGATATTATTATATATATTAAGATGCTATAAGGGAAAACACTTATATAAGGTTGTCCCTGTATAATATAGCGTTTTTGGTGTGTGCTGGCAAACTCTCCCTCTGTCTCCCCAAAGGGCTAGTGGGGTCCTGTCCTCTATCAGAGCATTCCCTGTGTGTGTGCTGTGTGTCGGTACGTGTGTGTCGACATGTATGAGGACGATGTTGGTGAGGAGGCGGAGCAATTGCCTGTATTGGTGATGTCACTCTCTAGGGAGTCGACACCGGAATGGATGGCTTATTTAGGGAATTACGTGATAATGTCAACACGCTGCAAGGTCGGTTGACGACATGAGACGGCCGGCAAACCAATTAGTACCTGTCCAGGCGTCTCAAACACCGTCAGGGGCTTTAAAACGCCCATTTACCTCAGTCGGTCGACACAGACACGGACACTGACTCCAGTGTCGACGGTGAAGAAACAAACGTATTTTCCATTTGGGCCACACGTTACATGTTAAGGGCAATGAAGGAGGTGTTACATATTTCTGATACTACAAGTACCACAAAAGAGGGTATTATGTGGGGTGTGAAAAAACTACCTGTAGTTTTTCCTGAATCAGATAAATTAAATGAAGTGTGTGATGATGCGTGGGTTTCCCCCGATAGAAAATTATTGGCGTTATACCCTTTCCCGCCAGAAGTTAGGGCGCGTTGGGAAACACCCCTTAGGGTGGATAAGGCGCTCACACGCTTATCAAAACAAGTGGCGTTACCGTCTCCAGATACGGCCGCCCTCAAGGAGCCAGCTGATAGGAGGCTGGAAAATATCCTAAAAAGTATATACACACATACTGGTGTTATACTGCGACCAGCGATCGCCTCAGCCTGGATGTGCAGCGCTGGGGTGGCTTGGTCGGATTCCCTGACTGAAAATATTGATACCCTTGGCAGGGACAGTATTTTATTGACTATAGAGCATTTAAAGGATGCATTTCTATATATGCGAGATGCACAGAGGGATATTTGCACTCTGGCATCAAGAGTAAGTGCGATGTCCATATCTGCCAGAAGATGTTTATGGACACGACAGTGGTCAGGTGATGCAGATTCCAAACGGCACATGGAAGTATTGCCGTATAAAGGGGAGGAGTTATTTGGGGTCGGTCCATCGGACCTGGTGGCCACGGCAACAGCTGGAAAATCCACCTTTTTTACCCCAAGTCACATCTCAGCAGAAAAAGACACCGTCTTTTCAGCCTCAGTCCTTTCGTCCCCATAAGGGCAAGCAGGCAAAAGGCCAGTCATACTGCCCAGGGATAGAGAAAAGGGAAGAAGACTGCAGCAGGCAGCCCATTCCCAGGAACAGAAGCCCTCCACCGCTTTTGCCAAGTCCTCAGCATGACGCTGGGGCCGTACAAGCGGACTCAGGTGCGGTGGGGGGTCGTCTCAAGAGTTTCAGCGCGCAGTGGGCTCACTCGCAAGTGGACCCCTGGATCCTACAAGTAGTATCCCAGGGGTACAGATTGGAAATTCGAGACGTCTCCCCCTCGCAGGTTCCTGAAGTCTGCTTTACCAACGTCTCCCTCGGACAGGGAGGCAGTATTGGAAACAATTCACAAGCTGTATTCCCAGCAGGTGATAATCAAAGTACCCCTCCTACAACAAGGAAAGGGGTATTATTCCACACTATATTGTGGTACTGAAGCCAGACGGCTCGGTGAGACCTATTCTAAATCTGAAATATTTGAACATTTACATACAAAGGTTCAAATCAAGATGGAGTCACTCGGAGCAGTGATAGCGAACCAGGAAGAAGGGGACTATATGGTGTCCCTGGACATCAAGGATGCTTACCTCCATGTCCCAATTTGCCCTTCTCACCAAGGGTACCTCAGGTTCGTGGTACAAAACTGTCACTATCAGTTTCAGACGCTGCCGTTTGGATTGTCCACGGCACCCCGGGTCTTTACCAAGGTAATGGCCGAAATGATGATTCTTCTTCAAAGAAAAGGCGTCTTAATTATCCCTTACTTGGACGATCTCCTGATAAGGGCAAGGTCCAGAGAACAGTTGGAGGTCGGAGTAGCACTATCTCAAGTAGTTCTACGACAGCACGGGTGGATTCTAAATATTCCAAAATCGCAGCTGTCTCCGACGACACGTCTGCTGTTCCTAGGGATGATTCTGGACACAGTCCAGAAAAAGGTGTTTCTCCCGGAGGAGAAAGCCAGGGAGTTATCCGAGCTAGTCAGGAACCTCCTAAAACCAGGAAAAGTGTCAGTGCATCATTGCACAAGGGTCCTGGGGAACTTTTCAGTGGGATCTGCTGGAAAAATGGTCCGGATCGCATCTTCAGATACATCAGCGGATAACCCTGTCTCCAAGGACAAGGGTGTCTCTTCTGTGGTGGCTGCAGAGTGCTCATCTACTAAAGGGCCACAGATTCGGCATTCAGGACTGGGTCCTGGTGACCACGGATGCCAGCCTGAAAGGCTGGGGAGCAGTCACACAAGGAAAAAATTTCCAGGGAGTGTGATCAAGTCTGGAGACTTCTCTCCACATAAATATACTGGAGCTAAGAGCAATTTACAATGCTCTAAGCTTAGCAAGACCTCTGCTTCAAGGTCAGCCGGTATTGATCCAGTGGGACAACATCACGGCAGTCGCCCACGTAAACAGACAGGGCGGCACAAGAAGCAGGAGGGCAATGGCAGAAAAAATCATGTGATAGCACAGTCAGCAGTGTTCATTCCGGGAGTGGACAACTGGGAAGCAGACTTCCTCAGCACGACCTCCACCCGGGAGAGTGGGGACTTCATCGGGAAGTCTTCCACATGATTGTGAACCATTGGGAAAAACCAAAGGTGGACATGATGGCGTCCCGCCTGAACAAAAAACTGGACAGGTATTGCGCCAGGTCAAGAGACCCTCAGGCAATAGCTGTGGACGTTCTGGTAACACCGTGGGTGTACCAGTCGGTGTATGTGTTCCCTCCTCTGCTTCTCATACCTAAGGTACTGAGAATTATAAGACGTAGAGGAGTAAGAACTATACTCGTGGCTCCGGATTGGCCAAGAAGGACTTGGTACCCGGAACTTCAAGAGATGCTCACAGAGGACTCATGGCCTCTGCCGCTAAGAAGGGACTTGCTTCAGCAAGTACCATGTCTGTTCCAAGACTTACCGCGGCTGCGTTTGACGGCATGGCGGTTGAACGCCGGATCCTAAGGGAAAAAGGCATTCCGGAAGAGGTCATTCCTACCCTGGTCAAAGCCAGGAAGGAGGTGAGCGCACAACATTATCACCACATGTGGCGAAAATATGTTGCGTGGTGTGAGGCCAGGAAGGCCCCACGAAGAAATTTCAACTCGGTCGATTCCTGCATTTCCTGCAAACAGGAGTGTCTATGGGCCTCAAATTGGGGTCCATTAAGGTTCAAATTTCGGCCCTGTCGATTTTCTTCCAGAAAGAATTGGCTTCAGTTCCTGAAGTCCAGAAGTTTGTCAAGGGAGTACTGCATATACAACCCCCTTTTGTGCCTCCAGTGGCACTGTGGGATCTCAACGTAGTTCTGGGATTCCTCAAATCACATTGGTTTAAACCGCTCAAATCTGTGGATTTGAAATATCTCACATGGAAAGTGACCATGATGTTGGCCCTGGCCTCGGCCAGGCGAGTGTCAGAATTGGCGGCTTTGTCTCACAAAAGCCCATATCTGATTGTCCATTCGGACAGGGCAGAGCTGCGGACTCGTCCCCAGTTTCTCCCTAAGGTGGTGTCAGCGTTTCACCTGAACCAGCTTATTGTGGTACCTGCGGCTACTAGGGACTTGGAGGACTCCAAGTTGCTAGATGTTGTCAGGGCCCTGAAAATATAGGTTTCCAGGACGGCTGGAGTCAGGAAAACTGACTTGCTGTTATCCTGTATGCACCCAACAAACTGGGTGCTCTTGCTTCTAAGCAGACGATTGCTAGTTGGATGTGTAGTACAATTCAGCTTGCACATTCTGTGGCAGGCCTGCCACAGCCAAAATATGTAAATGCCCATTCCACAAGGAAGGTGGGCTCATCTTGGGCGGCTGCCCGAGGGGTCTCGGCTTTACAACTTTGCCGAGCTGCTACTTGGTCAGGGGCACACCCTGGCTGAGGAGGACCTGGAGTTCTCTCACTCGGTGCTGCAGAGTCATCCGCACTCTCCCGCCCGTTTGGGAGCTTTGGTATAATCCCCATGGTCCTGACGGAGTCCCCAGCATCCACTTAGGACGTCAGAGAAAATAAGAATTTACTTACCGATAATTCTATTTCTCGTAGTCCGTAGTGGATGCTGGGCGCCCATCCCAAGTGCGGATTGTCTGCAATACTTGTACATAGTTATTGTTACAAAAATCGGGTTATTATTGTTGTGAGCCATCTTTTCAGAGGCTCCGCTGTTATCATGCTGTTAACTGGGTTCAGATCACAGGTTGTACAGTGTGATTGGTGTGGCTGGTATGAGTCTTACCCGGGATTCAAAATCCTTCCTTATTGTGTACGCTCGTCCGGGCACAGTATCCTAACTGAGGCTTGGAGGAGGGTCATAGGGGGAGGAGCCAGTGCACACCACCTGATCCTAAAGCTTTTACTTTTGTGCCCTGTCTCCTGCGGAGCCGCTATTCCCCATGGTCCTGACGGAGTCCCCAGCATCCACTACGGACTACGAGAAATAGAATTATCGGTAAGTAAATTCTTATTTTTTCTACCTTTGCTAGTGCCAATTACGGGGGGTATGGGGGGGGGGGCGCCGAAGGATTTTTTGGCTTGGGGGAGAAAAATTTCTAGTTACGCCACTGGGCTCAGCTGTCCAATAATGTATCAATGAAACAGCCTGCGTGCCCAGCCAATGACTGAGCGGCAGGCTGCTTCATTCATACTTTATTGGACAGCTGAGCCGTCGCTCAGCTCAGCTGTCCTGTCTGTGCACCCGCTGCTGCAGTGAGGACGGGATCCGGGGAGCACAGCACCGCAGATCGGATCGGAAGAGAGATCCGATCTGCGGTGTGGCAGGGGGTGTGCTGCTTGGGGAGGCAAATATATATATATATATATATATATATGTGTGTGTGTGTGTGTGTGTGTGTGTGTGTATATATATATATATATATATTTTCTGCCTTCTCTATTAGGGGCCCCATTCTCTTAAGTGCCCCGGGCCCCCCATGGTCTTAATCCGGCTCTGGTTGGGGGTGTGTGGTCTGGACAATGCAGGCGTGTCCGGACTGATGCTGGGGCGGGCTGTGGTACCTGCGTGACATCACACGCAGCTGCTGCGACCCAAAACATGGCGGGTAGCCATCTGCTTCCGCAGCTAGGCTGCGTAGGCAGGGAGCTGCTCACCGGGTGTGAAAGCATTGCCGCCGTACAATGCTTTTGTACCTGTACGGGGGTGGGGGAGTTAGCGCCTGACATGCGGGGCGCACTATCCCTGTGCTAGGCATCCCCCCGCCTGTCAGAGATTCTCATTCTGGTATGTGTAACAGGTTCCTGAAATCTGAAAAAAGTCCTATTTTTCTCTGGCTGGGTCCACAGGTTATCCACATATAGGTGATTTTCAGTCACAAATTGTGTAGTCATAAACAGAATATTACCATGTCTGTGAGCGGCAAAAGTGACGAGGAGAATTTATCAGGCACTCCTACATCCCTAACATGTTTATCTTGTAAAACAGGGTTAATTGGTATAGGCCAGTTGGTCACTTATGAGAGGTTGTGTGCGAACTGTTTTGCTTTTCAGCAAAGTAAAAAAAAGGAATTGGTTCACAACCAGCAGAGCCACCATGAAGTATGTTCGCAAAGACTTTGTCTTCAATAGCGGACAGGTTAACTCCGGCAGCACCACCCCAGGGGTTAGGTTACACTATTAACCCATACATGCAGCTCCCTTCCTACCGGTTGGTTCCAGTAGCCTCTACAAGTAACCAAGGGACAGGTAAGACTAAGACAGATGCGTCTATGTGGCAGACTACACAAGATGATACAACAGATGATGATACAGTATATTCAAATACTCTGTATGATGATCAGTCGCAGAGTTTTAGTTCAGAGGATGTAGCTGAACTTATTGATGCTATGAAGGCTGTTCTCTCTTTGGAAGAGTCAGCCAAAACAGTGTCAAAATCTAAAGCACCTGTGTTTAAACGAACAAAGACAGTTAAAACTGAATTCCCAGCATCAGATGAGCTGACGGAAATGATGGAAGAGTCTTGGGCGACGCCCAGTAAAAAGTATAAGATTCCGAAAAGATGGGATTCCTATTATCCATTTCCAGCTGCGGATTGTTCGAAAAGAGAAGTTCCTCCAAAAGTAGATGCACATGTACTGCGACTTGTGCATAAATCTGCTTTACCACTGTCATCTACCTCATTAAATGAGGTCACAGACAGAAGGGTAGATAGCTTCTTGAAAAAATATTTTCTCTCTCAGGAGCAGTGGTAAGACCTGCTATGGCTTCGGCCTGGATAGCAAAGGCAATGGGCAAATGGATAGAGGAACTAGAGAATGGCCTCTCTCCTCCTAATAGGGAGCAAGAGTATCATTTAAGCCGTTTAAGGCAATCTGCCCAATACTTGGAAGAAGCAGCAATTGATATGGGTACAATTTCTTCTAAAGCTTCATCCTTGACAGTAGCCACTCGTAGAGCAGTTTGGCTGCGTACCTGGAAAGCAGATGCTGAATCCAAGAAAGAATTGGAAGCATTGCCTTTCATTGGTAATATATTGTTTGGAAAACAATTGTCTGATATTCTAGAATCGGAAGTTGAATCGAAGAAGGTCAGATTTCAGGCTAGTTATAACCCTAAGACTAAGGGTTCAAAGTTTCGGCCATTTCGATGGCAAGGTAAAGCAAAAGCTAAAGAGGAGTCTAAGCAACCCCAATCCAATAGATCGGCCAGGGGTAGGAAGCAATGGGCTAGTAGAAAGCCAGCTTCCAAGCCTGAACAGAAACCATCAGCCTGAAGAGACGGGCCTCCGCCTGGAGGACTCCAGGGTTGGGGGCCGACTCCTTCATTTTCCACACATATGGCAACAGTCGACAACAGATGCTTGGGTGCAGAAGGTGGTATCTCAGGGGTATGGGTTCCCATTCAGGAGGCAGCCTCCTCAAAGATTTTTTTGCACCAGCCCGTCTCGTATAGAGTCGAAGGCCAATGCCCTCCAAAAATGACTGCAGTCAGGTGTGATTGTCCCAGTACCTCCATCACAAAGGGGACAGGGGTTTTACTCCAATCTATTTCTGATTCAGAAGCCAAATGGGTCATTTCGACCAATTCTCAATCTCAAAATGTTAAACAAATACATTTGGATTCCAAGGTTCCACATGGAGACATTACGCTCCATAATGTTGGCTATGGAACCGGGAGATTACATGGTATCTCTGGATGTACAGGATGCTTACCTACATGTGCCTATAGCACGGTCTCATCAGTGTTACCTCAGGTTTGCCATCCTCCAGGAACATTTTCAGTTCCAAGCCTTGCCCTTTGGGCTAGCAACAGCACCCAGCGTGTTTACCAAAATTATGGTGGTTATGGCAGCTTATCTCCGCAAACAGGGGATAAGAATATTCCCATACCTTGACGACCTGTTAATCCTAGCACATTCGCAGGAGTTACTTTTGAGCTATCTTCAACAGACAGTAGTTTGTTTACAGAGACACGGGTGGCTCATAAATTGGGAAAAGTCATCTCTGAATCCGTCACAGCGGATGGTTCATTTGGGGGCCATATTGGATTCAGGTCTACAGAAAGTTTTCTTACCAGAGAAAAAGATAGTCAAGGTGCAGGTCATGACTCAGGAAGCATTGCACACTCAGAAAATGTCAGTCTATGCAGCAATGCGACTGTTGGGTCTGATGGTATCAACCTTCGACATGGTGGAAAATGCGCAATTCCACTCCAGACCATTACAGCACCTTATTCTGACCAAATGGAACGGAAATCCTCAGATGATAAAAAAGCAGATGATAAAGTTTCCAGTAAACGTAAAAAGGTCTCTAGCGTGGTGGCTACAGACAGACCATTTAAACAAGAGGAGACCCTTTTGGATAAAAGAATGGCAAGTCCTGACAACAGATGCCAGTCTGCAAGGCTGGGGTGCAGTACACGGAAGCCTTTGGTTCCTGGGAAAATGGACCGTAAGGGAAAGTCGCCTGCCAATAAATCTGTTGGAAATAAGGGCCATTTATATGGCTCTAGTTCAGGCAAGGAAGACTGGTCCAGATTCGCTCAGACAATGCGACAGCAGTAGCGTACCTCAATCATCAGGGAGGAACTCACAGCAAGAGACTGATGGAGGAAGTAACTCCCATTCTAAGATGGGCAGAACTCCATCTCCCAGCATTGTCAGCAGTGTTTGTCCCAGGTGTACTGAACTGGGAAGCGGATTTTCTCAGTCGACACCATTCAGGAAACCGAATTGGCATTACACCCAGAAGTGTTTCAGACACTGGTGAACAGATGGGGTCTACCGGAGATAGATCTCATGGCGTCTCATCTAAACAACAAAGTTCCGAGGTACGGATCAAGAACAAAGGATCCCGGAGCGGTCCTTGTAGACGCACTGTCAGTGAATTGGAAATTTCATCTGGCATATCTGTTCCCTCCAATATCTCTGTTACCCAGAGTACTGAGAAAAATAAAGCAAGCAAAGGGAGCCATAATTCTAATAGCTCCAGCTTGGACAAGAAGGCATTGGTACACAGATCTACTGAGAATTTCCGTGGAAGCACCGATACTGCTCCCTCAACGTCCAGATCTGCTAATGCAGAGTCCTTGTCACAGCCATCTGGATCGTCTGTCTTTGACGGCATGGTTGTTGAAATCTCTATCTTAGAAGCTAGAGGATTTTCAAAACAAGTAATCCAAACTATGCTTAGAGCAAGAAAGCCTTCTTCAGCTCGTGTTTATCATCGAATATGGAATTCATTGGTGTACTGAAAAAAGTTTGAATCCAAGATCTTTTAAAGTATCCAGGATTTTGGATTTCCTTCAAGCAGGATTGGATAAGGGTTTGAAAGTAGCTTCCTTGAGAGTTCAAGTATCAGCGTTAACTTTATGGTTTCAGCGAAAGATTGCTGATTTACAGGATGTACGTACTTTCTTTCAGGGAGTTGTACACATTCAACCTCCATTTGTTCCGCCTGCAGCTCCCTGGGATTTGAATCTAAATCTTAGATTCCTTCAGGGACCTCCGTTCGAACCACTTAAGAGAGCAGATCTTAAATGGTTAACGGCTAAAGTACTTTCTCTGACGTCCTAGTGGATGCTGGGTACTCCGTAAGGACCATGGGGTATAGACGGGCTCCGCAGGAGACTGGGCACTCTTAAAAGAAAGATTAGGTACTATATCTGGTGTGCACTGGCTCCTCCCTCTATGCCCCTCCTCCAGACCTCAGTTAGTATCTGTGCCCGGCCAGAGCTGGATGCACCCTAGGGGCTCTCCTGAGCTTCCTAGAAAAGAAAGTATTTGTTAGGTTTTTTTATTTTCGGTGAGATCTGCTGGCAACAGACTCACTGCTACGTGGGACTGAGGGGAGAGAAGCGAACCTACCTGCTTGCAGCTAGCTTGGGCTTCTAAGGCTACTGGACACCATTAGCTCCAGAGGGATCGAACACAGGCCCAGTCCTCGGTCGTCCGGTCCCGGAGCCGCGCCGCCGTCCCCCTTGCAGAGCCAGAAGAACGAAGAGAAGTTGAAAATCGGCGGCTGAAGACTCCGGTCTTCATTAAGGTAGCACACCACACACTCCGGTCACTGATGGGTGCTGGGCGCTGGGGCGCCCTGGGCAGCAATTAGATTACCTTACTTGGCGAAAAGCACATAATACAGTCTGATAAACTGTATATGTGCATTAACCCCCGCCATTAAAGTACATAAAAGGACAGAAGCCCGCCTCTGAGGGGGCCGGGCCTTCTTCCTCAGCACACCGGCGCCATTTTCTCTTCACAGCTCAACTGGAAGGAAGCTCCCCAGGCTCTCCCCTGCAGTATCCTGGTACACAAAGGGTAAAAAAGAGAGGGGGGGCACATAAATTTAGGCGCAAAACTGTGTATATAAGCTGCTATAGGGGAAAAATCACTCAGTATAGTGTACATCCCTGTATTATATAGCGCTGTGGTGTGTGCTGGCATACTCTCTCTCTGTCTCTCCAAAGGGCCTGGTGGGGGAACTGTCTTCAAATAGAGCATCCCCTGTGTGTGTGGTGTGTCTGTACGCGTGTGTCGACATGTCTGAGGTAAAAGGCTCCTCTAAGGAGTTGATAGAGTGGATAGTGTGTGGGAGGGTGTCTCCGTCGACAACGCCGACACCTGTTTGGATATGTGTAAGTGCTGAGGTAAAATTATTGCACAAAATGTTAGGGAACAGAAAGGAAATCTACCCTGGTCTGTCCCTATGTCACAGAGTCCTTCAGAGTCTCTCTATGTTCACTATCCAAAATAACAAAGTATTGACACGGAGTTTAACTCCACTGTCGACT
The DNA here is from genome assembly GCF_028390025.1 of Pseudophryne corroboree. Classification (NCBI taxonomy): domain Eukaryota; kingdom Metazoa; phylum Chordata; class Amphibia; order Anura; family Myobatrachidae; genus Pseudophryne; species Pseudophryne corroboree. The sequence continues at coordinate 212,952,917 of NC_086448.1, forward strand.
ACGATAATGCAAAGTTACAGCCAAGAGGGCTAAATGATATTCAATATATGATTATTGGAATAAAAGATGATTTGCATATCACTGATGACTCATCTGTCCCTGACACGAGAGTACACATGTTAAGGGGAAGAATGCTGAGGTAAATTTCCCTCCTCTCATGAGGAAAAAAAGCGGGAATCTCCAGACAAGAGACGGCAGCTTCCCACAAGAGAATTCTCAGGCTGTATCCTTTCCCCACTAGGGCCAGGATGTGTTGAGAATCTTCCCCTTGGGTGTCCTGTTTGCACTAGCTATTCTCAGGGATCCTGCAGATAGTGTGCACATTCTAGTATACTACCCAGACTGGCGATTGTGTCGGCATGGGTTTATAGCGCTGTGGCAGCGTGGACAGGTACCTTATCAGCAGAGATTGAGACCCTAGTATGCATATAAATATTTTAAGATGCTGTCTTAAGTGATAGATATATAATTATAAAGCATGCCCAAAGGGACATGAGTATACTGGGTCCTAGAGACAAAAGCTATGTCGATTTCTGCTTGACGTGTCCTGTAGAATATACATTGGACAGATGATGCCGACTTAAGAGGCATATGAAAGGCTGAGGATTGTGTGGAGAAAGGTTCTCGGGCCTGGTCTCCACAGCTATAGCTGGTAATTATGATATTTTGCCTTATATTCCTGCACAGCCTTGGAAAGCACGACATTATTAAATGCAGCTTTTCGAATAAAGAAACAAGAAAGTCTGAGGTGCGTCCTTTCTTGTCAGAGCCGGGGGCAGAGGAAAGAAGCTATACAACACAGCTAGTCCCCAGGAACAGAAGTCCTCCCCGGCCTCTACAAAAATCCACCGCATGTCGCTGGGGCTCCACAGGCGGAGCTAGGCCCGGTGGGGACACGCCTTCGTAAGTTCAGCCACAAGTGGGTTCACTCCCTGTTAGATCCCTGGGCAATAGAAATTGTATCGCAGGGATACAGGCTGGACTGTGAGAAGATGCCCCCTCACCGAGGACCCGGCGGGCTTCCCCCCAAGAGAGGGAGCCAGTGTTAACTGCAATTCGTAAATTGTATCTTCAACAGGTGGTGGTCAAGGGTCCCCTCCTTCAACAAGAGGGTGTTATTATTCGACCATGTTATAATCCCGAAACCAGACGGTTCGGTTAGACCCATATTGTATTAAAAATTTTAAATCCCTGAACATATACCTACCTGAAAAGGTTCAGGTTCATGATGGAATCGCTAAGAGCGGTCATTGCAAGCCTGAAATGAATCGGGACATAAGGGATGCATACCTTCGTGTCCCCATTTATCCACCTCATCAGGCGTACCTCAGAATTGCGGTACGGGATTGTCATTACCAATTTCACCAAGGTAATGGCGGATATGATGGTGCTCCTGCGGAAGCAAGGTGTCACTATTATCACATACTTGGATGATCTCCTCATAAAAGCGAGATCAAGAGAGCAGTTGCTGGACAGCGTATCACCTTCTCTGGAAGTGAAACGGCAACACGACTGGATTCTATATATTCCGAAGTCGCGGTTGGTTCCTACAGCTCATCTGCCTCGCCTAGGCATGATCCTAGACACAGACCAGAAGAGGGTTTACCTCCCGATAGAGAGAGCTCAGGAGCTCATGACACTGGTCAGGAATCCATTGAAAACCAAAACAGGTGTCAGTGCATCACTGCACTCGAGTCCTGGGAAGGATGATGGCATCATACGAGGCCATCCCCTTCGGCTGGTTCCATGCAAGGACAATGGAACTTACTGGACAAGTGGTCCGGATCACATCTTCAGATGCATCGGTTAATCACCCTATCCCCCAGGGCCAGGGTGTCTCTCCTGTGGTGGCTGCGGAGTGCTCACCTTCTCGAGGGCCGCAGATTCGGCATTCAGGACTGGGTCCTGGTGACCACGGATGCAAGCCTCCGAGGGTGGGGGGGCAGTTACACAGGGAAGAAAATTCCAAGGTTTGTGGTCAAGCCAACAGACTTGCCTTCACATCAATATCCTGAAACTAAGGGCCATATACAACGCCCTAAGTCAAGCAGAGTTCCTGCTTCGCGACCAACCGGTTCTGATCCAGTCAGACCGCAAGGGCTCATGTAAACCGCCAGGGCGGCACAAGGAGCAGGGTGGCGAGGGTAGAAGCCACCAGAATTCTTCGCTGGGCGGAGAATCAAGTAAGCGCACTGTCAGCAGTGTTCATTCCGGGAGTGGACACGACCTCCACCCGGGAAAGTGGTGACTTCATCAGGAAGTCTTCACGCAGTTTTGCAAATTGATGGAAACTGCCTCAGGTGGACTACATGGCGTCCCACCTCAATAAAAAGATAAAAAAGGTTTTACGCTGGGTAATAAACGGAGGAGTGTGAACAATATTCTTTGCTCCGGATTGGCCAAGAAGGACTCGGTACCCGGAACTGCAAGAAATGCTCTCGGAGGACCCATGGCCTCTGCCTCTCAGTCAGGACATGTTGCAACAGGGACCCTGTCTGATCCAAGACTTACCGCTGCTGCGTTGGACGGCACATCGGTTGAACGCCGGATCCTAGCGGAAAAGGGCATTCCGGATGCAGTTATTCCTACGCTGATAAAGGCTAGGAAAGACGTGACAGCAAGACTTTTTCACTGTATATGGCGAAAATAGGTTGCTTGGTGTGTGGCTGGGAAGGCCCTACAGAGGAATTCCAGGGGGGTCGATTCCTGCACTTCCTACAGTCAGGAGTGACTATGGGCCTAAAATTAGGATCCATAAAGGCCAAGATTTCGGCCCTATCCCTTTTTCTCTCAAAAAGAACTGGCTTCACTGCCTGAAGTTCGGACGTTGTTACAGGGGTGCTACATATTCAGCCCCTTTTGTGCCTCCAGTGGCACCTTGGGATCTTAACGTGTGTTGGATTCCTAAAATCCCACTGGTTTGAGCCACTTAAGACCGTGGAGCTAAAATATCTCACGTGGAAAGTGGTCATGCTTTTGGCCTTAGCTTGGACTAGGCGTGTGTCAGAATTGGCGGCTTTGTCATGTAAAAGCCCATATCTGATCTTCCATAGGGAAAGGGCAGAATGGAGGACTCGTCCCCAATTTCTCCCTAAGGTGGTATCATCGTTTCATTTGAACCAACCTATTGTGGTGCCTGCGGCTACTAGGGACTTGGAGGATTCCAAGTTGCTGGACGTAGTCCGGGCCCTGAAACTTTGTTTCCAGGACGGCTAGAGTCAGAAAAACTGACTCTCTATTTATCCTGCATGCACCCAACAAGCTGGGTGCTCCTGCTTCAAAGCAGACTATTGCTCGCTGGATCTGTAGCACGATTCAGCTTGCACATTCTGCGGCTGGACTGCCGCATCCTAAATTAGTAAAAGCCCATTCCACGAGGAAGGTGTGCTCTTCTTGGGCGGCTGCCCGAGGGGTCTCGGCTTTACAACTTTGCCGAGCAGCTACTTGGTCGGGTTCAAACACTTTAGCAAAATTCTACAAGTTTGATACCCTTGAGTTTGCTCATTCGGTGCTGCAGAGTCATCCGCACTCTCCCACCCGTTTGAGAGCTTTGGTATAATCCCCATGGTCCTTACGGAGTACCCAGCATCCACTAGGACGTCAGAGAAAATAAGAATTTACTCACCGGTAATTCTATTTCTCGTAGTCCGTAGTGGATGCTGGGAGCCCGTCCCAAGTGCGGACTCTCTGCAATACATGTATATAGTTATTGCTTAACTAAAGGGTTATTGTATGAGCCATCTGTTGAGAGAGGCTCAGTTATTGTTCATACTGTTAACTGGGTATAGTTATCACGAGTTGTACGGTGTGATTGGTGTGGCTGGTATGAGTCTTACCCTGGATTCCAAATCCTTTCCTAGTAATGTCAGCTCTTCCGGGCACAGTTTCCCTAACTGAGGTCTGGAGGAGGGGCATAGAGGGAGGAGCCAGTGCACACCAGATATAGTACCTAATCTTTCTTTTAAGAGTGCCCAGTCTCCTGCGGAGCCCGTCTATACCCCATGGTCCTTACGGAGTACCCAGCATCCACTACGGACTACAAGAAATAGAATTACCGGTGAATAAATTCTTATTTTTTCTACTGGCAATGGCGTCAGCCAGAAGAGTGTCAGATTTAGGAGCGTTATCGTGTAAGTCTCCTTTCCTAAGTTTTTTTCCAGATAACCAGATCTAGTTCTGAGAACTGCTCTATCTTCCGAAGGTGGTTTCAAAGTTTCACCTTAATGAAGAGATTGTAGTCCCAGCTTGTCAGGTATTGGGACTTTCTGCGGGAGAAGCGTCGCTGGACGTAGTCCGAGCATTAAGAATCTACATAGATCGTACTAGTGCCATCAGAAAAACAGATTCTCTCTTCATCCTCCACGGATTTCATAGAAGAGGATGGCCTGCTAGTAAACAGACGCTGGCAAGATGGCTCCGAATGGTAATATCAGAAGCTTATTCTCATGCAGATCTCCCTACTCCGGCTAATGTCTCTGCTCACTCTACAGGTAAGGTAGGTCCTTCATGGGCAGCACAACAGGGTGCTTCAGCAGAACAGATTTGTAAGGCAGCCACATGGTCTTCCATAAACACATTCATCAGACATTATGCCTTGGATACTTTTGCCTCTCATGACGCAGACTTCGGGCGAAAGGTCCTCCTGTGTAATCAGGAGCGTCCCCACCACTAAAACTGGCTTTGGGAATCCCAATGTTATTCTGTGGATAACCTGTGGACCCAGCCAGAGAAATAGACGTTATGGTAAGAACTTACCGTTGATAACGTAATTTCTCTTATGTCCACAGGTATCCACAGGGGTCCCACCCTGACGCACCTGGTTTGAGGATCTTGACAATCACTAAACCTCTTCCCTCTTGTATGGAAGGGTGTGCATGTGTGTTCTTATCGCCTAAATAGGTTTCTACCTGATGCTCCTGCCTAATCGCTGTGGAAAGAACTGATTTGACTGAGTCAGTGGGCGTGATTATATGGTGAAGCACCGATGCATCCTGGGAGGCCAGAAAGCTTGTGACCGTTTGGTGCCATTTCCGCTGTCGCTTCGGCATATCCCAATGTTATCCTGTGGATACCTGTGGACATAAGAGAAATCACGTTATCAACGGTAAGTTCTTACCATAACGTTTATTTTTGTATCCATGTATCTATGGGATCAGTTTGCCATTTCCCAACCTCAACATTGCATTGTACAAATTAAACCAGTGATGCTGGGCCGATGACATTGTGATGTTGGGACTGAGCAATATCCTCATTCCCAGACAGTGCCTATTCCTTTAAAACAGAAGGCAGATCATTTAAATTTTTTATTTGATGTGTAAAAAAGACATATTATGGGAATACAAAACTGCCAGAAGATGTGAAAATATGATGATAGATACTAACCTGCATTTAATTTCCCAGGTACCAGTAGAACAGACACATGACTGGATCAAATATCGAACACCTAAGCAAAGTACATGGGTGGTCATTCCGAGTTGATCGCTCGCTAGCAGTTTTTAGCAGCCGTGCAAAGCATTTTTCGCTGCCCACTGGGGAGTGTGTTTTTGCTTTGCAGAAGTGCGAACGCCTGTGCAGCAGAGCGCCTGCAAAAACATTTTGTGCAGAACAAGACCAGCCCTGTAGTTACTCTTCATGTGCGTTGTTTCTAACGTTGGAGGGTTGGCTTTTGACGTCACACACCCACCCAGCGTTCGCCCAGCCATGCCTGCGTTTTCCCTGGCACAGACTGAAAAAGAGAACTGGCTGCGCTGAATTTCAGAAGGATTCAAATAACAAAGGAGAGAGCCAATGTATCAATATAAAAAGACAGCAGGTTTATTTAAAATATAATGTTAATTAGTAAAAATAATGATAAACAGACATATTGCATTAAGGATAACACAGTCCGGTGTCTCACAGTGTCAGCAGTATGTTGGACTTTCACAGAACTGCCTCTGTAAGTGTGATGTATTAACGTCCAAAATCCATACCAGGTATTAGCTGCCGTTCCTACTGCTCAGTATTGATGCATGAAGAAGTGTGATGTGACAGGTTCCAATGTGGGATCACATGAGGGGGCCAGTGAGTCCGTAAATGAACAATTACCTCTCCAGTGGGTTGGTCCGTCTACCGGGCGTCCCCGGACAGGAATCCTGCGTTACCCACACACAGCAGCAGTGTCACGGAGAGGAGAGCGGGCACCGCTCGGGAATCAGCTGGCTGTAGTGGTATGTGACGGCAGCGGCTATTGGAGATCTCAAAGCCGCCCGGAGTACGAGTGCTGAGATGGTAGCACGTATGAGACACCTGAACAGGTATTCAAGAGGCGGGTCCTAACGCGTTTCGTCACGCTCCACGTGACTTTTTCAAATCACCTTTGAAAAAGTCACGTGGAGCGTGACGAAACGCGTTAGGACCCGCCTCTTGAATACCTGTTCAGGTGTCTCATACGTGCTACCATCTCAGCACTCGTACTCCGGGCGGCTTTGAGATCTCCAATAGCCGCTGCCGTCACATACCACTACAGCCAGCTGATTCCCGAGCGGTGCCCGCTCTCCTCTCCGTGACACTGCTGCTGTGTGTGGGTAACGCAGGATTCCTGTCCGGGGACGCCCGGTAGACGGACCAACCCACTGGAGAGGTAATTGTTCATTTACGGACTCACTGGCCCCCTCATGTGATCCCACATTGGAACCTGTCACATCACACTTCTTCATGCATCAATACTGAGCAGTAGGAACGGCAGCTAATACCTGGTATGGATTTTGGACGTTAATACATCACACTTACAGAGGCAGTTCTGTGAAAGTCCAACATACTGCTGACACTGTGAGACACCGGACTGTGTTATCCTTAATGCAATATGTCTGTTTATCATTATTTTTACTAATTAACATTATATTTTAAATAAACCTGCTGTCTTTTTATATTGATACATTGGCTCTCTCCTTTGTTATTTGAATCCTTCTGAAATTCAGCGCAGCCAGTTCTCTTTTTCAGTCTATGCCTCCACACTATTACACATATAGTTGCAGGCTGCGCAGTAATTCAGAGGGCTTCTGATATATACATATATTTATCACATTGAGGCGCTTTTTCACAGTTAAATTTGTTTGCTTTTGGTTTTCCCTGGCACACCTGCGTTTTCAAAACACTCCCTGAAAATGGTCAGTTGACACCCAGAAATGCCCCCTTCCTGTCAGTCTTCTTGCGGCCGCCAGTGCGAATGAAAACGTCGCTAGAACCTGTGCAAAGCCACAAAGGACTTTGTACCCGTATGTCGCGCGTGCACATTGCGGTCCATACGCATGCGCAGAAAAGCCAATTTTTAGCCTGATCGCTGCGCTGCGAACAACGGCAGCTAGTGATCAACTCGGAATGACCCCCATGGTCAACACAAGAAATTGATAGTCAGCAACATGTAGGTTTTATTGGTAAATCAGTTATATTTGACTGGTTTCTGTGTCATCACAATTGCAGTTCTTCACAGGGTATTTATTTTGGATTAAGCTTTAACAAGCTGGTTTATCATGGAAGATACTGTTTCTTCATCCTGCCCAATCTGTGTCTACCCCAATCTGTCTAGAAAACTAGAGGAAAGACTAAAATATGATTGCTGTAAAAACTTGATGTACTTAGGGCTGTAAAAACTCCTTTGCTTCCTTGGTTAACAAAGTTACTTATTTACTGCATCAGCTTTTAGGGTTTCCTGGTATATTCCCTCTAAAGTCTATTTATTTGTTAGATGTTGTCCTGTTTAAATAGGTTTTCAGAGAAGTCTGATTCTGAAAAACTGCAATCTGACAGAGGCATTCGCGCGGGGGGGGGCAACGCTCCGTTCCCTAGGCAGAGACGGAGCGTTGCGGAGGTGGGGAATCGTGCACCGCTCCGCAAATGTTCTGCCTCATTGACAGGCAGAGACATTCGCATTTTCTCTGCAAGACTGGCGCTGCGCATGCGCATGCATCCAAACAGAATAAGCCCCAGTATGCAGAGCTGTTTTAGCAGTGTTTTTCTCAGATGGTTAACAAATAAATATTGAAAAACCTCCCTACGCTAGATATTTGTCTGCTGCATAAGAAGCTTGATTGACAGCACTGTAAAATGTTTCACTTACATATCACTTTATGGAGTAAATTCAATTAAGTGCAAGCGGCGCAATGTGCTGTTGCAGTGGCGTGGAAGCACAGGCAACGGCTCCTCAACTCACTCCAATCTTACCCCTATCTTCTACGTACCTTACACTAGAGATGAGCGCCTGAAATTTTTCGGGTTTTGTGTTTTGGTTTTGGGTTCGGTTCCGCGGCCGTGTTTTGGGTTCGAACGCGTTTTGGCAAAACCTCACCGAATTTTTTTTGTCGGATTCGGGTGTGTTTTGGATTCGGGTGTTTTTTTCAAAAAACACTAAAAAACAGCTTAAATCATAGAATTTGGGGGTCATTTTGATCCCAAAGTATTTTCTCTATCGTCCTAAGTGGATGCTGGGGTTCCTGAAAGGACCATGGGGAATAGCGGCTCCGCAGGAGACAGGGCACAAAAAAGTAAAGCTTTACTAGGTCAGGTGGTGTGCACTGGCTCCTCCCCCTATGACCCTCCTCCAGACTCCAGTTAGATTTTGTGCCCGAACGAGAAGGGTGCAATCTAGGTGGCTCTCCTAAAGAGCTGCTTAGAGAAAGTTTAGTTTAGGTTTTTTTCTTTACAGTGAGTCCTGCTGGCAACAGGATCACTGCAACGTGGGACTTAGGGGGAAAGTAGTAAACTCACCTGCATGCAGAGTGGATTTGCTGCTTGGCTACTGGACACCATTAGCTCCAGAGGGATCGAACACAGGCCCAGCCGTGGAGTCCGGTCCCGGAGCCGCGCCGCCGACCCCCTTGCAGATGCTGAAGCGTGAAGAGGTCCGGAAACCGGCGGCTGAAGACTCCTCAGTCTTCATAAGGTAGCGCACAGCACTGCAGCTGTGCGCCATTTTCCTCTCAGCACACTTCACTGGGCAGTCACTGAGGGTGCAGAGCGCTGGGGGGGGGCGCTCTGAGAGGCAAATATAAACCTTATACAAGGCTAAAAATACCTCACATATAGCCCATAGGGGCTATATGGAGATATTTAACCCCTGCCTGACTGGAAAAATAGCGGGAGAAGAACCCGCCGAAAAAGGGGCGGGGCCTATCTCCTCAGCACACGGCGCCATTTTCTGTCACAGCTCCGCTGGTCAGAACGGCTCCCAGGTCTCTCCCCTGCACTGCACTACAGAAACAGGGTAAAACAGAGAGGGGGGGCACATTAATGGCTATATATATATATATTAAAGCAGCTATAAGGGAGCACTTAATATAAGGATATCCCTTGTATATATAGCGCTTTGTGGTGTGTGCTGGCAGACTCTCCCTCTGTCTCCCCAAAAGGGCTAGTGGGTCCTGTCTTCATTAGAGCATTCCCTGTGAGTTTGCGGTGTGTGTCGGTACGTGGTGTCGACATGTATGAGGACGATATTGGTGTGGAGGCGGAGCAATTGCCAAATATGCAGATGTCACCCCCCAGGGGGTCGACACCAGAATGGATGCCTTTATTTGTGGAATTACGTGATGGTTTATCTTCCCTTAAACAGTCAGTTGAGGACATGAGGCGGCCGGACAATCAATTAATGCCTGTCCAGGCGCCTCAAACACCGTCAGGGGCTGTAAAACGCCCTTTGCCTCAGTCGGTCGACACAGACCCAGACACGGGCACTGATTCCAGTGACGACGGTAGAAATTCAAACGTATTTTCCAGTAGGGCCACACGTTATATGATTTTGGCAATGAAGGAGACGTTACATTTAGCTGATACTACAGATACCGTAAAACAGGGTATTATGTATGGTGTGAAAAAACTACAAACAGTTTTTCCTGAATCAGAAGAATTAAATGACGTGTGTGATGAAGCGTGGGTTGCTCCTGATAAAAAGTTGATAATTTCAAAAAAGTTATTGGCATTATACCCTTTCCCGCCAGAGGTTAGGGCGCGCTGGGAAACACCCCCTAAGGTGGACAAGGCGCTCACACGCTTATCCAAACAAGTGGCGTTACCCTCTCCTGAGACGGCCGCACTTAAGGATCCATCAGATAGAAAGATGGAAGTTATTCAAAAGAATATATACACACATGCAGGTGTTATACTACGACCAGCTATAGCAACTGCCTGGATGTGCAGTGCTGGAGTAGTTTGGTCAGAATCCCTGATTGAAAATATTGATACCCTAGATAGGGACAATGTTTTACTGTCGTTAGAACAAATAAAGGATGCATTTATCTATATGCGTGATGCACAGAGGGATATTTGCACACTGGCATCTCGGGTGAGTGCTATGTCCATTTCAGCCAGAAGAGCCTTATGGACACGACAGTGGACAGGCGATGCGGATTCAAAACGTCACATGGAGGTTTTGCCGTATAAAGGGGAGGAGTTATTTGGAGTTGGTCTATCAGACTTGGTGGCCACGGCTACTGCCGGGAAATCCACTTTTTTACCTCAAGTCACTCCCCAACAGAGAAAGGCACCGACCTTTCAACCGCAGCCTTTTCGCTCCTACAAAAATAAGAGAGCAAAGGGCTTGTCGTACCTGCCACGAGGCAGAGGAAGAGGGAAGAGACACCAACAGGCAGCTCCTTCCCAGGAACAGAAGCCCTCCCCGGCTCCTGCAAAAACCTCAGCATGACGCTGGGGCCTCTCAAGCGGACTCGGGGACAGTGGGGGGCCGTCTCAAAAATTACAGCGCGCAGTGGGCTCACTCGCAGGTAGACCCCTGGATCCTGCAGATAATATCTCAGGGGTACAGGTTGGAATTAGAGACGGATCCTCCTCATCGTTTCCTGAAGTCTGCCTTACCAACCGTCTCTTCCGAAAGGGAGAGGGTGTTGGAAGCCATTCACAAGCTGTACGCTCAGCAGGTGATAGTCAAAGTACCCCTATTACAACAAGGAAAGGGGTATTATTCCACTCTATTTGTGGTACCGAAGCCGGATGGCTCGGTAAGGCCTATTCTAAATCTGAAGTCCTTGAACCTCTACATAAAAAAGTTCAAGTTCAAGATGGAGTCACTCAGAGCAGTGATAGCGAACCTGGAAGAAGGGGACTTTATGGTATCCTTGGACATCAAGGATGCGTATCTACACGTTCCGATTTACCCCGCACACCAGGGGTACCTCAGGTTCATTGTTCAAAACTGTCACTATCAGTTTCAGACGCTGCCGTTCGGATTGTCCACGGCGCCTCGGGTCTTTACCAAGGTAATGGCCGAGATGATGATTCTTCTTCGAAGAAAAGGCGTATTAGTTATCCCATACTTGGACGATCTCCTAATAAGGGCAAGGTCCAGAGAACAGCTGGAGACAGCTTTAGCACTATCTCAAGAGGTGCTAAGACAACACGGGTGGATTCTGAATATTCCAAAATCCCATTTAATCCCGACAACTCGTCTGCTGTTCCTAGGAATGATTCTGGACACGGTTCAGAAAAAGGTTTTCCTTCCAGAGGAAAAAGCCAAGGAGTTATCCGATCTGGTCAGGAACCTCCTAAAACCAGGAAAAGTGTCAGTACATCAATGCACAAGAGTCCTGGGAAAAATGGTGGCTTCTTACGAAGCAATTCCATTCGGCAGATTCCATGCAAGAATATTCCAAAGGGATCTGTTGGACAAATGGTCAGGGTCGCATCTGCAGATGCACCTGCGAATAACCCTGTCACCAAAGACAAGGGTGTCACTTCTGTGGTGGTTGCAGAAGGCTCACCTATTAGAAGGCCGCAGATTCGGCATTCAGGATTGGATCCTGGTGACCACGGACGCCAGCCTGAGAGGCTGGGGAGCAGTCACACAAGGAAGAAACTTCCAGGGAGTATGGACGAGTCTGGAAAAGTCTCTTCACATAAACATTCTGGAACTAAGAGCAATCTACAATGCTCTAAGCCAGGCGGAACTTCTCCTGCAAGGAAAGCCGGTGTTGATTCAGTCGGACAACATCACGGCGGTCGCCCATGTAAACAGGCAGGGCGGCACAAGAAGCAGGAGTGCAATGGCAGAAGCTGCCAAGATTCTTCGCTGGGCGGAGAATCACGTGATAGCACTGTCAGCAGTGTTCATCCCGGGCGTGGACAACTGGGAAGCAGACTTCCTCAGCAGACACGATCTTCATCCGGGAGAGTGGGGTCTACATCCAGAAGTCTTCAACATGTTAATAGACCGTTGGGAAAGACCAATTGTAGACATGATGGCGTCTCGCCTCAACAAGAAACTGGACAAATATTGCGCCAGGTCAAGAGATCCACAGGCAATAGCTGTGGACGCACTGGTAACTCCTTGGGTGTACCAGTCAGTGTATGTGTTTCCTCCTCTGCCGCTCATACCAAAGGTATTGAAGATCATACGGCAAAGAAGAGTAAGAACAATACTAGTGGTTCCGGATTGGCCGAGAAGGACTTGGTATCCGGAACTTCAAGAGATGCTCACGGACGAACCGTGGCCTCTACCTCTGAGAAGGGACCTGCTACAGCAGGGTCCCTGTCTTTTTCAAGACTTACCGCGGCTGCGTTTGACGGCATGGCGGTTGAACGCCAGATCCTAAAAGGGAAAGGCATTCCAGAAGAAGTCATTCCTACCTTGATTAAGGCACGGAAGGAAGTCACCGTGAAACATTATCACCGCATTTGGCGAAAATATGTAGCGTGGTGCGAGGATCGGAGGGTTCCGACGGAGGAATTCCAACTGGGTCGTTTCCTACATTTCCTGCAATCAGGATTATCTATGGGTCTCAAATTGGGATCCATTAAGGTTCAAATTTCGGCCCTGTCAATATTCTTCCAAAAAGAATTGGCCTCTGTCCCTGAGGTCCAGACTTTTGTCAAGGGAGTACTGCATATACAGCCTCCTGTGGTGCCTCCGGTGGCACCGTGGGATCTAAATGTAGTTTTAGATTTCCTCAAATCCCATTGGTTTGAACCATTGAAAAAGGTGGATTTGAAATATCTCACATTGAAAGTGACTATGTTACTAGCCCTGGCCTCTGCCAGGAGAGTATCTGAATTGGCGGCTTTATCTTATAAAAGTCCTTATCTAATCTTCCATTCGGATAGGGCAGAACTGCGGACTCGTCCGCATTTTCTCCCTAAAGTGGTATCAGCATTTCATCTGAACCAACCTATTGTGGTGCCTGCGGCCACTAGCGACTTGGAGGACTCCAAGTTGTTGGACGTTGTCAGAGCCTTAAAAATATACATTGCAAGGACGGCTGGAGTCAGAAAATCTGACTCGCTGTTTATATTGTATGCACCCAACAAGTTGGGCGCACCTGCTTCTAAGCAGTCGATTGCTCGTTGGATTTGTAACACAATTCAACTTGCACATTCTGTGGCAGGCCTGCCACAGCCTAAAACTGTAAAAGCCCACTCCACAAGGAAGGTGGGCTCATCTTGGGCGGCTGCCCGAGGGGTCTCGGCATTACAACTCTGCCGAGCAGCTACGTGGTCGGGGGAGAACACGTTTGTAAAATTTTACAAATTTGATACCCTGGCAAAGGAGGACCTGGAGTTCTCTCATTCGGTGCTGCAGAGTCATCCGCACTCTCCCGCCCGTTTGGGAGCTTTGGTATAATCCCCATGGTCCTTTCAGGAACCCCAGCATCCACTTAGGACGATAGAGAAAATAAGAATTTACTTACCGATAATTCTATTTCTCGGAGTCCGTAGTGGATGCTGGGCGCCCATCCCAAGTGCGGATTATCTGCAATACTTGTACATAGTTATTGTTAACTAATTCGGGTTATTGTTAAGGAGCCATCTTTAAGAGGCCCTTTCTGTTGTCATACTGTTAACTGGGTTTAGATCACAAGTTGTACGGTGTGATTGGTGTGGCTGGTATGAGTCTTACCCGGGATTCAAAATTCCTCCCTTATTGTGTACGCTCGTCCGGGCACAGTACCTAACTGGAGTCTGGAGGAGGGTCATAGGGGGAGGAGCCAGTGCACACCACCTGACCTAGTAAAGCTTTACTTTTTTGTGCCCTGTCTCCTGCGGAGCCGCTATTCCCCATGGTCCTTTCAGGAACCCCAGCATCCACTACGGACTCCGAGAAATAGAATTATCGGTAAGTAAATTCTTATTATTAACCTCAAAAACCATAATTTAAACTCATTTTCAGTCTATTCTGAATACCTCACACCTCACAATATTATTTTTAGTCCTAAAATTTGCACCGAGGTCGCTGTGTGAGTAAGATAAGCGACCCTAGTGGCCGACACAAACACCGGGCCCATCTAGGAGTGGCACTGCAGTGTCACGCAGGATGTCCCTTCCAAAAAACCCTCCCCAAACAGCACATGACGCAAAGAAAAAAAGAGGCGCAATGAGGTAGCTGTGTGAGTAAGATTAGCGACCCTAGTGGCCGACACAAACACCGGGCCCATCTAGGAGTGGCACTGCAGTGTCACGCAGGATGTCCCTTCCAAAAAACCCTCTCCAAACAGCACATGACGCAAAGAAAAAAAGAGGCGCAATGAGGTAGCTGACTGTGTGAGTAAGATTAGCGACCCTAGTGGCCGACACAAACACCGGGCCCATCTAGGAGTGGCACTGCAGTGTCACGCAGGATGTCCCTTCCAAAAAACCCTCCCCAATCAGCACATGATGCAAAGAAAAAGAAAAGAAAAAAGAGGTGCAAGATGGAATTGTCCTTGGGCCCTCCCACCCACCCTTATGTTGTATAAACAAAACAGGACATGCACACTTTAACCAACCCATCATTTCAGTGACAGGGTCTGCCACACGACTGTGACTGATATGACGGGTTGGTTTGGACCCCCCCCAAAAAAGAAGCAATTAATCTCTCCTTGCACAAACTGGCTCTACAGAGGCAAGATGTCCACCTCATCTTCACCCTCCGATATATCACCGTGTACATCCCCCTCCTCACAGATTATCAATTCGTCCCCACTGGAATCCACCATCTCAGCTCCCTGTGTACTTTGTGGAGGCAATTGCTGCTGGTCAATGTCTCCGCGGAGGAATTGATTATAATTCATTTTAATGAACATCATCTTCTCCACATTTTCTGGATGTAACCTCGTACGCCGATTGCTGACAAGGTGAGCGGCGGCACTAAACACTCTTTCGGAGTACACACTTGTGGGAGGGCAACTTAGGTAGAATAAAGCCAGTTTGTGCAAGGGCCTCCAAATTGCCTCTTTTTCCTGCCAGTATAAGTACGGACTGTGTGACGTGCCTACTTGGATGCGGTCACTCATATAATCCTCCACCATTCTATCAATGTTGAGAGAATCATATGCAGTGACAGTAGACGACATGTCCGTAATCGTTGTCAGGTCCTTCAGTCCGGACCAGATGTCAGCATCAGCAGTCGCTCCAGACTGCCCTGCATCACCGCCAGCGGGTGGGCTCGGAATTCTGAGCCTTTTCCTCGCACCCCCAGTTGCGGGAGAATGTGAAGGAGGAGATGTTGACAGGTCGCGTTCCGCTTGACTTGACAATTTTGTCACCAGCAGGTCTTTGCACCCCAGCAGACTTGTGTCTGCCGGAAAGAGAGATCCAAGGTAGGCTTTAAATCTAGGATCGAGCACGGTGGCCAAAATGTAGTGCTCTGATTTCAACAGATTGACCACCCGTGAATCCTTGTTAAGCGAATTAAGGGCTGCATCCACAAGTCCCACATGCCTAGCGGAATCGCTCCCTTTTAGCTCCTTCTTCAATGCCTCCAGCTTCTTCTGCAAAAGCCTGATGAGGGGAATGACCTGACTCAGGCTGGCAGTGTCTGAACTGACTTCACGTGTGGCAAGTTCAAAGGGCATCAGAACCTTGCACAACGTTGAAATCATTCTCCACTGCACTTGAGACAGGTGCATTCCACCTCCTATATCGTGCTCAATTGTATAGGCTTGAATGGCCTTTTGCTGCTCCTCCAACCTCTGAAGCATATAGAGGGTTGAATTCCACCTCGTTACCACTTCTTGCTTCAGATGATGGCAGGGCAGGTTCAGTAGTTTTTGGTGGTGCTCCAGTCTTCTGTACGTGGTGCCTGTACGCCGAAAGTGTCCCGCAATTTTTCTGGCCACCGACAGCATCTCTTGCACGCCCCTGTCGTTTTTTTAAAAATTCTGCACCACCAAATTCAAGGTATGTGCAAAACATGGGACGTGCTGGAATTTGCCCATATTTAATGCACACACAATATTGCTGGCGTTGTCCGATGCCACAAATCCACAGGAGAGTCCAATTGGGGTAAGCCATTCCGCGATGATCTTCCTCAGTTGCCGTAAGAGGTTTTCAGCTGTGTGCGTATTCTGGAAAGCGGTGATACAAAGCGTAGCCTGCCTAGGAAAGAGTTGGCGTTTGCGAGATGCTGCTACTGGTGCCGCCGCTGCTGTTCTTGCGGCGGGAGTCCATACATCTACCCAGTGGGCTGTCACAGTCATATAGTCCTGACCCTGCCCTGCTCCACTTGTCCACATGTCCGTGGTTAAGTGGACATTGGGTACAACTGCATTTTTTAGGACACTGGTGAGTCTTTTTCTGACGTCCGTGTACATTCTCGGTATCGCCTGCCTAGAGAAGTGGAACCTAGATGGTATTTGGTAACGGGGGCACACTGCCTCAATAAATTGACTAGTTCCCTGTGAACTAACGGCGGATACCGGACGCACGTCTAACACCAACATAGTTGACAAGGCCTCAGTTATCCGCTTTGCAGTAGGATGACAGCTGTGATATTTCATCTTCCTCGCAAAGGACTGTTGAACAGTCAATTGCTTACTGGAAGTAGTACAAGTGGGCTTACGACTTCCCCTCTGGGATGACCATCGACTCCCAGCGGCAACAACAGCAGCGCCAGCAGCAGTAGGCGTTACACGCAAGGATGCATCGGAGGAATCCCAGGCAGGAGAGGACTCGTCAGAATTGCCAGTGACATGGCCTGCAGGACTATTGGCATTCCTGGGGAAGGAGGAAATTGACACTGAGGGAGTTGGTGGGGTGGTTTGCGTGAGCTTGGTTACAAGAGGAAGGGATTTACTGGTCAGTGGACTGCTTCCGCTGTCACCCAAAGTTTTTGAACTTGTCACTGACTTATTATGAATGCGCTGCAGGTGACGTATAAGGGAGGATGTTCCGAGGTGGTTAACGTCCTTACCCCTACTTATTACAGCTTGACAAAGGGAACACACGGCTTGACACCTGTTGTCCGCATTTCTGGTGAAATACCTCCACACCGAAGAGCTGATTTTTTTTGGTATTTTCACCTGGCATGTCAACGGCCATATTCCTCCCACGGACAACAGGTGTCTCCCCGGGTGCCTGACTTAAACAAACCACCTCACCATCAGAATCCTCCTGGTCAATTTCCTCCCCAGCGCCAGCAACACCCATATCCTCCTCATCCTGGTGTACTTCAACACTGACATCTTCAATCTGACTATCAGGAACTGGACTGCGGGTGCTCCTTCCAGCACTTGCAGGGGGCGTGCAAATGGTGGAAGGCGCATGCTCTTCACGTCCAGTGTTGGGAAGGTCAGGCATCGCAACCGACACAATTGGACTCTCCTTGTGGATTTGGGATTTCGAAGAATGCACAGTTCTTTGCTGTGCTGCTTTTGCCAGCTTGAGTCTTTTCATTTTTCTAGCGAGAGGCTGAGTGCTTCCATCCTCATGTGAAGCTGAACCACTAGCCATGAACATAGGCCAGGGCCTCAGCCGTTCCTTGCCACTCCGTGTGGTAAATGGCATATTGGCAAGTTTACGCTTCTCCTCCGACAATTTTATTTTAGGTTTTGGAGTCCTTTTTTTTCTGATATTTGGTGTTTTGGATTTGACATGCTCTGTACTATGACATTGGGCATCGGCCTTGGCAGACGACGTTGCTGGCATTTCATCGTCTCGGCCATGACTAGTGGCAGCAGCTTCAGCACGAGGTGGAAGTGGATCTTGATCTTTCCCTAATTTTGGAACCTCAACATTTTTGTTCTCCATATTTTAATAGGCACAACTAAAAGGCACCTCAGGTAAACAATGGAGATGGATACTAGTATACAATTATGGACTGCCTGCCGACTGCAGACACAGAGGTAGCCACAGCCGTGAACTACCGTACTGTACTGTGTCTGCAGCTAATATAGACTGGTTGATAAAGAGAAGATGTCTATGTAACTATGTATGTATAAAGAAGACTGAAAAAAATCCACGGTTAGGTGGTATACAATTATGGACGGACTGCCTGCCGAGTGCAGACACAGAGGTAGCCACAGCCGTGAACTACCGTACTGTACTGTGTCTGCAGCTAATATAGACTGGTTGATAAAGAGAAGATGTCTATGTAACTATGTATGTATAAAGAAGAATGAAAAAAATCCACGGTTAGGTGGTATTACAATTATGGACGGACTGCCTGCCGAGTGCAGAGACACAGAGGTAGCCACAGCCGTGAACTACCGTACTGTGTCTGCTGCGACTGGATGATAAATGATATAAAAAATATATATATATATCACTACTGCAGCCGGACAGGTATATATTATATATTATATAATGACGGACCTGCTGGACACTGTCTGTCAGCAGAATGAGTTTTATTTTTATAGAATAAAAAAAAAAAAAACACACAAGTGAAGTCACACGACGAGTGTTTAACTTTTTCAGGCAATCACAATATAAGTATACTACTAACTATACTGGTGGTCAGTGTGGTCAGGTCACTGGTCAGTCACACTGGCAGTGGCACTCCTGCAGCAAAAGTGTGCACTGTTTAATTTTAATATAATATGTACTCCTGGCTCCTGCTATAACCTATAACTGGCACTGCAGTAGTGCTCCCCAGTCTCCCCCACAATTATAAGCTGTGTGAGCTGAGCAGTCAGACAGATATATATAATATTATATATAGATAATAGATGATGCAGCACACTGGCCTGAGCCTGAGCAGTGCACACAGATATGGTATGTGACTGACTGAGTCACTGTGTGTATCGCTTTTTTCAGGCAGAGAACGGATATATTAAATAAACTGCACTGTGTGTCTGGTGGTCACTCACTATATAATATATTATGTACTCCTGGCTCCTGCTATAACCTATAACTGGCACTGCAGTAGTGCTCCCCAGTCTCCCCCACAATTATAAGCTGTGTGAGCTGAGCAGTCAGACAGATATATATAATATTATATATAGATAATAGATGATGCAGCACACTGGCCTGAGCCTGAGCAGTGCACACAGATATGGTATGTGACTGACTGAGTCACTGTGTGTATCGCTTTTTTCAGGCAGAGAACGGATATATTAAATAAACTGCACTGTGTGTCTGGTGGTCACTCACTATATAATATATTATGTACTCCTGGCTCCTGCTATAACCTATAACTGGCACTGCAGTAGTGCTCCCCAGTCTCCCCCACAATTATAAGCTGTGTGAGCTGAGCAGTCAGACAGATATATATAATATTATATATAGATAATAGATGATGCAGCACACTGGCCTGAGCCTGAGCAGTGCACACAGATATGGTATGTGACTGACTGAGTCACTGTGTGTATCGCTTTTTTCAGGCAGAGAACGGATATATTAAATAAACTGCACTGTGTGTCTGGTGGTCACTCACTATATAATATATTATGTACTCCTGGCTCCTGCTATAACCTATAACTGGCACTGCAGTAGTGCTCCCCAGTCTCCCCCACAATTATAAGCTGTGTGAGCTGAGCAGTCAGACAGATATATATAATATTATATATAGATAATAGATGATCCAGCACACTGGCCTGAGCCTGAGCAGTGCACACAGATATGGTATGTGACTGAGTCACTGTGTGCTGTGTATCGCTTTTTTCAGGCAGAGAACGGATTATAAAGTAAACTGCACTGTCCTCACTAGTAAACTCTCTCCACTCAGTCTCTACACTTCTACAGTAACAGTACTCCTCCTAGTCAGCTCCAGTAAATCTCTCTCAGTCTCTTATAATCTAAATGGAGAGGACGCCAGCCACGTCCTCTCCCTATCAATCTCAATGCACGTGTGAAAATGGCGGCGACGCGCGGCTCCTTATATAGAATCCGAGTCTCGCGATAGAATCCGAGCCTCGCGAGAATCCGACAGCGTCATGATGACGTTCGGGCGCGCTCGGGTTAACCGAGCAAGGCGGGAAGATCCGAGTCGCTCGGACCCGTGAAAAAAAACATGAAGTTCTGGCGGGTTCGGATTCAGAGAAACCGAACCCGCTCATCTCTACCTTACACGTGGATTTTGTACACAGCTCTATGGAGTCATTATTTAAGGGAGCCAGTATTCAGTTTCTCTGTTCTTTGCATCTCAGACAAAGCAGCATGCTCAGGATCACACATACAGTATAAATTGGGCCATGCTAAGGTCTTGAAAACAAGGCTGCAACAGGTGATTTATTTGGATGCTAAAGTAAAAAAGAGATTATGCCAAGATTAAAGAAAAGTCACAATTTTAACATGATTAAATGTGACCTAGATGAGGGGTGAGCAATTAAATAAACAACAGAGTTTTTTGTTGTGTTCCAACTAGACATGTGCGCAGGCACTTTTCGTGTTTTGGTTTTGAATCTGGATCCTCACTCATGTTTTGGATCTGGATTGGTTTTGCCAAAACCACCCTTTCGGGTTTTGGTTTTGGTTTTGGATATGGATGATTTTTTTGTGGGGAAAACCACAAAAACAGCTAAAATCACAGAATTTTGTGGTAAATTTGATCCTACGGTATTATTAACCTCAATAACATTCATTTCCACTCATTTCCAGTCTATTCTGAACACCTGACAATATTGTTTTTAGGCCAAAAGGTTGCACCGAGGTAGCTGGATGACTTTGCTAAGCGACTCAAGTGGGCGACACAAACACCTGGCCCATCTAGGAGTGGCACTGCAGTGGCAGACAGGATGGCAGATTTAAAAAATAGGCCCCAAACAGCACATCATACAAAGAGAAAAAGAGGTGCAATGAGGTAGCTGGAAGGCTAAGCTAAGCGGGCAACAGTATACCTGCACCATGGGAGTTACGGGAGGAATGGTCACCGGCACTGGTTCTTGGTGCTGCAAAACGCGGGGGCGGCATACGGGACCCTCCGTGGGGGGACCTGCTATAGCCCCTGGGTCTTTTCAGCTCAAAGACCCTGGGGACAGGCAAATAGAACTACACTAAACTGCCTGGCCCCTGGGTCTTTTCAGTTCAAAGACCCTGGGGACAGGAAAATAGAACTACACTAAAGTCTATTTACACAGCTGCTGGCGTATCACAAAGACCTGTGATAGCGGGTTGCTGGATGTCTCATGCCATCCATACCTGAGCGATTCAACTTCAATAGGGCCTTGGGGGTGATATGCCCCTGGTCACTACGGTGACCCTCCTCAAACACATTCAAGACAGTGCATGCGTGTTGTGTGACTCTCTCAAGGAAATAGGCACTATTAATGCTAGGATTCTAAGCACAGTGTGGAGTCTCTCCCTTTCTCAGGGGAGTGGCTCTTTGGGGTTGAATTAGATAAATGGATTTCTAAGGTCACTGCAGGGAAGTCCACATTTCTACCCTCAGGTGCCCCGCCAGCTAGGCATTCCTACCCGGGCCGTCCAACCAGTCCTTTCGGACCACCAGGTTCAGATCAAGAGTCAGAGGTGCCTCCAATGCGGCACGAGGCACCAGAGGTAAGTCAAGAAAACCAGCTGCTGCTGTTTTCCAGGAACCAAGCACCAGTGCAGCTTCCACGAAAGCCTCAGCATGACAGTGCTTCCCCACCTCGACCTCGAGGTGGGAGCTCGTCTGTACCACTTCAGCTGCATCTGGGACAGATCCTGCCAGGATACTTGGGTAAGGGACCTCATTTCCCAGGGCTACAAATTGGAGTTCGAGAGCGCTCCTCGCCAACGATTTTTCAAATCAGACTTACTAGCTTTTGAGGATATACGGGTTACGCTGCAACAGGCTATCCTAAAGTTGGTTCAGTCCAAGGTCATTGTTCCAGTACCACTGCTACAGCAGGGAGAGGGCTACTACTCCATCCTGTTTGTGGTGCTGAAACCGGACGGTTTGGTAGGGCCCATTCTGAATCTGAAATCCTTGAACCCTTACCTCAAGGTTTTTAAGTTCAAGATCGAATCTTTGAGAGCAGTGATTGTGGGCCTGGAGGAACGGGAGTTCCTGGTCTCTCTGGATATAAAATTTGCTTATCTCCATATCCCTATTTGGCCACCTCTCCAGACCAACCTGCGGTTTGCCCTGCTGAACGATCACTACCAGTTCCAGGCCCTACCCTACTGCCTATCCACAGCCCCGAGGGTATTCACCAAGGTGATGGCAGAGATGATGTTCCAACTCTGGGTCCAGGGGGTCAATATTGTCCCTTATCTGGACGATCTCTTGATAAAGGCATGATCCAGGGAACTTTTATTGTGCCATATAGACCGCAGTATCCAACTTTTGTCACACCATGGGTGGATCCTCAATTTCCAGAAGTCCCACTTGGAGCCAGCCCAGCAGCTCCTGTTCCTGGGAATGTGGCTGGATACTGTGGCCCAGAAAGTGTTCCTCCCAGAGGATAACGCAAAAACACTTCAGGAGATGTTGCGAATAGTCCTACGGCCTACTCGGATATCCATTCATCTTTGCATAAAGTTGTTGGGAAAGATGGTAGCTTCCTACGAAGCCATTCAGTATGGAAGGTTCCATGCCAGAACTTTTCAACTGGAACTCCTGAGCAAATGGTCCAGATCACATCTTCAAATGCACCGGATAATTTGGCTGTCACCTCAGGCCAGGATCTCCCTCCTGTGGTGGCCACAGTCCTCCAACCTACTGGAAGGCCGCAGTTTTGGGATTCTGGATTGGATCCTCCTCACGACAGATGCTGAGGAGCTGTCACCCAAGGGGCTCAGTTCCAGGGCAGATGGTCAACCCACGAAGCCCTTCTTCCAATCAAAGTTCTAGAACTTTGGGCGATCTACAATTCTCTGCTTCAAGCCTCTCCTCAGGTATTGGGCGATTCAAGTTCAGTCGGACAACGCCTCGGCAGTGGCTTACATAAATCGACAAGGAGGGACAAAAAGCAGAGCCTGTATGAGAGAGGTGTCAAAAATACTCCTCTCGTTAGAAAGAAATGCAAAAGCAATGTCTGCCATCTTCATTCTGGGGTTGGACAACTGGGTAGCGGACTTCCTCAGTCGCCACGATCTCCACCCGGGAGAGTGGGGTCTCCACCAACAGGTGTTTCAACAGATCATCGACTTGTGGGGCTGGCCACAGATATAAATGATGGCTTCTCAACTCAACAAGAAGCTTTACTGGTATTGCTCAAGATCCAGGGACCCTCAGGCGAGGGCAATAGATGCGCTGACGTCTCCTTGGCGTTATAGGTTGGTTTACCTGTTTCCTCTGATTCCGTTGCTCCGGAGGGTGCTCAAACAAATCAGGAATCAAGAGTCCAGGCAATTCTGATTGCCCCAGATTGGCCTCGAAGGGCGTGGTACGCAGGTCTTCTGGACATGTCCATGACAGACACTTGGCCTCTGCCACTGAGAAAAGATCTTTAGCAATAGGGACCGTTCGTCTACTCTGACTTAAGGCAACTTCGGCAGCTTGGAAGTTGAGCGGAGCATCCTATCTCACAAAGGCCTTTCCAAGAGGGTTATTGCAACCATGGTTCAGGCCAGAAAACCTGGAATGTCAAAACACTATCATCATATCTGGAGTAGATATGTCTCCTGGTGCGAGGAATGCACAAATCCACCAGCAGAGTTCCACTTAGGGCGTCTCTTACATTTCCTGCAAGCTGGTGTGGATAAGGGCTTACATCTGGGTTCCCTTAAGGTCCAGATTTCAGCTCTCTCAATTTTCTTCCAGAAGAAGTTGCCAGTGTTGCCAGAAGTTCAGACCTTCTTGCAAGGAGTTCTCCACATACAACCTCCATTTGTTCCGCCCACGGTACCCTGGGACTTGAATGTGGTATTGGAATTTCTATAGTCCTCCTGGTTTGAACCTTTGATGATGGTAGAAGACAAGTACCTCACGTGGAAGACGGTGATGTTGCTGGCCCTGGCTTCTGCTAGGCGTATCTCAGAATTGGAGGTCATATCGTGTAAAAGTCCCTACTTGGTCTTTTATGAGGACAGAAATGAGCTCAGGACTAGACAACAGTTTCTGCCGAAGGTTGTCTCTGCATTGCACTTGAATCAATTGATTGTAGTCCCGTCAAGTTCTGGTACTGTACATCTGCTACTCTGGAATCGTTGGATGCCATGAGGGCCTTGAAGATCTATGTCAAGAGAACGGCTCGGATCAGAAAGATGGATTCCTTGTTCATGCTGTATGATGAACAGAAAAAGAGTTGCCCTGCTTCTAAGCAGTCCATTGCTCGTTGGATTAGGTTGACTATCCAACAGGCCTATGTGTCGGCAGCCTTGCCTGTTCCACAGTCTCTGAGGGCCCACTCTACAAGATCAGTGGGGTCTTCCTGGGCGTCTGCCCGTGGTGTCTCAGCCTTGCAACTATGCCGAGCTGCTACTTGGTCGGGGAAGAACACCTTTGTGAAGTTCTACAAGTTTGATAACCTGGCCAATGAGGATACCCAGTTTTGGCAGGCAGTACTGCAGTCGTCTCCACACGCTCCCGCCAGTTCTGGATGCTTTGGCACATTCCCATCGTATTAAGTGAACCACAGTATCCCTTATGGATGCCAGAGAAAATGGGATTTTAATACCTACCAGTAAATTCCTTTCTCGTAGTCCATAAGGGATACTGGGCGCCCACCTCTGTGCGTTGACTTCTTTGCAGGTTTTTCTTTTTCAAAATCTACCTGTTCAGCTGTTGCTGTTTTGTTACCAGCCGTTGCTGGTTGTTTTATGTTATGGTGTGCTGGTGTGTGAATCGCACCACTAGTTGTTCTGTTCCTTCTCTCAAGTATGTCCTTTCTCCTTATAACTGCCTGTGGGAGGGAGCATAGAGGGGAGGAGCCAGCACACCCAGTTGAAGAAATTTAAAGTGCACTGGCTCCTTTGGACCCCTTCTATAACCCATCATATTAAGTGAACCCCAGTATCCCTTGTGGACTACGAGAAATGGATTTACTGGTAGGTATTAAAATCCAGTTTTCAGTCTTTTACATCTGTCGTTTCTACAAACAGCATGTCTAAAAATAAGTCTGTGTGTACTGCTTGTAAGGCTAGGTTTACACCTTCCTCACAGGACCCAATGCTCTCTACTTTCACAGGGTAGTAACTCACAGGAACCTGAGTGGGTGGAATCATTTAAGAGAATGATTTCTAATATAAACTCTGAATTAGCCACGGCAAAACAAGAAAGACAGACTTTAAAACAGTCCATGTATACTTTCATGTTTGCTGCTGCTGACCACAGACAGGCTCCTCAGCCCAATCTGGTGGTATCACTCACATAAACAGACTCTCCCCCAGATCTTACAATCTGACTCTGATACTGAGGTCCCAGAGTTAGATGAGGGTGAATTATTGGTGGATGAGAGGATTCCCTGTCCCCGGGAGTGGAGGCCCTGATTTATGCTATCAGGGAGGTCCAACACATCCCAGATAAGGAAACAGAACCAGAAGAGGAATTGTTTTTCTAATGTGAAACCCAAATTCTCTGCTACCTTCCCTGTTTCAAAGGAATTAAATTCCCTTTCTAAAGAAGTGTGGACAAATCCTGACAAAAATTTTTATTACTCCTAAACGAGTTCTAAATTCCTTTCCCTTCCCTATCGAGGATAGAAAGGTTTGGGAAAACCCACCAATGGTGGATACTTCTGTGTCTAGGCTGTCCCGTAAGCTGGTGCTACCTGTGCCATGGGCTACTGTATCTCTCTCACCCTACTGACCATAAAATTGAAACTACACTCAAGTCAATTTATACGGCCACGGGTGTAGCCCAACGCCCTACTATAGCTTGCGGCTGGATTTCTAGAGCCATGGTAAAATGGTCTGATAATATTATAACAGGGCTTTATACACTACCTCAGGATGAGATAGTTACACTACTACAACATATCCAAGATGCTGCAAACTTCATGAGTGAGACTGTTAAGCCTGACCTGAAGTATCTGAGAGGAGGTAGTTCCTGAAATTCCAGCTGGAATCCTTGGGATATGAGATCCCTCACCCAAGGATCCCGGCAGGACTCTGCACAAATGTGGGCAAGGTGTTGAAGGCGAGCACCTACCTGAAAGTCACCTTGATGCTGGGGTCAACTGTCACGCGGAGGGCTTTGAAGAGGATCCGGAGGTCTGGTCCGAAGTTCCAGCAGCCGCTGGTTTACAGGACTTACCATGAGTTCCTCTAGCAGCATTGGAGGCACCTCTGGCTCTGCCTCTGTACCTGGCCACACAAAAGGACTGCATAGAGGGTCCAGGATAGGGACGCCTAGTCGGAGGCATCGCAGACGGCAGATATGTAGACTTACCTGCCTTTGCCTGAGATATCCACTTGTTCAGTTCATCCCCAAACAAGACATCTCCTGTAAAAGGAAGGTTCTCAACCAATTCTTGGAGTCAGCATCTGACGACCATTGCAGTAGCCACAGGGCTCTGCGAGCCGAAACCGCCATAGCAGTGGTTTGTCCGTGAATTATACTTAAATTTTAACAGCTTCACCTGTAGCAAAAGTTACATTACACGAGGCCATTCAAAAGCTGCTCTCGTCAGGGGTTATTGTCCCAGTACTTCCTCTGCTACACACAAAGGGATTTTACTCAAGCATCTTTGTAGTTCCGAAACCAGACGGCTCTGTACGGACAATCTTGAACCTCAAATCCCTGAACCCTTATCTGCGGATGTTCAAATTCAAGATGTAATCCTTATGGGCAGTGATATCAGGACTGGAGGACGGGGGAGTTTCTGGTCTCCCTGGATATCAGGATGCGTACCTGCATATCCCTATATGGCCTCCTCATCAAGTGTACCTTTGATTCACTGTACTGGACCAACATTTCCAGTTTCAGGCCTTGCCCTTTGGTCTCTCCACAGCACCATGGGTATTCACGTAAGTCATGGCAGAGATGATGCGAGTCAACATAATCCCATACCTGGACGACCTCCTGATAAAGGTGTTACAACAACTGGTTCGCCGGTGGGGTTGTCCACAGATAGACATGATGGCTTCTCGTCTCAACAGGAAGCTCAGTTGTTACTGCTCCAGAATAAGGGACCCGCAGGCGACTGTGGTGGACGCCCTGACAACTCAGTGGTCTTACCAGTTCGTGTATCTGTATCCTCCGATTCATCTCATTCCAAGAGTTCTAAAAAGACTCAAAAAGGAAAGAGTTCAGGCAATTCTGATTGCCCCAGATTGGCCTTGACAGGCCTGGTATGCGGACCTCCTGGCAATGTCTCTGGAGGAACCCTGGCCTCTGCCGTTGGTCAAGGACCTTTTTCAGCAAGGACCGTTTGTCTATCCAGACTTACTGCAGCTACGTTTGACGGCTTGGAGGTTGAGAGGGAGATTTTAACAAGAAAGGGTCTCCCATCCAAGGTTGTTTCCACTATGGTCCAGGCCCGGAAAATGGTCACATCTAAGCATTACCACTGTATCTGGAAGAAATATGTCTCATGGTGCGAGGGTAGAAAATATCCTCCTGCGGAGTTTCGTTTTGGCCATTTTCTACTTTTCCTGCAAGCAGGCGTGGATAAAGGTCTACGGTTAGGCTCTCTCAAAGTTCAGATTTCGGCTCTCAATTTTCTTCCAGAAACAACTAGCGCTGTTACCAGAAGTACAGACCTTCTTGAAGGGTGTTCTGCATATCCAACCACCCTTTGTTCCTCCCACGGCTCCATGGGATCTCAGTGTGGTCTTGGCTTTTCTGCAGTCGGACTGGTTTGAACCCTTACATAAAGTGGACGTGAAATATCTGACATGGAAGACAATCATGTTGCTGGCTTTAGCCTCTGCAAGACATGTATCGGAATTGGGGGCCTTAACCTATAAGAGCCCGTACTTGATTTTTTTATGAGGACAGGGCGAAGCTCAGGACTCGCCCTCAGTTTTTGCCAAAGGTTGTGTCGGCTTTTCGCGTAAATCAACCAATTGTGGTTCCAGTGTTGGCCGACACTTCTGTTGCTCCAAAGTCCCTGGACGTAGTGAGGGCTTTGAAAATTTACGTCAAGAGGACTGCTCGTCATAGAAAATATGACTCACTTTTTGTCCTTTATGATGCGACTAAGATTAGTCGTCCTGCTTCTAAGCAGTCAATTGCTCTTTGGCTCAGGTTGACCATTCAACAAGCCTATACTTCGGCAGCGGCAAGTTCTATTCAGGCCCACTCCACAAGGTTGGTGGGTTCTTCCTGGGTGGCTGCCCAGGGTGTCTCAGCCTTACAGTTGTGCTGTGCGGCTACT
Source organism: Pseudophryne corroboree (assembly GCF_028390025.1). Classification (NCBI taxonomy): domain Eukaryota; kingdom Metazoa; phylum Chordata; class Amphibia; order Anura; family Myobatrachidae; genus Pseudophryne; species Pseudophryne corroboree. The sequence continues at coordinate 212,981,278 of NC_086448.1, forward strand.
TGGTCTGGTTCGAATACTTTTGTAAAATTCTATCGGTTCGACACCTTGGCCAGAGTTGACCTGAAGTTTCGGTCAGACGGTTTTGCAGGGGTCTCGGCACTCTCCCACCTGTTCTGGGAGCTTTGGGACTTCCCCACAGTACTAAAGTACATTCCCTAGTATCCACTAGGACGTTAGAGAAAATAGGAATTTAATACCTACCGGTAACTCCTTTTCTCGTAGTGGATATTACAGGGCGCCCGCCTCAGTACTTCGTTTTCCTGCTTGCTAGGTTGTAAGTGTTCTTGGTTGGGTCTGCTGTTGCTTTCCCTGTTCCATGTTTGGTTAGCATTGCTATCCTTGTTATAGTTAGCGTTGCTTTCCTCTGTTCTGGTTAGCTCTGCTATCTTTGTTTATTGTGTGTTGGTTCGTTACCTCACCACTTTTGTGTTTTATCCTTCCCTCTCAGTATGTCCGTCTCCTCGTGCAGTTTTCCTAAACTGTGTCTACAGGAGGGGCATAGAGGGGAGGAGCCAGCACACACTATTCATTTATTAAAGTGCCAGGCTCCAATGGACCCGGTCTATACCCCACGGTACTAAAGTACATTCCCCAGTATCCACTACGGACTACAAGAAAAGGAATTACCGGTAGGTATTAAATTCCTATTTTCCCTTTACCCCTGTGGGCCATTCCAACCCTGCTCCTCCTATGTGGCAGGATCCATGGCAGGGAGCAGCTCCTCAAGTAATCAGACCATGCCTCGTCATTGATTCTTGAGCATAAGTACTTCTGGTTTGCTTATGGCCGCAGGAGGTAACCAAAGGGGGCCTAGTTTTTCTACTCAAGTTTGTGTTTATTCTTATTGTTGTGTTGAGCCAGCGCGGTTCTAAATTTAATATGCCTATAGCAGCGGTTACCAACCCGTCGCTTGCGAGCGACGTGTAGCTCACAGTCGCAATCCGGGTTGCTCGACCCGTGCTGACTGCTGCCGCTGCCCAACTTCAGGGGGATCGGCAATTGACTGGCCAGTCCGTAGCGCTCCCCCGTAGTGGAGGAGACAGACGCTAGAGGTCATACTTGACCTCTAGCGTTTGTCAGGCAGTACAGCGCTATAGCTACCCGGAAGTACTGGGAGCGCTCAGCGCTGGCGCTCCTGGCACTTCCATTACACCCCTGTAATGAACATCACACCCCTGGCAACAAGACCCCTGACAACAAGCATGACATGCAAAGCATTACTCCCCTGACAATGAGCATGACACGCAGAGCATTACACCCCTGGCAACAAGCATGACACTCAGAGCATTACACCCCTGACAATGAGCATGACACGCAGAGCATTACACCCTTGGCAATGATCATGACATGTAGAGCATTACACCCCTGGCAACAAGCATGACACGCAGAGCATTACACCCCTGACACCAAGCATGACACGCAGAGCATTACACCCCTGACATCAAGCATGACACGCAGAGCATTACACCCCTGGCAACGAGCATGACATGCAGAGCATTACACCCCTGTAATGAGCATTACACCCCTGGCAACAAGACCCCTGACAACAAGCATGACATGCAGAGTATTACACCCCTGGCAATGAGCATGACACGCAGAGCATTACACCCCTGGCAACGAACATTACACCACTGGCAACAAGACCCCTGGCCATGAGCATGACATCCTTAGCAACAAGCATGGAACCCAGAGCATGAAACCCATGGCAATGAGCATGAGAACCCTGACAACAAGCAGGTAATTTTAAATTAATTAGAAGCCTTACTGTGGGGCATAATGTGTAATGGGCATTACAGTGTGTGGCATAATGTCTAACGGGCATTGCGGTGTGTGATATAATGTGTAATGGGCATTGCGGTGTGTGGCATAATGTATAATGGGCATTGCGATGTGTGATATAATGTGTAATGGGCTTTACGGTGTGTGGCATTGCGGTGTGTGATATAATGTGTAATGGGCATTACGGTGTGTGGCATAATGTATTACAGGCATTGCGGTGTGTGGCATAATGTATCACGGGCATTCCAGTGTGTCGCATAATGTGTCAAGGGCATTACGGTATGTGGAGTAATGTGCCAGAAGCACTGCGGTATGTGGCATAATGTGTAACGGGCATTACGTGTGTGGCATATTGTGTAAGTGGCATTAAGGTGTGTGGTATAATGTGTCACGGGCATTGCGGTGTGTAGCATAATGTGTAATGGGCATTACCATAAGGAGGAAAAATGACAAATGATGTAACGGGCATAAATCAGGATTTTTTTTCCTGTGGTGGCCAATATCTTGGTGTGCAGGTTGCATAACTGGGGTATAAAGTTGTCTTTTCCTGCAATACCACACCCCTTGCAGTGTGGCCACACCCTCTTTTTGGAGCATGCACGCCCATGGCCCGCGCTAATTCTTTATTTTTAATATAGCAATGGGAGGGGCACCAGAAACTTTGATGGCAGGAGGGTGCAAAATTTATAGCTACGCCACTGCCCACGAGTCCAGTCTTAACACTGAGAGAGCGCCAGCAACCATTCAAGTACAGCATTTTTTTTAAACAGGAGGTTTCATTTTTCTTGAGTAGCTCACATCCCAATTAAGGTTGGAGACCATTGGTCTATAGTATATATTGGCGATTGGGCTGAGCTTATCTAAACCTCAGGCACATGTGAACCTTGGGGCCCGATACAGCTGTCCCCCTTTGTACCCTCCTCTTGCCATTCCTCTATTAAATACACTGGCAGATAACACCTTCACCATACAGCATAAGACTATCCCAATATTTGTCCTGTTCAAAGGCATAGCCTGTCGCAAAGTAAGTCTTGTACATTTGTATACTGTGCTATACGTCATAATTATTGTCTTACAGTGCAACTAGGGAGGCCAATCCCGGGCCATTTTTTCAATCCCGGGTATCGGGATTGAAAAATGGTAAATCCCGGGATACCCGGGATTGGCTTTCAACTGTGTCCGGCCATCCCCCACGCCACGCCCCACCTCTCCCCACCAGCCCCACAGAAATAAATAAACTTACAAGACTACAGGGCCAGATGGCAGGGGAGTGCAGGGGGAGCCGGCTGGTGAAGTCCGCTGTACATTCCGGCTCTGCGGCTGCTGATAGCGCAGCGTGACCTCACAGTCACATGTCACGCTGCGCAGGGGGAGCTAGGAGGAGGGGATTGGCCTTCCTAAGTACAACAAATGTTCTTTCTTCTGGTATTTTGTCACACTGATAATGTTACCGGAGAAAGGATACAATATGTATTAAGTACAGAATATTATCTGAATATACAGTACATATATTGTTAGTCCCTATCAGTTTAGGTCAGGATACAAAGCCCTGTGTGTTCTATGCTCAGTAAAAACTATATACTGTAAATGCAATAGACATTATGAATCCCTAACCACCACTGTCACAGTCCACTTCTAATATTCCAATAGCGAAAAAACAGATTATAGAAAAATAAAAACCAGCAAAACCCCACCCCCCAAAAAAAAACCTCAAAAACTATAGTCTGCTACAGTCTGTCCCTGTGTTATGCTCTTAGAGAGTGTATTCTTTATAAGTAATAGCTAGTCCATGGACGAGAAACACAGAATCGAGTTGATAAATATATATGTCTATACATCCCATAAATTCAGTAATAATAATAATAATAATAATAATAATAATAATATAATTATAATAGAATGCTGCAGTATATCTGGCTGGCAATGTCACTTGTAGTTGAATTCGGGCCTCTTTTTCATGGTAGAAATATGCGGAAAGGATAATATCTGACATTGTCATCATGATTGTTAGCCTGTATTCAGGCTATTATTTCTGCCTGCCATTTCTTTTTTTATATTGTGGGGCATATTTATGAAAGAATATTTGTGGAGGGTATTTCTAAAGTATGGATCTCCTGAATGTAAAAAAGCAGGTCCGCAGCAGATATGCTGTACCCGATATATGCCGCAGTTCAACCATTTCCAATCGTAAACTGTTAGTTTTACCATGCTCCAGAATGCAAATGATTACGGAACTTGGCCCTAGTAGCTAATACCATCTTCAGCATATGCAATCACTTTTCTTCTTACTGATCGTCGGGACAGGCTCTATAGGTCTCTCCAGGCTGCTCTGTGGCTGTTTTCTAGGCTGGGATGACATCCTGCAAGCCAAATGCACGTTCTACTGTGGAGTGATGGTGCCTTCCCTAGGCTTTGCTCCCTGATCAGCAGCAACACTCGCCCACCCCTACGGCCTGCTTATCGGAGCCCATATCCCCGCAACTCAGAAATAATACATTTAGGAAAATAAAAATTCTTTATTGGCGCAAACTGTGGTGATGAGAAATCTTTATGCTCAGAGGCATGCCACAAATATGTACATATAATAAAACTATAGGGGTTGTGTCTGTACATAGCAATGTTTTTATGAGAAATATACTTCTAAGGACTGTTTTATGAAATATGGAGACGGAAAAAAAAAATCAGAATCTTTGTCTGTTCATTCCGGCTTAATGCAAACATTACTGGATGAATTTGGATCGCATTTTCACTATTGTATTACTTAATGACCGAGAAAGAAACTGAGGTATGTATGATCTCAATGTGACATCAGTGAGAGGAGCAACAAAGGAAAACACAGATGCTTGACACTCGGCGCACTAAAAGTTGGTGATTATGCAACAGAATCTGACTTAAAGTGACTGCTCTGCAGAGGAACATAATTAAGGTGGAGATTATAGTGGGATGTGGCGCAGGTGAGACTGTGTTTATACCACATATATCTCTTATCCCCAACAATTCTAATTTTCATTTCATACGCCTGCAGTTTCCTGTAAGTGTCTGCATCTCTATGACAATCAACAAGTCACAGGAGCAATTGCTCATGGCTTCAGGCGTAGATCCCAGGACCAGCTACTTCTCTCATGGGCAGCTTTACGTGGCTTGCTCATGAGTTAGTAGCCCCAAGCATCTTTTTGTGTTAATCTCTGAAGGAAAAACTGCAAATATTGGTTAGAAAGAAATTTTGTGATCAATATCTACAATATAAAACAGGCCTGGCCAACCTGTGGCTCTCCAGCTGTTGTGAAACTACGCATCCCAGCATCCCCTTCCACAGTTCTAGCATTTTCTAATAGCAAAGCTGTGGCAGGGCATGCTGGGACTTATAGTTTTACAACAGCTGGAAAGCCACAGGTTTGACAGGCCTAATATAAAATATACATCACAATATAAGATGGCACTATTGTCTTTGTAAAATTAGTTCTGCTGAGCAATAACAGACATCCATGCAAGCGAAGCCACGGGCAAACACTAGTATTAAATACGCTGCTCTGTCTTTGATGGATCGTGAATTCCAGCCCATACCATATTGCGTGCCTGGTGTATGTATAATTGTAATAAACAGCAATGTAAATTAGAATGTGTTCATATAAATAACAAATTGATCCCTCTGAAACTTACACAACAGCTAATTTTCCACCCTAGTACTATAATTACCAGGATGTTGCAATTTCAGCCAGGAGCCAGTGATGCTTTTTCTCTGATCTTATCTATCTTAGACAGAGCAGCAGTGTCAGCCTCATACTTATGAACTGGTCCACGCAAAGAGCCTGAAAACAAGGATACAACAGGTGAATTAGTTGGATGTTAAAATGAAAGGAAAGAAAAGAAAATATACCAAGATTTAAGGGGGTCATTCCGAGTTGATAGTAGCTGTGCTAAATTTAGCACAGCTACGATCAGGCACTCCGACATGCGGGGGGATGCCCCGCATGTCAGTAACGCCCCCCCCCCCCCCTGCAGAAATGCAAAAGCATCGCACAGCGGTGATGCTTTTGCATCTCAGGAGTAACTCCCGGCCAGTGCAGCTCCTGCGGCCAGCTGGGAGAACCTCTTCGCTGCCCCGGATCGCAGCGGCTGCGTGCTACTTCACGCAGCCGCTGCGGCCTGCCCCCCCAACGGTCGGCCACACCAGCGAAGCCTGGACCGCGCCCCTTAAACGGCGACTTAACACTGCCATCCAGCCCCCTCCCGCCCAGCGACCGCCTCTGCCTCAAAGGTGATTGTTAGGTAACGACTGCCTTCGGCCATCTGGCATGCATCGGCGCACTGCAGCGCTGGCGCATGCGCAGTTCCGACCCAATCGCTGCGCTGCGATAAACTGCAGCGAGCGATCGGGTCGGAATGACCCACATAGTCAAAATGACTAATATGGTGGAAGGGGTGGCGTGGAGTGGGGGACAGTGAAATAACCAGCAAGTTTTTTGTTACATTTCAAAAACCCTTCTTAGAAACGAGACAGCAACAGAAATGCTGAGCACTGGAGCGATTTCTATCGTGCGTCTCCCTACAGATCAGTTCTTTATATCCCAATTAGAATTGGGTACAAAGGACCTAATTCAGCTTCATTTGCAGTTTAAGGAATAAAAAAAGGTGGGCGCTAGTGTATTAACTTGGAGACACTTAAAACAACCTCACACACTTATTAGTGGGCAAATACTAATTAATTCTAGTGATGTGCACCGGAAATTTTTCGGGTTTTGTGTTTTGGTTTTGGATTCGGACGCGTTTTGGCAAAACCTCCCTGAAATTTTTTTGTCGGATTCGGGTGTGTTTTGGATTCGGGTGTTTTTTTACAAAAAACCCTCAAAAACAGCTTAAATCATAGAATTTGGGGGTCATTTTGATCCCATAGTATTATTAACCTCAATAACCATAATTTCCACTCATTTTCAGTCTACTCTGAACACCTCACACCTCACAATATTATTTTTAGTCCTAAAATTTGCACCGAGGTCGCTGGATGACTAAGCTAAGCGACCCAAGTGGCCGACACAAACACCTGGCCCATCTAGGAGTGGCACTGCAGTGTCAGACAGGATGGCACTTCCAAAAAAATAGTCCCCAAACAGCACATGATGCAAAGAAAAAAGAGGTGCAATGAGGTAGCTGTGTGACTAAGCTAAGCGACCCAAGTGTCCGACACAAACACCTGGCCCATCTAGGAGTGGCACTGCAGTGTCAGACAGGATGGCAGATTTATAAAATAGTCCCCAAACAGCACATGATGCAAAGAAAAAATAAGATTTTACTTACCGGTAAATCTATTTCTCGTAGTCCGTAGTGGATGCTGGGGACACCGTAAGGACCATGGGGAATAGACGGGCTCCGCAGGAGACATGGGCACTTTAAGAAAGAATTTAGATTCTGGTGTGCTCTGGCTCCTCCCTCTATGTCCCTCCTCCAGACCTCAGTTAGAGAAACTGTGCCCGGAAGAGCTGACAGTACAAGGAAAGGATTTTGGTAATCCAGGGCAAGATTCATACCAGCCACACCAATCACACCGTATAACTTGAGATAAACATACTCAGTCAACAGTATGAACAACAACAGAGAAACAGGTCCACCCTGATGCAACCATAACATAACCCTTATTTAAGCAATAACTATATACAAGCATTGCATAAGAAGTCCGCACTTGGGACGGGCGCCCAGCATCCACTACGGACTACAAGAAATAGATTTACCGGTAAGTAAAATCTTATTTTCTCTAACGTCCTAGTGGATGCTGGGGACTCCGTAAGGACCATGGGGATTATACCAAAGCTCCCAAACGGGCGGGAGAGTGCGGATGACTCTGCAGCACCGATTGAGCAAACACAAGGTCCTTCTCGGCCAGGGTATCAAACTTGTAGAACTTTGCAAAAGTGTTTGAACCTGACCAAGTAGCCGCTCGGCAAAGTTGTAATGCCGAGACCCCTCGGGCAGCCGCCCAAGAGGAGCCTACCTTCCTAATGGAATGGGCCTTAACTGATTTTGGCAGCGGCAATCCAGCCGCCGAATGAGCCTGCTGAATCGTGTTACAGATCCAGCGAGCAATAGTCTGCTCTGAAGCAGGAGCACCAAGCTTGTTGGAAGTATACAGGATAAACAAAGACTCTGTTTTCCTGACCCTAGCCGTTCTGGCTACATAAACCTTCAAAGCCCTGACTACATCAAGCAACTCGGAATCCTCCAAGTCCGTAGTAGCCACAGGCACCACAATAGGTTGGTTTATATGAAAGGATGAAACCACTTTCGGCAGAAATTGTGGACGGGTCCGCAATTCTGCTCTATCCGCATGGAAAACCAGATAGGGGCTTTTATGTGACAAAGCCGCCAACCCTGACACACGCCTAGCCGAAGCCAAGGCTAATAGCATGACCACTACAGCTATCGCCTGAGGGTCTCTTGACCTGGCGCAATACCTCTGTAGTTTTTTGTTGAGGCGGGATGCCATCATGTCCACCTGTGGCAGTACCCACCGACTTGCAGTCTGTGCGAAGACTTCCCGATGAAGTCCCCACTCTCCCGGGTGGAGGTCGTGTCTGCTGAGGAAGTCTGCTTCCCAGTTGTCCACTCCCGGGATGAACACTGCTGACAGTGCGCTTACGTGATTTTTCCGCCCAGCGAAGAATTCTGGTGGCTTCCGCCATCGCTACCCTGCTCCTTGTGCCGCCTTGTCGGTTTACATGAGTCACTGCGGTGATGGTGTCTGACTGAATCAGAAGCGATTGGTCGCGAAGCAGGGTCTCCGCTTGACGTAGGGCGTTGTATACGGCCCTTAGTTCCAGGATGTTGATGTGAAGGCAAGTCTCCTGACTTGACCACAGACCTTGGAAATTTCTTCCCTGTGTGACTGCTCCCCACCCTCGGAGGCTTGCATCCGTGGTCACCAGGACCCAGTCCTGAATGCCGAATCTGCGGCCCTCGAGAAGGTGAGCACTCTGCAGCCACCACAGGAGAGGCACCCTGGCCCTGGGGGATAGGGTGATTAACCGATGCATCTGACGATGTGATCCGGACCACTTGTCCAGTAAGTCCCATTGAAAGGTCCTCGCATGGAACCTGCCGAAGGGAATGGCCTCGTATGATGCCACCATCCTTCCCAGGACTCGAGTGCAGTGATGCAGCGACACCTGTTTTGGTTTAATAGGTTCCTGACCAGTGTCATGAGCTCCTGAGCTCTCTCTATCGGGAGATAAACCCTTTTCTGGTCTGTGTCTAGAATCATGCCTAGGAAAGGCAGACGAGCCGTAGGAACCAACTGCGACTTTGGAATATTTAGAATCCAGCCGTGTTGCCGTTACACTTCCAGAGAAAGTGGTACGCTTATCAGCAACTGCTCTCTTGATCCCGCTTTTATAAGGAGATCATCCAAGTATGGGATAATTGCGACCCCTTGCTTCCGCAGGAGTACCATCATTTCCGCCATTACCTTGGTAAATATTCTCGGTGCCGTGGAGAGACCAAACGGCAACGTCTGAAATTGGTAATGACAATCCTGTACCACAAATCGGAGGTACGCCTGATGAGGTGGATAAATGGGGACATGAAGGTATGCATCCTTTATGTCCAGAGACACCATAAAATCCCCCCCTTCCAGGCTTGCGACGACCGCTCTCAGCGATTCCATGTTGAACTTGAACCTTTTCAGGTATGTGTTCAGGGATTTTAAATTCAATATGGGTCTGACCGAACCGTCCGGTTTCGGGACTACAACATGGTCGAATAATAACCCCCTCCTTGTTATAGCAGGGGAACCTTGACCACCACCTGTTGAAGATACAATTTGTGAATTGCAGTTAACACTATTTCCCTCTCGTGGGGGGAAGCCGGCAGGGCCGTCGGTGAGGGGGCATCTCCTCGAAGTCCAGCTTGTATCCCTGAGACACAATATCTATTGCCCAGGGATCCAACAGGGGGTGAACCCACTTGTGGCTGAAATTTCAAAGACGTGCCCCCACCGGGTCTAGCTCTGCCTGTGGAGCCCCAGCGACATGCGGTGGATTTTGTAGAGGCCGGGGAGGACTTCTGTTCTTGGGAACTAGCTGTGTTGTGCAGCTTCTTTCCTCTGCCCCTGCCTCTGGCAAGAAAGGACGCACCTCGGACTTTCTTGTTTCTTTGTGATCGAAAGGACTGCATTTGATAATGTCGTGCTTTCCTAGGCTGTGCTGGAATATAAGGCAAAAGATCAGAATTACCAGCTATAGCTGTGGAGACCAGGTCCGAGACCCCTTCTCCACACAATCCTCAGCCTTGTAAGGTAAACCTTCCATATGCCTCTTAAGTCGGTATCACCTGTCCATTGCATGTTCCACAGGACACGTCAAGCAGAAATCGACATAGCGTTGACTCTAGAACCCAGTAGACTAATGTCTCTATGGGCATGTTTTATATATATATATATATATATATATATATATAAATCTAAGACAGCATCTTTTATTTATATATCTATATATATATATATATATATATATATACATATATATATACATACTAGGGTCTCAATCTCTGCTGATAAGGTATCTGTCCACGCTGCTACAGCGCTATAAACCCATGCCGACACAATCGCCGGTCTGAGTAGTGTACCAGAATGTGTGTAGATGGACTTCAAAGTACTTTTACTGCATGCAGGATCCCTGAGGATAGCTGTTAAGTCAGCGCTACCTTTTGGGCAAACGTGACACCCTAGGGGAAGATTCCCATCGTATCCTGGCCCTAGTAGGGAAAGGATACTCCCTGAGAATTCTTTGTGGGAAACTGCAGTCTCTTGTCTGGAGATTCCCGCTCTTTTTCTTCATGAGAGGAGGGAAATTTACCTCAGCTTTCTTCCCCTTAAACATGTGTACCCTTGTGTCAGGGACAGATGAGTCATCAGTGATATGCAAAACATTTTTTATTACAATAATCATATATTGAATACTTTCCTGCCATTTTGGCTGTAACTTTGCATTATCGTAGTCGACACTGGAGTCAGACTCCGTGTCGATATCAGTGTCTATTATTTTGGATAGTGAGCATTGAGAGACTCTGAAGGTCTCTGCGACATAGGGACAGACATGGGTAGATTCCCTGTCTGTTCTCTAATCTTTTGTGCAATAAATTTACCTTAGCACTTAATTTCACATATCCAAACAGGTGTCGGCGTTGTCGACGGAGACACCACTCACACACACATTTGCTCCATCTCCTCCTTAGGGGAGCCTTTTACCTCAGACATGTCGACACACAAGTACCGACACACCACACACTCAGGGAATGCTCATCTGAAGACAATTCCCCCACAAGGCCCTTTGGAGAGACAGAGAGAGAGTATGCCAGCACACACCCCGGCGCTATAAACCCAGGAATAACACAGTAACTTAATGTTAACCCAGTAGCTGCTGTTTATGTGCCCCCCCTCTCTTTTTACCCTCTTCTACCGTGTATCTGCAGGGGAGAGCCTGGGGAGCTTCCTCTCAGCGGAGCTGTGGAGAAAAAATGGCGTAGGTGAGTGCTGAGAAAGAAGCCCCGCCCCCTCGACGGCGGGCTTCTGTCCCGCTTAAATATAAATTTTCTTGGCGGGGGCTCATACATATATACAGTGCCCAACTGTATATATGTGTACTTTTGCCAAACGAGGTCCATATGCTGCCCAGGGCGCCCCCCCTGCGCCCTGCACCCTTACAGTGACCGGAGTATGTGAGGTGTGTGGGAGCAATGGCGCACAGCTGCAGTGCTGTGCGTTACCTCAGTGAAGAACGGAGTCTTCTGCCGCCGATTTCTAAGTCTTTTTGCTTCTCATACTCACCCGGCTTCTGTCTTCCGGCTCTGCGAGGGGGACGGCGGCGCGGCTCTGGGATCGGACGACGAGGGTGAGATCCTGTGTACGATCCCTCTGGAGCTAATGGTGTCCAGTAGCCTAAGAAGCAGGACCTAGCTCCAGAGAGTAGGGCTGCTTCTCTCCCCTCTGTCCCACGATGCAGGGAGTCTGTTGCCAGGAGAGCTCCCTGATAATAAAATACCTAACAAAATACTTTCTCACAGCAAGCTCAGGAGAGCTCACTGAACAGCACCCAGCTCGTCCGGGCACAGTCTCAAACTGAGGTCTGGAGGAGGGACATAGAGGGAGGAGCCAGAGCACACCAGAATCTAAATTCTTTCTTAAAGTTCCCATGTCTCCTGCGGAGCCCGTCTATTCCCCACGGTCCTTACGGAGTCCCCAGCATCCACTAGGACGTTAGAGAAAAAGAATTGCACCAAGGTCGCTGGATGGCTAAGCTAAGCGACCCAAGTGGCCGACACAAACACCTGGCCCATCTAGGAGTGGCACTGTAGTGTTAGACAGTATGGCAGATTTAAAAAATATTCCCCAAACAGCACTTGATGCAAAGAAAAAAAGAGGTGCACCAAGGTCACTGGATGGCTAAGCTAAGCATCACAAGTGGCCGACACAAATACCTGGCCCATCTAGGAGTGGCACTGCAGTGTCAGGCAGGATGGCACTTCAAAAAAATAGTCCCCAAACAGCACATGATGCAAAGAAAAATGAAAGAAAAAAGAGGTGCAAGATGGAATTGTCCTTGGGCCCTCCCACCCACCCTTATGTTGTATAAACAGGACATGCACACTTTAACGAGCCCATCATTTCAGCGACAGGGTCTGCCACACGACTGTGACTGAAATGACTGGTTGGTTTGGGCCCCCACCAAAAAAAGAAGCAATCAATCTCTCCTTGCACAAACTGGCTCTACAGAGGCAAGATGTCCACCTCCTCCTCATCATCCGATTCCACACCCCTTTCACTGTGTACATCCCCCTCCTCACAGATTATTAATTCGTCCCCACTGGAATCCACCATCTCAGGTCCCTGTGTACTTTCTGGAGGCAATTGCTGCTGGTGAATGTCTCCACGGAGGAATTGATTATAATTCATTTTGATGAACATCATCTTCTCTACATTTTCTGGAAGTAACCTCATACGCCGATTGCTGACAAGGTGACCGGCTGCACTAAACACTCTTTCGGAGTGCACACTGGAGGGAGGGCAATTTAGGTAAAATAAAGCCAGTTTCTGCAAGGGCCTCCAAATTGCCTCTTTTTCCTGCCAGTATACGTACGGACTGTCTGACGTGCCTACTTGGATGCGGTCACTCATATAATCCTCCACCATTCTTTCAATGGTGACAGAATCATATGCAGTGACAGTAGACGACATGTCAGTAATCGTTGGCAGGTCCTTCAGTCCGGACCAGATGTCAGCACTCGCTCTAGACTGCCCTGCATCACCGCCAGCGGGTGGGCTCGGAATTCTTAGCCTTTTCCTCACACCCCCAGTTGCGGGAGAATGTGAAGGAGGAGCTGTTGACGGGTCACGTTCCGCTTGACTTGACAATTTTCTCACCAGCAGGTCTTTGAACCTCTGCAGACTTGTGTCTGCCAGAAAGAGAGACAATGTAGGCTTTAAACCTAGGATCGAGCACGGTGGCCAAAATGTAGTGCTCTGATTTCAACAGATTGACCACCCGTGAATCCTGGTTAAGCGAATGAAGGGCTCCATCCAAAAGTCCCACATGCCTAGCGGAATTGCTCCATTTTAGCTCCTCCTTAAATCTCTCCAGCTGCTTCTGCAAAGGCATGATGAGGGGAATGACCTGACTCAGGCTGGCAGTGTCTGAACTGACTTCACATGTGGCAAGTTCAAAGGGTTGCAGAACCTTGCACAACATGGAAATCATTCTCCACTGCGCTTGAGTCAGGTGCATTCCCCCTCCTTTGCCTATATCGTAGGCAGATGTATAGGCTTGAATGGCCTTTTGCTGCTCCTACATCCACTGAAGTATATAGAGTGTTGGATTCCACCTCGTTACCACCTCTTGCTTCAGCTCATGGCAAGGCATGTTCATGAGTGTTTGCTGGCGCTCCAGTCTTGTGTCTGCCAGAAAGAGAGATACAACGTAGGTTTTAAATCTAGGATCGAGCACGGTGGCCAAAATGTAGTGCTCTGATTTCAACAGATTGACCACCCGTGAATCCTGGTTAAGCGAATTAAAGGCTTCATCCACAAGTCCCACATGCCTAGCGGAATCGCTCTGTTTTAGCTCCTCCTTCAATGTCTCCAGCTTCTTCTGCAAAAGCCTGATGAGGGGAATGACCTGACTCAGGCTGGCAGTGTCTGAACTGACTTCACGTGTGGCAAGTTCAAAGGGTTGCAGAACCTTGCACAACGTTGAAATCATTCTCCACTGCGCTTGAGTCAGGTGCATTCCCCCTCCTTTGCCTATATCGTAGGCAGATGTATAGGCTTGAATGGCCTTTTGCTGCTCCTCCATCCTCTGAAGCATATAGAGGGTTGAATTCCACCTCGTTACCACCTCTTGCTTCAGATGATGGCAGGGCAGGTTCAGGACTGTTTGCTGGTGCTCCAGTCTTTGGCACGCAGTGGCTGAATGCCAAAAGTGGCCCGCAATTCTTCGGGCCACCGACAGCATCTCTTGCACGCCCCTGTCGTTTTTTAAATAATTCTGCACCACCAAATTCAATGTATGTGCAAAACATGGGACGTGCTGGAATTTGCCCAGATGTAATGCACGCACAATATTGGTGGCGTTGTCCGATGTCACAAATCCCCAGGAGAGTCCAATTGGGGTAAGCCATTCTGCGATGATGTTCCTCAGTTTCCGTAAGAGGTTGTCAGCTGTGTGCCTCTTATGGAAAGCGGTGATACAAAGCGTAGCCTGCCTAGGAACGAGTTGGCGTTTGCGAGATGCTGCTACTGGTGCCGCCGCTGCTGTTCTTGCTGCGGGAGGCAATACATCTACCCAGTGGGCTGTCACACTCATATAATCCTGAGTCTGCCCTACTCCACTGGTTAAGTGGACATTGGGTACAACTGCATTTTTTAGGATACTGGTGACTCTTTTTCTGACGTCTGTGTACATTTTCGGTATCGCCTGCCTAGAGAAATGGAACCTAGATGGTATTTGGTACCGGGGACACAGTACCTCAATCAAGTCTCTAGTTGCCTGTGAATTAACGGTGGATACTGGAAACACGTTTCTCACCACCCAAGCTGCCAAGGCCTGAGTTATCCACTTTGCAGCAGGATGACTGCTGTGATATTTCATCTTCCTCGCAAAGGACTATTGGACAGTCAATTGCTTATTGGAAGTAGTACAAGTGGTCTTCCGACTTCCCCTCTGGGATGACGATCGACTCCGAGCAGCAACAACAGCAGCGCCAGCAGCAGTAGGCGTTACACTCAAGGATGCATCGGAGGAATCCCAGGCAGGAGAGGACTTGTCAGACTTGACAGTGACATGGCCTGCAGGACTATTGGCTTTCCTGTCTAAGGAGGAAATTGACACTGAGGGAGTTGGTAGTGTGGTTTGCAGGAGCTTGGTTACAAGAGGAAGGGATTTAGTGGTCAGTGGACTGCTTCCGCTGTCATCCAAAGTTTTTGAACTTGTCACTGACTTCTGATGAATGCGGTCCAGGTGACGTATAAGGGAGGATGTTCCTAGGTTAACGTCCTTACCCCTACTTATTACAGCTTGACAAAGGCAACACACGGCTTGACACCAGTTGTCCGCATTTCTGTTGAAATAATTCCACACCGAAGAGGTGATTTTTTTTTTGTATTTTGACCAGGCATGTCAATGGCCATATTCGTCCCACGGACAACAGGTGTCTCTCCGGGTGCCTGACTTAAACAAACCACCTCACCATCAGAATCCTCCTTGTCAATTTCCTCCCCAGCGCCAGCAACACCCATATCCTCATCCTGGTGTACTTCAACAGTGACATCTTCAATTTGACTATCAGGAACTGTACTGCGGGTGCTCCTTCCAGCACTTGCAGGGGGCGTGCAAATGGTGGAAGGCGCAACCTCTTCCCGTCCAGTGTTGGGAAGGTCAGGCATCGCAACCGACACAATTGGACTCTCCTTGGGGATTTGTGATTTAGAAGAACGCACAGTTCTTTACTGTGCTTTTGCCATCTTAACTCTTTTAAGTTTTCTAGCAGGAGGATGAGTGCTTCCATCCTCAGGTGTAGCTGAACCACTAGCCTTGAACATAGGCCAGGGCCTCAGCCGTTCCTTGCCACTCCGTGTCGTAAATGGCACATTGGCAAGTTTACGCTTCTCCTCAGACGATTTTGATTTAGATTTTTGGGTCATTTTACTGAGCTTTATTTTTTTGGATTTTACATGCTCTCTACTATGACATTGTGCATCGGCCTTGGCAGACAACGTTGATGGCATTTCATCATCTCTGCCATGACTAGTGGCAGCAGCTTCAGCACGAGTTGGAAGTGGATCTTGATCTTTCCCTATTTTACCCTCCACATTTTTGTTCACCATTTTTTAATGTGTGGAATTATATGCCAGTAATAGATCAACGTATAATACTGGTGGTCACTGGTCAGCAAAACTCTGCACTGTACTCCTCCTATATAATACTGCTGGTCCCCAGTCCCCACAATAAAGCAGTGTGAGCACAGATACATGCAGCATACTGAGCACAGATATGAAGCGTTTTTCAGATAGACAACGTATAATACTGGTGGTCACTGGTCAGCAAAACTCTGCACTGTACTCCGCCTATATAATACTGCTGGTCCCCAGTCCCCACAATAAAGCAGTGTGAGCACATATATATGCAGCACACTGAGCACAGATATGGAGCGTTTTTCAGGCAGACAACGTATACTGGTGGTCACTGGTCAGCAAAACTCTGCACTGTACTCCTCCTATATAATACTGCTGGTCCCCAGTCCCCACAATAAAGCAGTGTGAGCACAGATATATGCAGCACACTGAGCACAGATATGGAGCGTTTTTCAGGCAGACAACGTATAATACTGGTGGTCACTGGTCAGCAAAACTCTGCACTGTACTCCTCCTATATAATACTGCTGGTCCCCAGTCCCCACAATAAAGCAGTGTGAGCACAGATATATGCAGCACACTGAGCACAGATATGGAGCATTTTTCAGGCAGACAACGTATAATACTGGTGGTCACTGGTCAGCAAAACTCTGCACTGTACTCCTCCTATATAATACTGCTGGTCCCCAGTCCCCACAATAAAGCAGTGTGAGCACAGATATATGCAGCACACTGAGCACAGATATGGAGTGTTTTTCAGGCAGACAACGTATAATACTGGTGGTCACTGGTCAGCAAAACTCTGCACTGTACTCCTCCTATATAATACTGCAGGTCCCCAGTCCCCACAATAAAGCAGTGTGAGCACAGATATATGCAGCACACTGAGCACAGATATGGAGCGTTTTTCAGGCAGACAACGTATAATACTGGTGGTCACTGGTCAGCAAAACTCTGCACTGTACTCCTCCTATATAATACTGCTGGTCCCCAGTCCCCACAATAAAGCAGTGTGAGCACAGATATATGCAGCACACTGAGCACAGATATGGAGCGTTTTTCAGGCAGACAACGTATACTGGTGGTCACTGGTCAGCAAAACTCTGCACTGTACTCCTCCTATAATACTGCTGGTCCCCAGAATAAAGATATTTGCACTGCAGCCCCCTGAAACAAAGTGAGAGGACGCCAGCCACGTCCTCTCACTATCATTTCCAATGCACGAGTGAAAAATGGCGGCGACGTGCGGCTTTATATAGAATCCGAATCTCGCGAGAATCCGACAGCGGGATGATGACGTTCTGGCGCGCTCGGGTTAACTAAGCAAGGCAGGAAGATTCGAATCTGCCTCGGAACCGTGTAAAAAGGGTGAAGTTCGGGGGGTTCGGATTCCGACGAACCGAACCCGCTCATCACTAATTAATTCCACCTGCTCCCCGGACTGCAGCTGCTTGGATTGAGTTGCTGAGTCTCAATAATATATGGGAAGAAAAGATTTAAAGAAGAGCCATCCGTAGAGCAAAGGTGTCATTTTTAAATGTATTTAATAAATCATGCAACATATATATCAGCTAGAGATGTGCACCGGACACTTTTCGGGTTTTATGTTTTGGTTTTGTATTCGGTTCCGCGGTCGTGCTTTGGATTCGGACGCGTTTTGGCAAAACCTCCCTTTCTATTTTTTGTCGGATTCGATGCATTTTGGATTTGGAGTTTGTTTTTTCAAAAAACCCTCAAAAACAGCTTAAATCATAGAATTTGGGGGCCATTTTGATTCTATAGTATTATTAACCTCAATAACCATAATTTCCACTCATTTCCAGTCTATTTTGAACACCTCACACCTCACAATATTATTTTTAGACCTAAAATTTGCACCGAGGTCACTGGATGACTAAGCTAAGCGACCCAAGTGGGCGGCACAAACACCTGGCCCATCTAGGAGTGGTACTGCAGTGTCAGACAGAATGGCACTTAAAAAAATAGTCCCCAAACAGCACATGATGAAAAAAGAGGTGCAAGATGGAATTGTCCTTGGGCCCTTCCACCCACCCTTATGTTGTATAAACAGGACATGCACACTTTAACAAACCAACCATTTCAGCGACAGGGTCTGCCACACGACTGTTGCTGAAATGACTGGTTGGTTTGGGCCCCCACCAAAAAATAAGCAATCAATCTCTCCTTGCACAAACTGGCTCTACAGAGGCAAGATGTCCACCTCATCCTCATCCCCCGATTCCTCACCCCTTTCACTGTGTACATCCTCCTCCTTCTCACAGAGTATTAATTCGTCCCCACTGGAATCCACCATGACGGGTCCCTGTGTACTTTCTGGAGGCAATTGCTGGTAAATGTCTCCACGGAGGAATTTATTATAATTCATTTTGATGAACATCATCTTGTCCACATTTTCTGGAAGTAACCTCCTACGCCGATCGCTGACAAGGTGACCGGCTGCACTAAACACTCTTTCGGAGTACACACTGGAGGGGGGGCAACTTAGGTAAAATAAAGCCAGTTTGTGCAAGGGCCTCCATATTGCCTCTTTTTCCTGCCAGTATACGTACGGGCTGTCTGACATGCCTACAGTGATGCTGTCACTCATATAATCCTCCACCATTCTTTCAATGGTGACAGAATCATATGCAGTAACAGTAGATGACATGTCAGTAATCGTTGGCAGGCCCTTCAGTCTGGACCAGATGTCAGCACTTGCTCCAGACTGCCCTGCATCACCGCCAGTGGGTGGTTTTGAAAATGTTATCCTTTTCCTGGCAGCTCCAGTGGCGGTAGAAATGAAGGAGGAGCTGTTGGCGGGTCACGTTCCGCTTGACTTGACAATTGTCTCACCAGCAGGTCTTTGAACATCTGCAGACTTGTGTCTGCCAGAAAGAGAGACAATGTAGGCTTTAAACCTAGGATCGAGCACGGTGGCCAAAATGTAGTGCTCTGATTTCAACAGATTGACCACCCGTGAATCCTGGTTAAGCGAATGAAGGGCTCCATCCAAAAGTCCCACATGCCTAGCGGAATTGCTCCATTTTAGCTCCTCCTTAAATCTCTCCAGCTGCTTCTGCAAAGGCATGATGAGGGGAATGACCTGACTCAGGCTGGCAGTGTCTGAACTGACTTCACATGTGGCAAGTTCAAAGGGTTGCAGAACCTTGCACAACATGGAAATCATTCTCCACTGCGCTTGAGTCAGGTGCATTCCCCCTCCTTTGCCTATATCGTAGGCAGATGTATAGGCTTGAATGGCCTTTTGCTGCTCCTACATCCACTGAAGCATATAGAGTGTTGGATTCCACCTCGTTACCACCTCTTGCTTCAGCTCATGGCAAGGCATGTTCAGTGTTAAGTGTTTGCTGGCGCTCCAGTCTTCGGCACGCGGTGGCTGAATGCCGATAGTGGGCCGCAATTCTTCGGGCCACCGACAGCATCTCCTGCATGCCCCTGTCATTTTAAAAAAAAATTATGCACCACCAAATTAATTGTATGTGCAAAACATGGGACGTGCTGGAATTTGCCCACATGTAATGCATGCACAATATTGGTGGCGTTGTTCCGATATCACAAATCCCCAGGAGAGTCCAATTGGGGTAAGCCAATCTGCGATGATGTTCCTCAGTTTTCGTAAGAGTTTGTCAGCTGTGTGCCTCTTATGGAAAGCGGTGATACAAAGCATAGCCTGCCTAGGAACGAATTGGCGTTTGCGAGATGCTGCTACTGGTGCCGCCGCTTTTGTTGCTGCGGGAGGCCATACATCTACCCAGTGGGCTGTCACAGTCATGTATTCCTTAGTCTGCCCTGCTCCACTTGTCCACATGTTCGTGGTTAAGTGGACAGTGGGTACAACTGCATTTTTTAAGACACTGGTGACTCTCTTTTTCTGACGTCTGTGTACATTCTCGGTATCACCTGCCTAGAGAAGTGGAACCTAGATGGGATTTGGTACCGGGGACACACTACCTCAAGCAATTCTTTAAGTCCCTGTGAACTAACGGTGGATACCGGACGCACGTCTAACACCAACATAGTTGTCAAGGCCTGAGTTATCCACTTTGCAACAGGATGACTGCTGTGATATTTCATCTTCCTCGCAAAGGACTATTGGACAGTCAATTGCTTACTGGAAGTAGTACAAGTGGTCTTCCGACTTCCCCTCTGGGATGACGATTGACTCCCAGCAGCAACAACAGCAGCGCCAGCAGCAGTAGGCGTTACACTCAAGGATCCATCGGAGGAATCCCAGTTAGGAGAGGACTCATCAGGCTTGCCAGTGACATGGCCTGCAGGACTATTGGCGTTCCTGTCTAAGGAGGAAATTGACATTGAGGGAGTTGGTAGTGTGGTTTGCAGGCGCTTGGGTACAAGAGGAAGAAGGGATTTAGTTGTCAGTGGACTGCATCCGCTGTCACTCAAAGTTTTTGTCTTGTCAATGGCTTCTGATGAATGCGCTCCAGGTGACGTATAAGGGAGGATGTTCCTAGGTGGTTAACGTCCTTACCCCTACTTATTACAGCTTGACAAAGGCAACACACGGCTTGACACCTGTTGTCCGCATTTATGTTGAAATAATTCCACACCGAAGAGGTGATTTTTTTGGTATTTTGACCAGGCATGTCAATGGCCTTAATCATCCCACAGACAACAGGTGTCTCCCCAGGGGCCTGACTTAAACAAACCACCTCACCATCAGAATCCTCCTCGTCAATTTCCTCCTCAGCACCAGCAACACCCATATCCTCATCCTGGTGTACTTCATCAGTGACATCTTCAATTTGAATATCAGGAACTGGACTGTGGGTGCTCCTTCCAGCACATGCAGCGGCGTGCAAATGGTGGTACGAGCCACCTCTTCCCGTCCAGTGTTGGGAAGGTCAGGCATCGCACCTGCCGACACGTTTGGACTCTCCTTGGGGATTTGTGATTTAGAACGCACAATTCTTTGCTGTGCTTTTGCCAACTTAACTCTTCGTTTTTCTAGTAGGAGGATGAGTGCTTCCATCGTCATGTGAAGCTGAACCACTAGTCATGAGGAACATAGGAGAGGGCCTTAGCCGTTCCTTTCCACTCCGTGTTGTAAATGGCTTATTGGCAAGTTTACGCTTCTCCTCAGACGATTTTAATTTAGATTTTTTTGTTCATTTTACTGAACTTTTGCTTTTTGGATTTTACATGCTCTCTACTATGACATTGGGCATCGGCCTTGGCAGACGACGTTGATGGCATTTCATCGTCTCTGCCTTGACTAGTGGCAGCAGCTTCAGCACTAGGTGGAAGTGGTCTTTCCCTATTTTACCCTCCACATTTTTGTTCTCCATTTTTTAATGTGTGGAATTATATGCCAGTAATATATCCGGAATTAGACGGCGGTAAAGTCTGGAATTAGATACCACTAGATAGATACCAGATACCACTGTGGCTGGAATGATGATGACCTATGCACAGTGACAGGACACTACCACAGCACCCTACAGCAGCAAGATGCAGCACAGGACACTGGACTAGTTTATTAGTAATGTACTGTAGTATACTGAGCACCACAATGCAGCACAAGACAATGAGCAGTGGTACTGAGCACTGATGATGATAATACTGAGAACTGACACTGAGCAGCAAGATGCAGCACAAGACACTGGACTATTATTAGTAATGTACTGTAGTATACTGAGCACCACAATGCAGCACAAGACAATGAGCAGTGATACTGAGCACTGATGAGGATACTACTGAGAACTGACACTGAGCAGCAAGATGCAGCACAAGACACTGGACTATTATTAGTAATGTACTGTAGTATACTGAGCACCACAATGCAGCACAAGACAATGAGCAGTGATACTGAGCACTGATGAGGATACTACTGAGAACTGACACTGAGCAGCAAGATGCAGCACAAGACACTGGACTATTATTAGTAATGTACTGTAGTATACTGAGCACCACAATGCAGCACAAGACAATGAGCAGTGATACTGAGCACTGATGATGATAATACTGAGAACTGACACTGAGCAGCAAGATGCAGCACAAGACACTGGACTATTATTAGTAATGTACTGTAGTATACTGAGCACCACAATGCAGCACAAGACAATAAGCAGTGATACTGAGCACTGATGATGATAAAACTGAGAACTGACACTGAGCAGCAAGATGCAGCACAAGACACTGGACTATTATTAGTAATGTACTGTTGTATACTGACTCTGAGCACCACAATGCAGCACAAGACAATGAGCGGTGATACTGAGCACTGATGAGGATACTACTGAGTACTGACACTGAGCAGCAAGATGCAGCACAAGAGACACACACTACTAGTATTACTGAGCAGCAATAAGTAAGCACTGATACTGAGCACTGACATTGATTCTCCACTGAGAGAATGTAGCCACGTCCTCTCTGCTCTGTCTACAATGCACCAGTGAAAATGGCGGCGACGCGCGGCTCTTTATATGGAATCCGAATCTCGCGAGAATCCGACAGCGGGATGATGACGTTTCTCCTCGTTCAGGTTTTCCGAGTCAGGCAGGAAGAACCGAGCCTGCCTCGGACCCGTGTAAACCACGTGGAGTTTGGGGGGGTTCGGTTCTTGGAGAACCAAACCCGCTCATCTCTAATATCAGCATGACATATTTACATTAAACACAATATCACCCTCAGCTGGAAACATGTATGGTAGACAAAGATATAAAAAGTCAATAGATTGATGGCTGACTTTAATTGATTAAAATAAAATATCTGCAACAGCTGTTGGTAAAAAAGCGCTTTTGATAAAAATGAAGAATGTATAAAACTTTCCAATCACAGATGACACTGCACCAGTATTTTGTGATCACAAATGAGCTTCATATAGCGGACTCCTTTGGAATATGTGTGTTATAATACAAGTGCAGCAAGCACTTCTCGGAGAGTTTTAATAAGCGGATTTATGCTTCAACAGTTCCATACAATGTATTACCCCTCACCTGTCGTTTTGAAAAGGAATCCAGGTTAATAGCCGTATGCCACACCGCAATGCCTGTGATACATTATGCCACACACCGTAATGCCTATTACACATTATATCACACACCGCAATGCCAGTTATACATTATGCCACACACCATAACGCCCAGGGGTGTAATGCTCTGCGTGTCATGCTCCTTGTCAGGGGTCTTGTTGCCATGGGTGTAATGGAAGTGCCAGGAGCGTCAGTGCCACTGGTCTACTCAAGAGTGTGTTGATATGGGGTAACTACCTGCACCCAAATCGTTTTTAATGTTCTCAGTCACCTTCTCTTTTTTTCCATTATAAAAGTGCCATTTTCCCTACTAGATAAGAAATTGCAACCAGATTATGACCACCTTTTCTGACTGTACTCTTAGCACTGCTGCCTCACAGTACTGAAGACAAGGATTCTATTCTGACCAGGGCATTTCAGGATTGCAATGGAAGTGCTGGGAGCGCCAGCGCTCCCAGCACTTCCGGGTATCTATAGCGCTATGCTGCTTGACAGACGCTAGAAGTCAAGTATGACCTCTAGCGTCTGTCTCCTGCACAATGGAGGAGCGCTATGGACCTGCCGGGGGGAGTTAATTGCGGACTCCCCCCGAAGTTGGGCAGCGGTAGCGGCTAGCACGGGTTTAGCGACCTGGATTGCAGCTGCGAGCTACCTGTCGCTCTCTAGCGACAGGTTGGCGACCGCTGCTCTAGAGCAATCACACCCAGGCCGCCATTTTGTGGGCGCGGTCCAGCCAACGCAGGTGTGGCCGAACCATGCGGGGGCAGGCCGCAGCGGCTGCGTGGCATCACAGGCAGCCGCAGCGGCTGCGTGGCATCACAGGCAGCCGCTGCGAGCCGGGCAGCGACGAGTAGCTCTCGGCCATCACGCAAAAGCTGCGCTGGCTGGGAGCTACTCCTGGAGTGCAAAGGCATCACCACTGTGCGAGACGGGGCAGGGACTGACATGCGGGGCGGGTTAGCCCTGTCCTGGGCATCCCCCTGCATGTCAGTGTGGATGATCGTAGCTGTACTAAATTTAGCACAGCTGCGATCAACTCTGAATCACCCACATTGTGCATCACTTACCACTGCTATCAAGTTCCACAGCTGATACTCCATTAGCCAGGACACAGATAACGAAAAATAGAAAGAAGCATAAAAACAAAAAAATAAAATATCTCTCCCTTTTTCTAAGAGCTCTTATGCTCTTAGAAAATGTATCCTTTATAAATAATAGCTAGTCCATGTAAGAGAAACATGGTATCAAGTTGATAATCATATGTGTCCATAAATATAATAATAATAATAATACATTTATTGCAGCATGTATCTGACTGGCAATGTCAGTTACAGCTGAGTTTAGGCCCCATCTCAGGGCAGTGGTTGCAATCTGTGGACAGCAGTTCATTCTCTATCCTAGGGGGTAATTCAGAACTGATCGCTCGCTAGTGTTTTTTGCAGCGCTGCGATCAGGTCAGAACTGTGCATGCGTATGCACCGCAATGCGCAGGCGTGTCGCACTGGTACAAAGCGGATCGTTGCTGTGCACTGGGTTTTACGAAGAATCCATTCGCACAGCTGATCTCAAGGTAATTGACAGGAAGGAGGAATTTGTGGGTGTCAACTGACCGTTTTCAGGGAGTGGTTGGAAAAACGCAGGCATGTCCAAGCGTTTGCAGGGAGATTTCCTGACATCAATTCCGGTCCCGTACAGGCTGAAGTGATTGCAGCGGTTGAGTAAGTCCTGGGCTACTCAGAAACTGCAGCTCTGCTACACATACGTTTGCACATTTGCAAAGCGAAAATACACTCCCCTATGGGCGGCAACTATCTGTTTGCAACAGTGTAAAAAAACCCTAGCGAGCGATCAGGTCTGAATTACCCCCTAGTGCTGTAATTACCAGGATGTTATTTCAGGGGGGTGGTCTTCAGTATGCCGACTGACGGGATCCCGGCGCACAGTATACCGGCGCCGGAATCCCGACAGCCGGCACACCGACACTAATTCTCCCTCGTGGGGGTTTCACGACCCCCCTGGAGGGAGAATAAAATAGCGTGGCGAGCGCAGCGAGCCCGCAAGGGGCCTATTTGCGCTTGCCACACTGCCGGTAAGCCGGTGGTCGGGCTTCCGGTGACGGTATGCTGGTCGCCGGGAGCCCGACCGCCGGCATACCATACTGAACCCATTTCAGGGAGCGAGTAATCCTATTCTCTGTGCTTTTATATCTTAGACCGAGCAGCAGACTCAGACTTATGAATTGGACCATGCTAAGAACTTACAAACCAGGATGCAGCAGGTGAATTATTTGGCTACTATAGTATAAAAAACATTATTGTTCCAAGTTTAAAGAAAAGTAAAAATTATTAATTTGATCAAAAGTGACATAGATGGGAGGAATGAGCCACTAAATAGAAGCCACATTATTTGTATGTACCAAAGACCTTATTTAAACAAGAGAGCAACAGATATGCCATACACTGGAGATTACTGCTGTATACAACTTTAGATCAGTTCTTTATACCACAATTAGAAAAGGTACGATGGGCCTCATTCTGAGTCGCACGCAATGCTGATGTTGACAGATTGATTGATTTCTTGCTACTGCACAGAAATAAAAAATAAACTTGTATGCATATGCATGTTGAAATTGGGACCCATGTTGTTTGAAATGTATTGGACATTCCTGGTCAGTGACTTGGGGGTGGGTATTAAACGTATGGAGATGTACTGTCTTGTGGGAGTGTCGCAGGCATGTCACTGAGCTGGTTGCAAACTCTTGGGTAGATGTATTCATAGTGCCGTTTCTACTGTTGTGTGTGTGTGGACCTGCTCCACCTATTTAGCGCATAGGAACCCCTGCCTCTGTGAGTCAGGAATTATATATTTAGGTGAATAAAGATTCCTTATTCCTGAAAATTGAAGCAATGAGCAATCTTTATTTTGGGAGGCATACCACCCATATTAATAACTATGCTGCTTTGTCTTTGATGGATTGTGCAACCCATACCTTATGAAGTGGCTATGCTATAATTGTAGTAAATAATGTAATTAGGGTGTGTTCCCTTTAAATAACGAATTGTTCCCCCTTAATCATAAACACATCTATAATTTCTATAATTTCCTAGAATGTTATTATGTCAGGGTTCCATTGATCCTATTCTCTGTTGTTTTGTACCCTAGACAGAGCAGCAATCACAGCCTCACACTTATGAACTGGTCTATGCTGAGAGCTTGAAAGTGAAGATGCAACAGGTAATTTAGTCTACGAGAGTAAAATAAATAAAATTATACCTGTATTAAAGAAAAGCCTACATTTATAACATGATTAAAAATGACTTACATGAGGTGGATGAGCAGTGAAATGAACAGCAGTTTCAAAGTCCTCTCTTAAATGAGAGAAACAATCATGAGTGCACCGGAGAGATTTTTGTCATACTCCCAGTTTCAGACTAGGACATAAAGGTCCCACTGGGGGAACGCAATGGTAAGAGCTCATGCTTAAGGGTGTGTGTCCTTCCACCAGAGGGGGTGTGGCCAGCCATGACAGATGCTTGGCTAACCATTAGGCAAATCTTGGTGTGGTTTCTATATGGTCCTGCTCCACTAGGTAATTGACCCTCTAATAGAGTAACATTGTACAATTATAGTGCACAGTCTAGAACAAGACATCTAGAGGAGGGGGTGGGCATTCAGGCAGGGGGCCAATCGGGGATTTCCCCTGGACTCCTGTGGGCTAGTCCAACCCTGCATACTCGCATTGAGATCAGTTGTATTATACATCATTTTAAAAATGTACAAATTGTGATCATTACATAAGCTAACAGATGGCAGCAGCACAATACAGCAATAGGCTATTCAGATATTTGTACCATTCAAAGGCACAGCTTGTCTCAAAATAAGTCTTGTTCAATCATACATTATGCATAATAATTATTTTGTTTTGCAATGCAATAAATGTTTTCATGGACTTTTCTCTGGAATTTTGTGACACTGACAATGTTAGTGGAGAAAGCTTGCCATATGTAATAAGGACAGAATGTAATCTGGATATACATATATCAACAGTACTTATCCGTTTAGGATGTATGGACCTGCAATGGACACTAACCACCACTATCACATTCCAGGCTTGATACTCCATTACACAATAACAAGAAAAAAACGGTGTAATGATATAAAATAATATTGATACCTGAATGCAATTAAGTAACTAAATTTGCTGCACCTTGTTATTATGCAACCTGCTTTGCATTCATAAACAACAGTACAGTATATTGTTTATACACACTCTCTAATGGTTAGGCAAACCAATAAGGCGGCTGGCCACACTGCTTCTGGAGACTGGCCACACCCCTACACATGGGCCCTTACCACTGCATTCCTCCAGTGGGCCCTTCATGTCCAAGTCTGACACTGTTCAGGCTTGTTAGCAAATCAAAAAAGCACACTAATGGGCAAAACCATGTGCACTGCAGGTGGGGCAGATGTAACATGTGCAGAGAGAGTTATATTTCGGTGGTTTATTTTGTTTCTCTGCAGGGTAAATACTGGCTGCTTTATTTTTACACTGCAATTTAGATTTCAGTTTGAACACACCCCACCCAAATCTAAATCTCTCTGCACATGTTACATCTGCCCCACCTGAGGTGCACATGGGGTTACCCATTACTGTGCTTTTTTTGGTTTGCTAACAAACCTGAATAGTATCAGACTTGGACATGAAGGGCCCACTGGAGGAATGCTAACAAACCTGAATAACTGCCTTAATCTGTACTGGTAGTATATTGCTAACTGACGGCACTACATACATTGTGATATAATATGAACTGGGGGCACTGTGTAATATACAGTAATGTGAACTAGGCACAACTGCTGCAAAGAGAGTAGATTGTGATGGGGGCCCTTGAAAATGTTGCTTTGGAGCCCAGAAAGTGCTGGCTTTGCCCCGGTCTCTATCCTAGTACTGTAATTACCAGAATGTTATGTCAGGGAGCCAGTAACCATGGCCCTCATTCCGAGTTGATCGGTCGCAAGGCGAATTTAGCAGAGTTACACACGCTAAGCCGCCGCCTACTGGTAGTGAATCTTAGCTTCTTAAAATTGCGACCGATGTATTCGCAATATTGCGATTACTAACTACTTAGCAGTTTCTGAGTAGCTCCAGACTTACTCTGCCTGTGCGATCAGTTCAGTGCTTGTCGTTCCTGGTTGACGTCACAAACACACCCAGCGTTCGCCCAGGCACTCCCACCGTTTCTCCGGCCACTCCTGCGTTTTTTCCGGAAACGGTAGCGTTTTCAGCCACACGCCCCTGAAACGCCGTGTTTCCGCCCAGTAACACCCATTTCCTGTCAATCACATTACGATCGCCGGAGCGAAGAAAAAGCCGTGAGTAAAAATACTTTCTTCATAGTAAAGTTACTTGGCGCAGTCGCAGTGCGAACTTTGCGCATGCGTACTAAGCGGATTTTCACTGCGATGCGATGAAAAAGAACGAGCGAACAACTCGGAATGAGGGCCCATATTCTGGCCGTTTGTATCTTAGACAGAGCAGCAGTCTTAGCTTCATACTTATTAGTTGGGCCATTCCAAGAACTTAAGAGCAGTGGTGCAGCAGGTGATTTATTTGGATACTATAGTAAAGAAAATGTACTAACTTAAAGTAAACATTTTGAACGTGATTAAAAATGACAGATGGGGCAAATGAGCAATAAATTGAGCAGCAGAGTTTTGTTTTTTTTTGTACCATACAAAGATGTTTCTTAAACAATGAGAGAGCAAAATATATGGTGTGCACTAGAGAGATTTCTATCATACTCCTAAAATCAGTTCTTGTACCCCAATTAGAAAAGGTACAATGGGGCAGATGTATTAATCCTGGAGAGGTGATAAAGCAGTGGTAAGTGCAAGGTGATAACGTACCAGCCAATCAGCTCCTAACTGTTAATTTATATATTGGAGCTGATTGGCTGGTGCATTATCACCTTGCACTTATCACTACTTTATCACCTCTCCAGGCTTAATACATCTGCCCCTTAATGTGATCAGTACATACACTGGCAATTGTGTCTCTCAATATGATACAAGTTTGCACAAACTTTCATTTGGAATTTTGTGACACTAACACTTTAATGGAGAAAGAATAACATGTAATCAGAGGCAGATTTAGGGGTCAGGTCGCTGGGTCCCGCTGATACCCGGAGTTTATCAGGGATTATGCTTCAGGAAAAGGAAGCATAATCTGCGATAAGCAGTCCTCGGAGCCGGGATAAACTTGGAATCGGGTAATTATCCCAGATCGCCAGAAATGGGACATTTTTCTCCCGAAAGAAATGGTCTTTGATTGGATAGCTCGATAATGACCATTTTTTTTGGAAGAAAAATGATCAGGGCTAATTGGATACTGACCAAAGTCGCACTTCCTGCGATCCTGCTTTCGAATGTGCACTCACTAGCAAACAAGTTCGACGAATTGTCCCTGGGCAGCGCAGGGTCAGGCATTACAGGGTCATCCGTCCTCTGCTTTACGGAGACGTGGCTGGACGACCGTATTGCGGACAGCCCAATGTCTCTGCCGGGCTTCAGTCTCTTCAGGGCCAATCGCTCCAAGGTTCTCTCAGGAAAAATGAAGGGTGGTGGCATCTGCTACTACATCAACGACGGATGGTGCACCTATGTCACGATCATAGGCAAATCATGTAGCCCTCACCTGGAGATGCTGAGTATCAACTGCAACCCCCTGTATTCCCCCCGGGAATTTGCCTCAATTGTCCTTGTGGGAGTGTACATCCCCCCCCTAGCCTGCGCGAACGAAGCCCTGCACCACCTGGCCGTATGCATATTTGACATAGAACAAAAACACCCAGACTCTCTGCTTATAGTACTGGGCGACTTCAACAGAACTAACCTGAGCAAGGATCTACCTAAGTACAAACAACAAGTCACGTGTCCCACTAGAGAAGGGCGCACCCTTGATCACTGCTACACTACCCTCAAGTCTGCCTTCCGGTCTATCCCGCGTGCTGCACTCGGCCTATCTGACCACTGCCTCGTCCACCTACTCCCTACCTATACACAGAAGCTGAGAGCAGTTAAGCCTGTCGTCAAGACTATTAAGAAATGGACCAATGAGGCCAAGATGAAGCTCCAGGCCTGCTTTGACTGCACAGAATGGGGGGTCTTCGAAGCCTCGGCAACCGACTTGAATGACCTGACAGACACTGTCACATCCTACATCAGCTACTGTGAGGACATGTGTGTACCTACCAAGACTTACCGCATTTACAACAACAGCAAGCCCTGGTTCAATGCCCAGCTCAGGCAACTTCGTCGAGCCAAAGAGGAGGCCTATAGCAGCAGTGACAGAGCACTATACAACTGTACTAGGAACTCTCTGACTAAAGGAATCAGGCTAGCAAAAAAGCGGTTCTCGGACAAGCTGACAAACGATCTCTCCACCAATGACCCCATATCTGTATGGAAAGGTATGCAATTGTCAAAGTCGAAAAATATAGCGACCTATGATGCCTTGTATTAACCCCATGCGCTTGCCCGCTGCACGTGCACATTCTCTCCCGTGCGTGCGCATATTCGCAGTTGCGTGACGGCGCCTCCACGGTCGTGCGCTCAGGCGCGTGGTATGTGCATTTACGGTAGAGTTTGTGTGCGTCTGGTGGGCGACTCGATCGTTACATATTTAATCCAAATAATGTATTTTATAGGTAATATTCCCTTTAATAATATCTGTAAGTATGATTAGTGTAACTGGTTCAGGGACAGAGAGATTCCTCTTTGCATGCTGGGAGGGCTCAGACAAAGGTTGGAGGGTAGTGTATGGTGTCCAGCTGTGGGGTATTGAAGGGGTGTAGTGCCTATGATAATTGGGAGGGATTCGCATAGTTCCTGCTCATGGGTATGCACAGAAGTAGAAAATAAGATTAATTGCATTCCGAATAAATTACACATAAGTGCAGGGTAGGTGAATGGAATTCAGTCATTTCTTTCCCACAGACTGAATACAATAGCCTTATTTACACTAAGCTTTGAGATTCTATGAAGAGGGCTTACACCTTTGTTTATGAATAGAACCAGGTTTCTCTCCAGAATAATGAGTGCTGAGTAGTCAATTGTCTCAACTGAAGGTGGGGTAAACAAAGCCCAGAGACAGAGTTTGTTTGGAAGATCCAAAACAATAGCTTTCCTCAATATAATCAGACAAAGAGGAATTTAGAATACTAACAAGTCCTAGCCATCGCCCACTTCTTGAACTAACCAATGATCCCAGGTGCAGTACATGTCCCACCCCCTAACCAATGGAAAGAGAGCACACAGTATCTATTGTAGTATGTCTTGAGTTAGTAAATAAATATAGCTTGCAATAGGCTTGGTGACACAAGACTCTGCAAGGTTTTCACACTGAAGGCTAGAGCCCTGGTCCAGGTTGCGCCGGCGAAGTCATTCCCACGTGTGTAAGTTTCTCTGTAACCAACTTATTCTCTGTTTGTATTTGCCATACTCTCTCTCTCTCTGTTATTTGTTAAGGATTAAGAAACTGTTGTATATTGTATAATTTCAGTTATTCTGTTTAGGTGTTTATGTTAGTGCTGTAGTGTATAAGCTGTAACTGTTTTCCCCTTTTACATACTAAAATCATCTAGATAAAGGTTTTGGAACCTTACAAGGTTTACTGTGTGTCATCCTGTGAGCGTCTGCGCCGCTTGTGTTCCTCTTGTGGGCACAGCATCCGCTACGCTAGTAGCGTAGCATTACGGTACTCGGACCGCCTATAGCGTGCTCGATACCCAGCGTAAGCCGTGAGCGAACGTGCCGCTCGTGCGTCTCGACCACGGCCTAGCGTCTGCTACGCTAAGTGCGTACCCTTACGGTACCCTGTACGCCCATTGCGTACTGAGTCTCTTACCAATATATAGTGAATGTTATAAGATAAATATTTAGCTTTATCACAATCCATAACCAACTATAGGAAAACATCGAAGTCCACCACCATGCACCAAGACCTAGCAGACGAACTGAACCACTTTTATTGCAGGTTCGCAAAAGGAGTCCCCTGCAACCCAAACAATCACCTCTACGATGCCCCGAACACCGACGGCCAACCCCAGGCAGTGCAAGTCGCCCAAGAAGAGGTGGAGGCATTGTTCAAAAGGGCCAAACCCAGGAAAACTCCGGGTCCTGATGGAGTGTCACCATCTGCCCTAACAGCATGTGCGGGTCAGCTCGCCCCCATATTCACCAAGATCTTCAACAAATCGCTGGAGCTACAGAAAGTCCCTTCCTGCATCAAAAGGTCTACTATCGTCCCGGTCCCCAAGAAACCCTCCATCACGAACCTGAACGACTACAGGCCGATAGCACTGACGTCTGTGGTCATGAAAACGTTCGAGCGTCTGGTTTTGAATCACCTGAAAACTGTGACTGGACCCCCTGCAGTTTGCCTATTGATCGAATCGGTGTGTCGAGGATGCAGTCAACCTGGGCCTGCACTACATTCTACAGCACCTAGACATTCCCGGTACCTACGCGAGGGTCCTGTTTGTCGATTTCAGCTCGGCCTTCAATACAATCGTCCCCAGCATTCTCCACCCCAAATTACTTCGCCTAGGGGTCCCAGAAGCTACCTGTTCCTGGATAGTAGACTTCCTGGCAGATAGGACACAGGTGGTGAAAGCGGGGAAATTCACCTCTCAAGCGCGGTCCATTAGTACAGGGGCCCCTCAGGGCTGTGTCCTCTCACCCCTGCTCTTCTCCCAGTACACAAATGACTGTACCCCAGAGGCGCAATCAGTATAGATCATAAAATTTGCCGATGACACCATTGTCATCGGCCTCATCAAAGACGGGGACGAATCGGCCAATAGACGGGAAGTAGACCGGTTGGCCCAGTGGTGCATCCACAACAACCTTGAGCTCAACCCCCTCAAAACTGTCAAGATGATAGTGGACTTCAGGAAGAAGTCATCTAGTGCACCTCCGCTAACGATTGCTGACAGTGTGGTATCGCTAGTGGACTCCTTCAAGTTTCTAGGGACCACAATCTCCCGGGACCTTAAATGGGGGTCCAACGCTGACGCCACTGTTGGGAAAGCGCAGCAGAGGTTGTTCTTCCTCAGGCAACTAAGGAAGGTCAACATCCCACAGAAGCTTCTGCTCCTCTTCTACTCCGCGATTGTGGAGTCGGTACTGTGCTCCTCGATACTGGTATGGTACAGCTCCGCCTGCGCGAGGGACAGATGCAGGCTCCAAAAGATGGTCAGAACCGCAGAGAAGATCATCGGGCCGACCTTCCCTCAGTCCAGGACCTGTACCTGTTCAGAGCTAAAAAGCGGGCAATGAAGATAGTAAAAGACCAGCTGCACCCCGGCTACAGCATATTTAACTTGCTTCCTTCAGGCAGGCGTTACAGGGCCGTCCCCGCCTGGTCCACCAGAAGCCTCAAAAGTTTCTTTCCCCAAGCGGTCCGCCTGCTGAACTCCTGAACATTGGTCTGACTAGACGTACATGTAACTAACTTGTGTCCCTACGGTATACCTATCTGTGTGACTTTACTTGCCCCCCACCACCTGCTTATCTGTTACCTACTTGGCTGTTGTATAGCAAACCAAAGACAAATTCCTAGTATACGCAAGTATACCTGGCCAATAAAGCTGATTCTGATTATGATAGTAGTGTGAAATGACTGTGAAACTACTTCTGTGCATGCTTTGTGACATATTGGAGGACTAGCATTACCTATGACAACTGCTTTTAATTATGGAATGGTCTCTTTTTTTTCCTGCAACCATACTCTCAAGCTGTTTTATAGTAGGACAATGCTACATGATATGAAGCACACTTTACAATAGAAAAAGTAAAAAAAAAAAAGTATCAGAAACTTCTCTTTCATTCTAATAGGATCAATTGAGATGGGAAGGAGAGAGCTCAGACTCCTATATATATATATATATATATATATATATATATATATATATGTATTTATTTATTTATTAACAGTTTCTTATATAGCGCAGCATATTCCGTTGCGCTTTACAATTACAACAACAGTAATAGAACAAAACTGGGTAAAAACAGACATACATAGAGGTAGGAAGGCCCTGCTCGCAAGCTTACAATCTATACAGACACCAAGGGATGAAAACAGGGTGAGTTAATGTCTTAAAGAATGCATGTACTGTCGCAGACTGGGAAATGCTTTTCTTAACTTGTTTTCTGTAACAGCCCACTGAGTCTATTTTGTATCTATTGGGCAGACGCGATATAGGGATCATTCTTCAGTGGCTGTCCCCACCACCTTGTCATTAGTCCACAATCACATAGCTTTTGCTGTGCACAATTCAAACTATTTACGCTGCACAATAAAAATCCACTGATGTTAGGCTGATGTTATGTGGATGGGGGAGCACTATAGCCTTTCTTCAATTCAGCCTCTGAAGACAGAAGCGAAACAATTGTTGGATACACACTATGGGGGTAATTCCAAGTTGATCGCAGCAGGAAATTTTTTAGCAGTTGGGCAAAACCATGTGCACTGCAGGGGGGAGCAGATATAACATTTGCAGAGAGAGTTAGATTTGGGTGGGTTATTTTGTTTCTGTGCAGGGTAAATACTGGCTGCTTTATTTTTACACTGCAATTTAAATTTCAGATTGAACTCACCACACCCAAATCTAACTCTCTCTGCACATGTTATATCTGCCTCCCCTGCAGTACACATGGGCCCTCATTCCGAGTTGTTTGCTCTGTATTTTTCATCGCATCGCAGTGAAAATCCGCTTAGTACGCATGCGCAATGTTCGCACTGCGACTGCGCCAAGTAACTTTACTATGATGAAAGTATTTTTACTCACGGCTTTTTCTTCGCTCCGGCGATCGTAATGTGATTGACAGGAAATGGGTGTTACTGGGCGGAAACACGGCGTTTCAGGGGCGTGTGGCAGAAAACGCTACCGTTTCCGGAAAAAACGCAGGAGTGGCCGGGGAAACGGTGGGAGTGCCTGGGCGAACGCTGGGTGTGTTTGTGACGTCAACCAGGAACGACAAGCACTGAAATGATCGCACAGGCAGAGTAAGTCTGGAGCTACTCAGAAACTGCTAACTCGTTTGTAATCGCAATATTGCGCGTACGTCGGTCGCAATTTTAAGAAGCTAAGATTCACTCCCAGTAGGCGGCGGCTTAGCGTGTGTAACTCTGCTACATTCGCCTTGCGAGCGAACAACTCGGAATGAGGGCCATGGTTTTGCCCAACTGCTAAAAAATTTCCTGCTGCGATCAACTTGGAATTACCCCCTATACTAGAGTGTGTAATTTACCAATTAATTAACATGGATGATTATTAATTTTAGTTATAGTCTGTCCACCTGATAGCAGGTAGGAGAGAGTATCCTAGGTATCAGTTGTATTGTAACAAAGATGCTTGTATCTATACTTGGGTGTGTTGTGGCTGAAAATCCTTAATTCTAATTGGAATATCTCATTTTCAAAGACAGCTCAACTGACCTCCCTAAAATCAAACAATCCACAGTGGACTAGAAAAGTGTAAAACTGTTTTATTAAGCTCAGCTACAAATTATTATAATAGCAATGCCACTTATAAAAATTTGAAATCACAAAGGCTTTTTTGAATATCAAAAGCAGATATCTCCAGAGTATCACAGTCATAGGCAACAGGAGAATTTGCGTGGCTACCCAATGCGTTTTGTCTTGAGGACTTCATCAGGGGAATATATTTGTTCTGTGCTTTAGTGTTTTCTGAACTCTTTTTAATTTGGTAGTGCATTTTGTGAAATAGAAATGAAAAAAAATGTGATATAGAGTAAATAAATTCTCATAAGCCAGGTTTTGTGTTGGTTTTATTAAAACCACTCAGAGTGACAATGATGTGCCAGGGGTTAGTACATATAGGTACAAATATACATGTTTGTACTTATGCAGTATGTCTCTGCCATCTTTTGTTTATTAATATATATATATATATATATATATATATATATATATATATATATGTGTACTTACTTACTTACGTACGTACATATGTTCCAGCATAACTCTGGAATGCCTAGAGCAATTTACACCAAACTTGGTACATATATGACTTACAATCTGGAATAAAAAAATACTGTGGTGGTAAGACACCCCTAGCACCCCTAGAGGTGGGGGTGGCAAGGGGGTAACATGTAAAAATCCATAGTTTTCGGGTCCGCAGAGATGAATAGTGACACTCCCGATGCCGTTTCAGTCCATGTTCAGCCCCCCTCTAAAAAATTTCTCACCCAGGGCAAGGCAGTTATTTGGTGCACTCCCCCCATCCAAGCCCTAACTTTTGGTCACCGTACCACTCCTTTCCTACCGCTTCACCCACCTGCTGATGACCCTATCAAACCCGCCAGGCCTTCTGAAGCGTCTACAGGTGAACCTCTCACGCCGTCCTTACCCCTCTGCTGGTTATTTTCTCCCTCCCAAGCCTCCTCACTCCTCTGCCACTCTGCACTGCTGGTTGTTGGGGACACCACTCTCACTGACAGCAGATAGGGCCAGGGGCTGGAGAATGAGATGCCTTTTCTGTCTCCCTGGTTACCCAAGGTCTCCAGCAGACAGAGTAGGGTGCCGGGGGCCTGGAGTGAGGCAGAGTCTCATGTCCTGAATAACAGGAAGAGTCTGAATCTGACCTGCGTTAGCAGCCATTCAGACACCCGGCCTGTGTGACAGGGAATGCCAGAGACAAACAACATGCTGAAGACTCCAGAAGCGAGGGCGTCACCCTGTCACTGAGCCGGGTATGGGTAGTGGCAGCAGGTAGTCTCTTGTGGCCGAGAGAAGGAAGGGGAGGCAGAGGGAGGGGGCTGTTAGGGGTGACCTCTGTGCTCTTATGTAATATTATCAAGAAGTTAACCTAATGGCAGCAGTACTTCAGTGCTTCAATTGCCAGGGTTGCTGCATTTGTGCCTAGGTTACCCGGATGCCCTGACGTGTGATTTCAATCCCATTTGCATACCTCCCAACATGACCCTCTCCAGGAGGGACAATATGCTCTGCTTCTGGACTTTTCTCTTAATGTATGATTGCCGGCACCTGTGTTGAACAGGTTAATGGATATAAAAGGTGTTTCAGCACAGGTGATGGCAATCACAAATTAAGAGGGAAGACCAGGAGCAGAGCATTCTGTCCCTCCTGGAGAGGGTCATGTTGGGAGGTATGCACTCTGTGGAATGTTGGGAGGTATGCACTCTGTGGAATGCCCTCCCACGCACAGTAAGACTCGCCTCTAGTCTCCAAACCTTTAAATGTTCCCTGAAAACTCACCTCTTCAGAAAAAGCCTATCAAATTCCAGACCCACCCACATAACCTTCAGTGCTTCCCTATCTAATTACATCCTCTGTAGAGTATTCATAACATCACATATCTTGTCTTTCTTTAGTCTCACACCCTCCTGACACTTGGATAACTTTGTGGGGTATCATCATACAACCCATTAAGAACCTAGCAATCTGGTGGACCATTATGCAATAGGTAGCATCTATCCTTGTGTATCTATGCCTATTTCCCTATAGATTGTAAGCTTGCGAGCAGGGCCTTCCTACCTCTGTCTGTCTGCTTTTACCCAGTTTTGTTCTATTACTGTTGTTCTAATTGTAAAGCGCAACGGAATATGCTGCGCTATATAAGAAACTGTTAATAAATAAATAAAAATAATAAACATAGAATAGTAATACAGTATTTATCTATCTACAGTATCTATCTATCTATCTATCTGCTACAGGTGCTCCTCGGGTAACGCAAGAACCATGGATTAATATTTACTTACATTAAGATGTCTCAAATTTACATCTCTATAGATTTACCAAATTTTTAACACTCATTCTTATTTACAACCGTGAAAATCAGAAACTCTCGTGCGAAGAATGGGTAGAACAGCTAGCTAGTATCTAAATAAAGTAGAACTCCATCAAAAAATGTCAGTTTAGTTTTTGGTTTTCTTTAGTGAGTTAATATTAAAACGTAATTGTCCACGATGAGGTTGCTCAGTTTTCTGGATCACCTAGCACAGGTACCCTATGGCCATGATAGTCCTATGTTGTCTTCTTTTTCAAATTGACTTGTTTCACACAGACTGAGCAGGTATTGAGGCCTTCCACTGAACTCTCAATTTATGCAAATGGAAAGTTGAATATAGAGGCTCATTAACACTTGCTCTTTCTGCTTAAGCAAGGCAGAGTGGTAAACAGAGAGAAATTTGGGGCTCTAATAGCAAATAAGAGCCTCTGGGTATGTTGGAAATAGCACTTCCATTGTAAGCACACCTGTGTCTTTTATATTACTTATTGAATGCCATTCAAAAATAAAAATGTAGGTTTTGCTCTTTGAATAAATGTCCTATAACACCTCAGCATTAAGACATTTTTAGAAAGTTCAACAGTTCAATGCATAATGTATACTAAAGAGTTATTATTTGCATTCTTCACAAGCTATGTAAGTAAGAATGGGTACGTACTAAAGAAACCTGTTGTTCATTCTCCAATCCAACCGTTACAGCACATTTACTTCTCTAGTTTTATAATTACCAGATTGTAGTTATTTCAGTAATCATATTCATAGTTCTTTTATATTTTAGGCAGAGCAGCAGTTTCAGCCTTATGCTTATAAATTTTGCAATACTGTTAGCTTCAAAATGACAAAGCAACAGGACAGTAGAGTAAAGAAAGCACCACTAAAATTAAAGGCAAGTATCGTTTTGGGATTATTTTTTACATATTAATAAATAACATTTCTGCAGCGGGGTACACTGGGGTTCCACAGGGATAACAACGGGGCGTAGAGTTGGATCTTGATCCGAGGCACCAACAGACTAAAAGCTTTGACTGTTCCCAAGAAGTACAGTGCCGCCTCCTCTATAATCCCGCCTCCGTGCACAGGAGCTCAGTTTGTAAGTTGGTGCCTGCAGTGCAGGCTGACAACAGGGAGGGCTACGCTGGACAGCCCTGAAAAGATGCTGACTAGTTATCCCCTCGCTGCAGAGTTAAGCAAAAATTGTGAAACACCGCCGCCGGTGGACTCACAGGTCGCACGTCTGGTAGTATCATCTGCTCTGCCTGTCACTACCGTCACCTCTCTGAAGGAACTGACGGATAAGCGTGTGGAGGGTTGCTTGAAGTCCATTTACACTCTGGCTGGAGCTGTGCATAGGCCTACTATTGCGGTCTCTTGGGCTGGTAAAGGTATAGAGGCCTGGGTTCAGGAAGTAGAAGCGGAACTACCGTCTAATTTTCCTGATAATGCAAAACAGTGTCTTTCATACATTGTTACAGCCTCTCATTATATTCAAGAGGCGGCATCGGATGCAGGTATCCTAGCGGCCAAAGCGTCTACCACGTCTATTCTGGCTCGCCGGATCCTCTGGTTGCAGTCCTGGTCGGTAGATCTGGACTCAAAAAAGACTTTGGCGGATATCGCTTTTAAGGGAAACATTCTTTTTGGGGAAGATCTAAATAAGATTGTCGCTGACTTAGCGTCTGCTAAGACTGCATGTCTGCCCAGTACTTCTCCTTCGGTCCCGAAGGCTAACAGTACTTCCTTTCGTTCCTTTTGACCTCCCGGTAAAGCAAAGGTTCAGGTGTACCCGAATTAGGCTCGCACTTCCAAATCCACTAAGCCCAAACCTAAACGTGCCTGGGCTGCCCGTTAGGATCCCAGGGTGGGAGGCCAACTTCTACGGTTTGCTGAGGTATGGCTACAGACCACTTCGGATGCCTGGGTAAGGGAAATCGTCACTCACGGATACAACATCTCTTTCAAGAAACGTCCCACTCGCCAGTTTTGCTCAACAAACATCCCTTCGGATCCGGTAAAAGCAAAAGCTCTCAATCTGGTGGTACAATCCCTCCTGGATACGGGAGTGGTAGTGCCGGTGCCTCTGGCTCAGAGAGGCAGGGGGGTACTATTCAACGCTGTTCCTAGTTCCGAAATCGAATGGATCTTCTCGGCCGATTCTCAACCTCAAGTCTCTGAACAAATTTGTGAAAGTTTCCAAATTCCGTATGGAAACTCTTCGCTCTATTGTTCTGGCCCTGGAGCCCAAGGACTACATGGTATCCCTGGATATACAGGATGCTTACCTGCATATTCCTATTGCAGTGTCGCATCAGCAATACCTGCGGTTTGCTATTGGCAACCTACATTTTAATTTCCAGGCCTTGTCTTTTGGTCTGACCTCAACTCCTCGAGTTTTCACCAAGGTCATGGCGGTCGTGACGGCCTTACTCCGCCGTCAGGGTATCAGGATCCTGCCGTATCTCAACGACTTGTTGATCCTGGCTAACTCCCCAAAGGTTCTCCTTCGTCACCTGGAACTGACGGTCCAATTCCTGCAAGCCCACGGGTGGCTCATCAACTGGAAGAAGTTTTCCCTGGTTCCTGCTCAGAGCATGGTGCACCTGGGAGCACTATTGGACACCCACAACCAGCAGTTGTTTTTGTCTCCGGAGAAGGTCTTGAAGCTTCAGGACAAGATAAGATGCTTCCTCACTCGCCCACATGCGTCAATTCACTCGGTGATGCAAGTACTAGGCCTCATGGTGTCGGCTTTCGACATGGTGGAGTACGCTCAATTTAATTCCCGCCCTCTGCAGAGGTTAATTCTCTCCAAGTGGGACAGCCTGCCTCACCGGATCAGGTCTCACATGATATTCTTGACTCCGGAGGTCCGTCTGTCACTGACTTGGTGGCTGCAGGACCATCAACTGAGCAGGGGTCGTCCATTCTGGATCTCCAACTGGGTCCTTCTGACAACGGATGCCAGTCTGCGGTGTTGGGGGGCAGTGTTGGAGCAACACTCTCTTCAGGGTCGGTGGACCAGGGAGGAATCTCTCCTCCCGATAAACATTCTGGAATTGCGGGCAGTGTACAATGCGTTGACACTAGCCCTGCCTCTAGTACAGAACAGGCCTGTTCAGGTATAGTCAGACAATGCCACCACGGTGGCGTACATAAATCGTCAAGGTGGCACCCGGAGCCGGAAAGCACTGATAAAAGTGTCAAAGATTCTTCATTGGGCGGAATGCCATCTGCCAGCCATATCGGCAGTGTTCATTCCGGGGGTCCTAAACTGGGAAGCGGACTTCCTCAGTCGTCAGGATGTACACGCCGGAGAGTGGAGCCTTCATCTGGATGTCTTTCGACTCCTCGTGTAACAGTGGGGTCTACCAGATGTAGACCTAATGGCGTCTCGACACAATCACAAGGTTCCGGTCTTCAGAGCATGGACAAGGGATCCTCAAGCAGCGTTCATGGATGCACTGGCAATTCCATGGAACTTTCGGCTGTCGTACATGTTCCCTCTGGTGTTACTTCTGCCCAGGGTGATAAGGAAGTTCAAGCAAGAAGGAGAAATACTACTTCTAATCACTCCGGCATTGCTCAGACGGCATTGGTTCTCAGACCTGCAGGGTCTATCGACAGAGCGTCCTCTTCTGCTTCCACAGCGCCCAGACCTCCTCATTCAGGGCCCTTGTGTCTACCAGGATTTGGCCCGGCTGGCTTTGCCGGCGTGGCTTCTGAAGTTCCGTACTGAGGGCCAAAGGTCTTTCTCAGGCGGTCATTTAAACTATGTTGAAGGCCCGTAAGCTGTCTTCTGCTCGGATATATCATAGGGTCTGGAATTCTTATTTTGTATGGTGTGCAACCAGGGGTGTATCAAGGGGTCTGAGCGCCCCTGGCAAAGTAAGGAACTGGCGCCCCCCACCTCCCCCACCCAGGGACACAGAGGGGGGAGTTACAGATAGGCTGAGGTCAGGGACACTGAGGGAGAATTCCAGGGAGGGAGCGGGTAGGGACAATGAGGTGGAGGGCTTACAGGGAGGCTGAGGTCAGGGACACTGAGGGGCAATTACAGGGAGGGTGTGGGCAGGGACACTGAGGGGGAATTACAGGAGTGAGCGGGCAGGGACACTGAGGGGTAATTACGGGGAGGGTACGGGCAGGGACACTGAGGTGGAATTACAGGAGGGTGTGGGCAGGGATACTGAGGGGGGAGTCATAGGGAGGCCGAGGTCAGAGACACTAAAGGGGAATTACAGGGAGGGTTCAGGTAGGGCAAATGAGAGGGAGGGGCTACAGTGATGCTGAGGTCAAGGACACTGAGGGGCAATTACAGGGAGGGAGCGGGAAGAGAAACTGAGAGGAATTATGGAAGTGTGCAGTCTTGGACACTGAGGGGGGAGTCACAGAGAGGCTGAGGTCATGAACACTGAGGGAGAATTATAGGGAGGTTGCAGACGGGGACACTGCGGAGGAATTACGAGGAGAGTGCGGGCAGGGACACTGAGATGGCATTACAGGGAGGGTACAGGCAGGGAGACTGAGGGGGAATTACGAGTAGTGGGCAGGCAGGGACACTGAGATGGAATTACAGGGAGGGTGCAGGCAGGGACACTGAGGAGGAATTATGAGGAGGGTGCGGGCAGGGACACTGAGATGGAATTACGGGGAAGGTACAGGAGTATCCGTTCACATGGTCGACCATGTTATGGTCGACAGTCATTAGGTCGACCACTATTGGTCGACATTGACATGGACACATGGTCGACACATGAAAATGGTCGACACGTGAAAAGGTCGACACATGAAAAGGTCGACATGCCTTTTTTAACTTTTTTTTTCTTTTTGGGGAACTTTTCCATACTTTACGATCCACATGGACTACGATTGGAACGGTAATCTGTGCCGAGCGAAGCGGTAGCGGAGCGAAGGCACCATGCCCGAAGCATGGTGAGCGAAGCGAGCCATGCGAGGGGACGCGGTGCACTAATTGGGGTTCCCAGTCACTTTACGCAAAAAACTACACAAAAAAGTTAAAAAACTCATGTCCACCTTTTCATGTGGCGACCATTTTCATGTGTCAACCATGTGTCCATGTCGACCATTCATACCGGAACTGGTACAGGCAGGGAGACTGAGGGGGAATTATGAGGAGTAAGCAGGCAGGGACACTGAGGGGGAATTATGGTTAGGGTGCGGGTAGGGACACAGAGGTAATTACGGGGAGGGTGTGGGCAGGGATACTGAGGGATAATTATGGGAAGGGTGCAGTTACAGGGATGGTGCAAGCAGGGACACTGAGGGGGAATTACAAGGAGGGTGCAGGTAGGGACACTGAGGGGATATATGCACACACACATACAGTTAAAAACTACTCTCTAGGTGTGATGGCACTACATGTCCCAGCAAATCCCGTTGACAAGGTGTGCTGGGACTTGTAGTCTCAACACAGCTGGACAGGCAGTCACTGGTCTAGATACCTCTCCATACAGATCTCTTTGTAAGCTGTGATCCAGACTGCCAGGATAGACCATGGAGTGCAGCTACGGTACCACAGAAAATGTTCAGGTATGCTCATCGTGCACTGCTGACTGGTGCTGATTGTAGGGGCTGGTGTTTGGTGACAGACCAAGTGGGACCAATGAGAAGGGGAGCGGATGAGGAAGAGCCCCTCCCCATACCTGGAAGTGCCCCGCTCCCCGGCTATATTCACCATCATTGTGACTGTAGTCACAGAAAGTGTCAGAGTGCAATACGCTTCTGAGAGTCCGGCAGTGGATGTGCAGTGCTAAGGGATGTACTCAGTGAGAACTACTATGTCATTCTACCCCCTGGTGTGGGTGGCACTGCCGGGCGGCGCCCCCTCTTTGGCTGGCGCCCCTGGCAAGTGCCATCCTGGCCAATAGGAAGATACACCCCTGTGTGCAACTAACAATTATGATGCATACAAGTTCAGTACTGCCAAACTCTTGGCTTTTCTGCAACAGGGCCTGGACTT
The DNA here is from genome assembly GCF_028390025.1 of Pseudophryne corroboree. NCBI lineage: Eukaryota > Metazoa > Chordata > Amphibia > Anura > Myobatrachidae > Pseudophryne > Pseudophryne corroboree. The sequence goes on from NC_086448.1 coordinate 213,025,269, forward strand.
AGGCTTTTGTCTGGCCTCCCTCAAGGTTCATATTACTGCCTTGTCGATATGGTTTCAGAGAAAAATTGCAACTCTGCCTGATGTTCATACCTTCACTCTGGGTGTTTTATGGATTCAACCTACCTATGTCCCACCTGTGGCTCCTTGGGATTTGTCGGTTGTTCTGCATGCCTTACAAGAGTCTCCGTTTGAGCCTCTTGAGTCTGTAGACCTTAAATGGCTTACTCTTAAGGTCTTGTTTCTGCTGGCTATTGCCTCTGCTAGACGGGTTTCAGCCTTGGGTGCCTTGTCCTGTCACCTTTTCTGATTTTTCACCGTGACCGTGTGGTTCTTAGAATTCGCTCTGGTTATCTCCCTAACCCCCTTAACCAAGAGATTGTGGTTCCGGCCTTTACCTCTCCAGGTTTATCCTCCAAAGAGCGGTCTTTGGATGCGGTACGGGCTCTCCGTATTTATGTGAAGAGGACAGCTTCTCTTTGGAGATCTGATTCTCTCTTTGTCCTTTTTGGTTTTCACAAACGTGGCTGGCCTGCTAACAAGCAGACCTTGGCCAGATGGATTAGAATGGTGATTGCACATGCTTATGTGCAGGCTGGCCTTCCAGCTCCTGCTACCATCAAAGCCCATTCTACTTGGTCGCCGTGGTGCGACCCTTGCAAGGCGGCTACATGGTCCTCAGTGAACATGTTCATAAGGTTCTATGACTTCGATACTTCCGCCTCCCAGGATGCCTCCTTTGGACGCCGGGTTCTTGTGCACACTACAGTGCGTCCCCTCCCATGAGGAACTGCTTTAAGACATCCCTTAAGTTATCCCTGTGGAACCCCAGTGTACACTGCTGCTTAAAAGGAGATTTATGGTAAGAACTTACCTTTGTTAAATCTCTTTCTGCGAGGTACATTGGGTTCCACAGGGCGCCCACCCTGACGCACTTAGCTTCTTTGAGTTTGTATAGCATTAGCCGCTGATACCTTCTCCTGTCGTGAGAATGTGGTGTATGTGGCTACTAATGGTTGTCATCTCTTTTACCTGCTACTGCATTGGACTGCTTAACAAAACTGAGCTCCTGTGCATGGAGGCGGGGTTATAGAGGAGGCGGCGCTGTGCATCTTGGGAACAGTCAAAGCTTTTAGCCTGTTGGTCCCTCAGATCAAGATCCAACTCTACACTCCAATGTTATCCCTGTGGAACCCAGTGTACCTCGCAGAAAGAGATTTAACAAAGGTAAGTCTCCTTATGTGCACAGAAATCAGCAGAGTCCTAGTAATAATGAAATAGGGAATGCTTGACTCTCCAACTCAATAATAACATCCTTGTCCAACAGTTTGTTGAGGTGTAGCCATACATTACACAGATCAGTTGGGGAAATTGGCAGGATCTCTCTTAGAATGGGGCATCATATGTCATGCAGATACTCATTTTTACCAACCCCAAATCTCAATCAATGTGGGAAAATACAGAGACTCACTGTATCATCCCTTCTACCAGATGGTTGTTTTCAATAGACAGTCATTGAAAAGGGATTCAAAGATGTCTTCTGTCATTTTTTCTTCCTCTTTCCTAGCTTAAGCTACCTAATACATGGGGTGGATTCTTAACATCTACCTGTAGTTCTCTTTCTTGACTTGCTGACGCCACTGAGTAAGAGTGCAGAAAAAACTTGTCAATGGTCTCCACGATTATTGGTGCATCCCATGATTCTCAGTTATTTTCCAGAAACACCAGAACCATAGTGGTCCCTTCACACCCAACCTCAGCCATTTTCTTGAGAAACCTCAAGAAAAATTAAATGTATCCAAAATAGGGCTAACTTCGACCACTTCGTTCCCACACGGCTATTACAGAATAATGCAAGATGGTCACATAGGGGGTCATTCTGAGTTGATCGCTGGCTGCTGTTGTTCGCAGCGCAGCGATCATGCCAAAAATCGTCACTTCTGCGCATGCGGCTCAATGCGCACGCGCAACATACTTTCACAAAAGCTGATGCAGTTTTACACAAGCTCTAGCAACACATTTCAGTCGCGCTGCTGGTCGCAGAGTGATTGACAGGAAGTGGGTTTTTCTGGGAGGTAACTGACCGTTTTCGGGGAGTGTGTGTAAAAACGCAGGCGTGTCAGATAAAAACGCAGGAGTGGCTGGGGAAACGTAGGCATGGCTGGCCGAACGCAGGGCATGTTTGTGACGTCAAAACAGGAACTAAACAGCCTGAAGTGATCACTAGCTAGGAGTAAGTCTCGAGCTACTCAGAAACGGCACAATCTATTTTTGTAGCAGCGCTGCGATCCTTTCGTTCGCACTTCTGCTAAGCTAAGATACACCTCCAGAGGGCGACGGCTTACCGTTTGCACGGCTGCTAACAGCAGCTAGCGAGCAAACAACTCGGAATGAGGGCCATAGTCCAATGACGAACACATGGGATCCACTATCTAACAAGACTTGCCATGGTTTACTTTTAACATACTGTAGGCAGGCACATGTAGAACAAGACCCTTCAAGATCCCCAGCTTATCCACTTGCCAATGAATTCCCCCCTCCTGGGGTTTCTACTATCTCAGAAGGAACAGTATGAGGATGGCTGGCTTCCATTTTATTTCCCAAAAGTTTACATTTCTAGAGAGATGATGCTATTTTCTCTTACGTCCTAGAGGATACTGAGGTCCATTTAGTACCATGGGGTATAGACAAGTCCACTAGGAGCCAAGGGCACTTTAAGAATTTGATAGTGTGGGCTGGCTCCTCCCTCTATGCCTCTCCTGCCAATCTCAGTTTAGAAAATGTGCCCGGAGGAGTCGGTCACGCTGAAGGAAGCTCCTGAAGAGTTTTCTGCATTTATTTTATGTTTGTTATTTGCAGGCAGGGCTGGATGGCACCAGCCTGCCTGCTTCATGGGACATAGGGGATATGGGGGGGGGGGGGGGGGGGGGATAGGGGGGGGGGATAATGGCCCAGCGTTTTGAAGGGTTAATGGTCCCGTTCCCAGCTGAGCTCCTGAGGGACCTATTCGCAAGCCCATCATGGCGAGCGTACGTTCCCGCAGCACGCCACCACCCCTAACAGAGCCAGAAGAATGAAAAGTGGTGAGTACTGAGCCAGCGTCCCAGCTAGCAGGGCGCCAGCCATTAAGGCGGCATGAGGGTAGTTGCTTGGCTTCTAAACGGGCCGGAATGCGTCTCTGGACACAGTACACAACTGCGTCCCAGTTCACTGTACACAGTACCCATACTGGCACAACAGCCTTAAAATGGTTCTCTCCATTTTAAGCACAAAAATTACCTTAGCCAGTATAAAAAAAGTGGGAAGACCGCGCACCATTGAAGGGGCGGGGCTTCGCTAAGAGAGGATCCAGAAGCTCACCAGCACCATTTTCCCTCTGCAGTGGACACAGACGCTGACAGGACAGGGACGCGCAGCTCCTCCAGTATGACTCCAGATTACCTCAGCGGTACCAGGGGCTCATAGCAGGGGGGGAGCGATTATTAGTGTACTAAGTCCCCTATCAGGGTACTTAGTCTGCGGTGGCTAAGCTTGGCATTAGCGATAAGGGCGAGGTGGGGGCTGGCTTCAAACATCTCTGTGTCTCCCTGAAGGGCTCTTTGTAGGTTAATTGTGCTTAACCTATCGTGTGTGTGTGTGTGTGTGTGTGTGTGTGTGTGTGTGTGTGTGTGTGTGTGTGTGTGTGTGTGTGCTGTCACATTACATTATGTCAGGCAAAGAGTGTGTGTCTTTTACCGCAGAGTGTTCCTCTTCACCAGGGGGCTCACTACTGGGTACTCAGGGTTCACAGACTAGCGGGGCTGAACCGGAATGTGTTATTTCTCTTTAGGGAATGATCTCAACTCTTTCTACAAAATTGTCCTGCAATGAGAAAGAGACACAATACTTAAAACAGACTGTGGATGAGTTTATGAACAGAGACTCAGTCCCCAAGACAGCATCTCAATCCCCTCCTATTTGTCTTCAGAAGCGATCTCTGGACCATATCCTGCAGTCTGACTCTGATGCTGACAGGTGGGGGAGGTGGACTCAGAGGGGGGGGGGGGGAGTGCAGCTCGGTCATAGGGAATAGAGGCTCTTATAGAGGCTATCAGAGATGTTTTGCATATTCCTGATAAGGTGTCAGAGGAGTGTGAGGAATCTTATTTTAATGTAAAAAAGAAGTCACTTTTCCTGCGTCAAAGGAATTGAATACCCTGTTTGAAGAACCATGGGTTAATCCTGATAAGAAATTTCAGATCCCTAAAAGGTTGCTCTCATCTTTTCCCTTTCCTCTGGAGGATAGGAAATAATGGGAAAATCCACCGATAGTGGACGCATCAGTCTCTAGGCTGTCACGTAAAATTGTATTGCCTGTTCCTGGTGCAGCCTCCCTGAAAGACACGGCTGATCGTAAAATTGAGACTACACTCATATCATTGTACACAGCTGCTGGGGTGGCCCAAAGACCCACTATTGCATGTGCGTGGATCACTAAAGCCATTGCAAAATGGTCAGGTAACCTAATTGAGGGGTTAGATTCCTTTTCTAGGGGGGATGTTGTCTTACTCCTGCAGCATATACAGGACTCTGCGAACTTCATGGTGGAAGCCATAAAGAAAATAGGCGTGCTTAACGCACGCACCACCGCTATGGCAGTGTCGGCACGCAGAGGCTTGTGGCTACGCCAGTGGACTGCTGACGCGGATTTCAGGAAAGGTGTGGAAGGCCTACCATTCACAGGAAAGGCTTTGTTCTGAGGTTAATTAGACAAATGGATCTCCACAGCTACTGCGGGTAAGTCTACGTATCTTCCTTACGCAACCCCCCCCCCCCCCCAACCAAGAAGACTTATTCAGCTTCCAAGTTACAGTCCTTTCGGATGGCCAAGTTCAAGGGCAAATCCAGAGGTGCTTCTACGTCCTCCAGCGGCGCAAGAGGTAAGCCACGCAAACCAGCAACAGCAGGTGCTCAGGCTCTGCTTCCTCAAAGACTTCAGCATGACGGTGGACCGCAATGCCTGGAAGGCTATCAGGTGGGAGCTCGCCTACAATTCTTCAGTCAAATCTGGTCAAATTCATGCCAGGATCCCTGGGTCATAAATCTTATTTCTCATACGTCCTAGAGGATGCTGGGGACGCTTCAAGAACCATGGGGTATAGACGGGATCCGCAGGAGACATGGGCACTTTAAGACTTTGAATGGGTGTGAACTAGCTCCTCCCTCTATGCCCCTCCTCCAGACTCCAGTTAGATTCTGTGCCCAGTGAGACTGGATGCACACTGAGGAGCTCTCCTGAGTTTCTCTGAAAAAGACTTTGTTAGGTTTTTTATTTTCGGGGAGTACTGCTGGCAACAGGCTCCCTGCTTCGTGGGACTGAGGGGAGAGAAGCAGACCTACTTCTGTGAGTTTGAAGGCTCTGCTTCTTAGGATACTGGACACCATTAGCTCCAGAGAGTCTGATCGCTAGGTACGCCTAGATGCTCGTTCCCGGAGCCGCGCCGTCACCCCCCTTGCAGAGCCAGAAGTCAGAAGACGGGTGAGTAGAAGAAGATCAGAAAACTTCAGTGACGGCTTTGAGGTACCGCGCAGTGGCCGCGCTGCGCGCCATGCTCCCACACACACAGCGGCACTACAGGGTGCAGGGAGGGGGGGACGCCTTGGGCAGCATAAAACCTCACTAATGGACTGGCAAAAGAGGTATAAGGTGCCTGGTCACTAAAACCAGACCCCCGCCAGTATAAATTTGTGAAAAAAAGCGCGGCTGAAGCGCGCTATTAAGGGGGCGTGGCTTAGCCTCCACAGCTCTAATCAGTACCATTTTCTCTTCACAGAGCTGCAGAGACACTGGTCCTGGCCTCCTACACTGCTGTACAAGTAACAGGGTGCAAAACGGGGGGGGGGGGGGGGGGGTTGCACAGTAAATTGTTGCTGTTCTATTAATATTATAAGCGCTAACAGGTCTGAGGCATTATATTACACGTTTCAGAACCGGGATAGGCGCTGGGTTGTGAGCTGGCAAAACTCCCTCTGTGTTTCTCTAACAAGCGTTGCTGTGGGTCTGTCCCCTATAGCCCCGGTGTGGTTGTGGGTGTCGGTATGCGTGTGTCGGCATGTCTGAGGCTGAGTGCTCTTCCCAGGAGGAGGCTGGAGTGGGGACAGAACAGACTGGGGGAGTGACCCTGTCGGCACCGCCGACTGCGGATTGGGTAAATGTTTTGAGTGGTTTGAATGCAAATGTGACTCTATTGAATAAGAGATTAGATAAATCGGCATCTCAGAACCAGGCATGGAGAAAATCCATGGAGGATGCATTGTCACAAGTACAGACCCCCTCGGGGTCGCAGAAGCGTCCATTTACCCAGATAGCAGATACAGATACCGACACAGACTCTGACTCCAGTGTCGACTATAGTAATGCCAGATTGAATCCTAAACTGGCTAAGAGTATTCAGTACATGATTGTGGCGATAAAAGACGTTTTACATATCACGGAGGATCCTGCTGTTCCTGACACAAGGGTCTGTATGTCTAAAGGAAAGAAACCTGAGGTAACGTTTCCTCCCTCTCATTAACTGAACACTCATTTTGAAAAGGCTTGGGAAAATCCTGACAAAAAGTTACAGATTCCCAAGAGAATTCCGGTGGCATATCCGTTCCCCTCTGGGGACAGGGGAAATGGGAGTTAACCCCCACTGTGGACAAAGCTCTATCACGTCTATCCAAAAAGGTGGCGCTTCCGTCTCCTGACACGGCAGCCCTGAAGGATCCTGCGGATCGTAAGCAGGAAAATACATTGAAATCCATTTATGTCACTACGGGTATGCTGCTCAGACCTGCCGTTGCATCGGCATGGGTGAGTAGCGCTATTGAAAAGTGGGCAGATAACTTGTCATCTCATATAGATTCCCTGGATAGGGATAGCATTATTTTGACACTGGCTTTTATCATGGAACCCTGCAGCCTACCTAAGGGAAACTGCGAGGGATATTGGCCTTTTGGGATCAAGGGCCAATGCCATGGCAGTCTTGGCTAGGAGGGCATTGCGGATTCATCAATGGAATGCTGATGCTGACTCTAAGAAGGCTATGGAGTCTCTGCCGTGTAAAGGTGGTGTCTTGTTTGGTGATGGCCTCGCTGACCTGGTATCTACGGCTACCGCGGGTAAGTCGTCATTTCTACCTTATGTCCCTGCACAACAAAAGAAAACGCCCCACTATCAGATGCAGTCCTTTTGGACCAATAAATACAAGAAAGGACGAGGGTCTTCCTTCCTTGCTACTAAAGGAAGAGGTAGGGGGAAAAGGTCACCGGCTGTGGCAGGTTCCAAAGTGCAGAAGTCCTCCCCGGCTTCTGCCAAATCCACCGCATGACGCTGGGGCTCCTCTGCGGGAGTCCGCACCGGTGGGGGCACGTCTCCAACTCTTCAGTCAGGTCTAGGTTCGCTCGGCCCTGGATCCTTGGGTATTAGAAATAGTAGCCCAAGGGTACAAATTGGAGTTTCAAGATGTGCCCCCTCACCGATTTTTCAAATCGGCCTTGCCAGCTTCTCTTCCGGAAAGGGAGGTAGTATGCGCTGCAATACAAAAGCTGTGTCAAAATCAAGTCATTGTCACGGTACCCCTGTCACAGCAGGGAGAAGGCTTTTATTCAAGCCTGTTCATGGTCCTGAAGCCGGATGGCTCGGTCAGACCGATTCTGAACCTAAAATCCCTCAATTTCTATCTAAAAAAATCTCTCCGAGCAGTGATCTCCAGTCTGGAGGAGGGGGATTTTATGGTGTCGATCGACATAAAGGATGCCTACTTACATGTCCCCATATATCCTCCGCATCAGGTTTACCTGAGGTTTGCTGTTCAGGATTGTCATTACCAATTTCAAACGTCGCCGTTTGGTCTGTCCACGGCTCTGAGGATTTTCACCAAAGTAATGGCGAAATGATGGTTCTCTTGCGCAAGCAAGGAATCACAATTATCCCGTACTTGGACGATCTCCTGATAAAGGCGAGATCCAAGGAGCAGTTACTGAAAAACGTTACGCTCTCCCTGGCAATTCTGCATCAACATGGTTGGCTCCTAAACTTGCCAAAATCACAGTTGGTTCCGACAACACGTCTGTCATTCTTGGGTATGATTCTGGACACAGAATTACGGAGAGTCTTTCTTCCAGTGGAAAAGGCTCTGGAAATTCAGAACAGATTCTGAAACCGGCAAGAGTGTCGATTCATCAATGCACTCGGTTGCTGGGGAAGATGGTGGCAGCCTATGAGGCCATTCAGTTTGGCAGGTTCCACGCCAGGGTGTTTCAGTGGGACCTGTTGGACAAGTGGTCCGGGTCTCACCTGCACATGCACCGGAAAATAGTCCTATCTTCCAGGACCAGAATCTCTCTCCTGTGGTGGCTGCACAGTTCTCACCTCCTAGAGGGACGCAGGTTCGGGATCCAGGATTGGATCCTGGTGACCACGGATGCAAGTCTCCGAGGCTGGGGAGCAGTCACACAGGGGGAGAATTTCCAGGGAAAATGGTCAAGCCAGGACGCTTGTCTGCACATAAACATTCTGGAATTAAGGGCCATTTACATTGGTCTTCTGCAAGCGGAACATCTTCTTCGCGGTCTGCCCGACTTGATTCAGTCGGACAACATGACAGCAGTGGCGTACGTAAACCGCCAGGGCGGAACAAAGAGCAGAGCGGCGATGGCGGAGGCCACAAAAGTTCTTCGCTGGGCGGAAAGACATGCAAGTGCTCTGTCAGCAGTCTTCATTCCAGGCGTGGACAACTGGGAAGCAGACTTCCTCAGCAGACACAATCTCCATCCAGGAGAGTAGAGCATAGGCGTGCGCAGGGGGGTTGCCTGGTGCGCACAGGCACCCCCTAATGTCTGGCACCCCCCATACACATGCCTGTAACTGAGTCATTGCTAGGCTTGCAGTTCTATTCCTGACTGTGTATGCCCACCAGCACAGACCGCCTGCTCTCTACGGCCATCCGCCTGCTCGCTATGCCCACCCACCCCCACTCTCTACACCTACCGCTTCTCTCTACACCTGCGCCCGCCCTCCACCCGCCGCTGTCCTCTCTTCACCTGCCCACTACGCCCGGTCAGCAGGCTTGGCGATAGGGGAAGAGACACGCCGCTGCACGGCAGAAGAGGGTGCATTTGTCAGCTGTACCCGCTACTGAAACCCACATGTGAACAGGACTGCAGGGAAGGAGGGGGTGAAGGAGAGCGAAAGGACGGCAGTAGTTGTCTATGCATGGAGTGGCAGGCGGTGAGGAGCGCTCAGCTGCGACCTCACCCACAAGTAATGTCTAATGTATATTATATAATGTATTTGGAGAGGCACTATGTGTCACATAATGTGTGTGTGTGGGGGGGGGGGGCACTGTGTGGCATATGTGTTTAGGGTGCACTGTGTATTATATAATGTGTTTGGGGGGGACAATGGGGTCTATTAAGGCCGGGGCATAATGTGGCGTAATATGAATTTTGCCTCATACCGTGTGGCGTAATGTAAATTTTGGCTCATATCGTGCAGCGTAATGTAAATTTTGGCTCATTCTGTGTGGCATAATGTGAATTTTATCTCTTACTGTGTGGCGTAATGTGAATTTTATCTCATACTTTGTGGCATAATGTGAATTTGACTCATACTGTGTGGCGCAACGTGAATTTTGGCTTATACCATGTGGCGTAATGTGAATTTCGGCTCAAACCGTGTAGCATAATGTGAATTTTGCACCAAGGCTCACCACTCTCTAGTTCCACCACTAGGTCAGAGATAGGTTGGGGAAGTGTAAGTAGCGATAGGATGCAGCGGCAGCTAGGACTTTATGCCGTAGCGGACAGACTAGAGAGAAATTAGATTACGACATGTGATTTTACTGAGAGAATGTAAAATGTAAAATAGACATGTCCCTGGGCGATGCGAGACACGCCCAAAAGGCGGTGCTAGACAAGCCCCTCCAGCAGTGCACCCCCTAATAAAATTTGCTGCGCACGCCTATGGAGTAGAGTCTTCATCAAGAGGTCTTCACAGAAGTGACAAGTCGTTGGGGAATTCCTCAAATAGACATGATGGCGTCTCGCCTCAACAAGAAACTTTGGAGATATTGTTCCAGGTCGAGGAAACCTCAAGCAATAGCAGTGTATGCCCTAGTGACACCGTGGGTGTTTCAGTCGGTCTATGTGTTCCCTCCACTTCCACTCATTCCAAAGGTGATAAAGATCATAAGAAGAACAAGGGTTCAGGCGATACTCATTGTTCCAGACTGGCCAAGGAGGGCCCGGTATCCGGATCTTCAGGAATTAATCATAGGAGATCCCTGGCCTCTTCATCTACGAGAGGACCTGTTACAGCAAGGACCGTGCATGTATCAAGACTTACCGCGGCTGCGTTTGACGGCATGGCGGTTGAACGCCAAATCCTAGCCCGAAAGGGTATTCCCAGTGAAGTCATTCCCACACTACTTGAGGCTAGAAAAGAAGTAACGGCAAGGCTTTACCACCGTATTTGGAGTAAATATGTGTCTTGGTGTGAATCCAAGAAGGCTCCTACGGAAGAATTTCAGCTGGAGCGGTTTCTCCATTTTTTGCAAGCAGAAGTGAATGCGGGCCTAAAGTTAGGTTCCATTAAGGTACAAATTTCGGCCTTATCAATTTTCTTTCAGAAAGAATTGGCCTCTCTTCCAGAAGTTCAGACCTTCTTGAAAGGAGTGCTGCACATTCAACCTCCCTTTGTGCCCCCAGTGGCACCATGGGATCTTAACGTGGTGTTGCAGTTCTTGCAATCTCATTGGTTTGAACCTTTACATAAGGTTGAGCTCAAATTTCTCACTTGGAAAGTGGTCATGCTGTTGGCCTTGGCGTCCGCAAGGCAGGTGTCTGAATTAGCGGCTTTGTCTCTCAAGAGCCCTTATTTGATCTTCCATGTAGATAGAGCGGAGTTGAGAACTCGTCCGCAATTTCTACCGAAAGTGGTTTCATCATTTCACATGAACCAACCTATTGTGGTGCCAGTGGCTACTGAAGCCTTGGCGGAATCGAAGTCTCTTGATGCGGTCAGAGCTTTGAAAATCTATGTCGCCAGAACGGCTCAGATTAGGAAAACGGAGGCTCTGTTTGTTCTGTATGCTCCCAACAAGATTGGGGCTCCTGCTTCCAAGCAGACTATTGCACGCTGGATCTGTAATACGATTCAGCATGCTCACTCTACGGCGGGATTGCCGTTACCAAAATCGGTGAAGGCCCATTCTACGAGAAAGGTGGGCTCATCTTGGGCAGCTGCCCGGGGGGGTCTCGGCATTACAACTTTGCCGAGCAGCTACTTGGTCGGGTTCAAACACCTTTGCGAAGTTCTACAAGTTTGATACCCTGGCTAATGAAGACCTCATGTTTGGTCAATCGGTGCTGCAGAGTCATCCGCACTCTCCCGCCCGTTCTGGAGCTTTGGTATAAACCCCATGGTTCTTGAAGCGTCCCTAGCATCCTCTAGGACGTATGAGAAAATAGGATTTTAATACCTGCAAAGGTACCTACAAAGGTTGTACTTTGGTTATGGTCAGCCTGTTGCTGACTTTGTTCATGCTGTTGACTGGAATTCTGTTTAATGCCAGGTTGTACGGCGTTTTTTGGTGGTGTGAGCTGGTACGTTTCTCACCCTTAGTTTAACAATAAATCCTTTTCCTCTAAATGTCCGTCTCCCTGGGCACAGTTCCTATAACTGGAGTCTGGAGGAGGGGCATAGAGGGAGGAGCCAGTTCACACCCATTTAAAGTCTTAAAGTGCCCATGTCTCCTGCGGATCCTGTCTATACCCCATGGTTCTTGAAGCGTCCCCAACATTCTCTACGGACTAGGAGAAAAGGATTTACCGGTAGGTATTAAAATCCTATTTTCCCAGGGCTACAGACTGGAGTTCCAAGAGCTCCCACCTCACAGATTCTTCAAATCAGGCTTGTCAGTTTCACAAGAGGCAAGTATAACTTTACAACATGCCATCCAAAAACTGTTACAGACTTACGTCGTTGTTCTCGCCTCATCAGCTAAACAAGGTGTACTATTCCAACTTGTTTGTAGTACCAAAACCTGACGGTTCGGTAAGACCAATTTTGAACCTCAAGTCGTTGAACCCATACTTACGAGTGTTCAATTTCAAGATGGAGTCTCTGAGAGCGGTGATCTCAGGTCTGGAGGAGGGAGAATTCCTAGTGTCTCTGGATATCAAGGATGCATACCTTCACTTTCCGATCTGGCCGCCTCATCAGGCTTACCTACGGTTTGCACTGCAGGACTGTCACTACCAGTTCCTGCCATTTGGTCTCTCCATGGCACCAAGGGTGTTCACCAAGGTGATGACAGAGATGATGTTTCTACTCCGCAAACAGGGAGTGAAAATAATTCCGTACCTGGACGATCTCCTGATAAAAGCACCATCCAGGGAAAGGTTGCTGGACCTCATTGCTTTCTCAACCAAACTTCTCCAAGATCATGGGAAAAATGGTGGCCACTTACGAGGCACTTCAATAAGAAAGGTTTCACGTAAGACCCTTCCAGCTCGATCTGTTGGACAAATGGTCCGGATCGCATCTTCATATGCACCAGAGGAGCCGTCTGCCGCCAAAAGCCAGGATCTCCCTTCTGTGGTGGCTACAGACTTCTCACCTCGTCGAGGGTTGGAGGTTCGGAATTCAGAATTGGATTCTGTTAACCACAGACGTAAGCCTCAGAGGTTGGGGAGCAGTCACTGAGGGGGTGCAGTTTCAAGGAAGATGGTTCAGTCAGGAAGTCGTCCTTCCAATCAGCATTCTGGAACTCTTGGCCATATACAATGTCCTTCTGCAGGCCTCACATCTTCTTCAAGATCAGGCCATTCAGGTCCAGTCGGACAATGTGACAGCAGTAACGTACATAAACCGACAGGGCGGAACGAAAAGCAGAGCAGCAATGTCAGAGGTGTCAAGAATTCTCCTCTGGGCAGAGAGAAACGCTGTGGCATTGTCAGCAGTCTTCATTCCAGGAGTAGACAACTGGGAAGCTGACTTCCTCAGCAGACACGACCTGCACCCGAAGGAGTGGTGCCTTCACCCGGAAGTGTTCAGGTGCTTGACAAGTCGATGGGGATATCCACAGATCAACATGATGGCCTCTCATCTCAACAAGAAGCTCAAGCGGTATTGTTCTAGGTCGAGAGACCCACAAGCGGTGGCAGTAGATGCCCTTACGACTCCATGGGTCTATCAGATGGTGTACGTGTTTCCTCCACTTCCTCTGATCCCAAGAATTCTAAAGAGAATAAAAAGGGAAAAAGTTCAAGCAATTCTAATTGCTCCGGACTGGCCAAGAAGGGCCTGGTACGTGGACCTTCTGAAGATGCTCCTCGAAGATCCGTGGCCTCTTCCTCTTCGCGAGGATCTTCTGCAACAGGGCCCATTCGTCTATCATGTCTTACCGCAGCTACGTTTGACAGCATGGGAGTTGAAAGGCTGAGTCTAGCCAGGAGAGGGATCCCTAACAAGGTTATCCCGACTATGATCCAAGCCAGGAAGGAGGTAACGTCTAAGCATTAACATCATATTTGGAAGAAATACGTCTCTTGGTGTGAGAGCAGAAAATTTTCTGTGGTGGAATTCCATCTAGGACATTTCCTGCTTTTTCTACAAGCAGGAGTGGATGTGGGCCTACGTCTGGGCTCCATAAAAGTCCAGATTTTGGCCTTGTCCATTTTCTTTCAGAAACAATTGGTTTCACTCCCTGAGGTGCAGATGGTCTTGAAAGGTGTTCTGCACATCCAACCTCCCTTTGTGCCTCCCACAGCACAATGGGATCTCGATGTGGTGCTGCATTTCCTCCAATCGGACTGGTTTGAGCCGTTACAGGAGGTGGACGTAAAATATATTACGTGGAAGACCGTCACACTGTTGGCCTTGACTTCAGCAAGACATGTGTTGGAGCTGGGGGCGTTGTCGCACAAAAGTCCCTATTTAATTTTTCATGAGGACAGAGCTGAACTCAGAACTCATCAGCAATTTCTTCCTAAGGTGGTGTCTGCATTTCACATCAACCAACCTATTGTGGTTCCAGTTGTCACCGACACTTCTGCTACTTCAAAGTCTTTGGATGTCGTGAGGGCTTTGAAGGTGTATGTGAAAAGAACAGCTCGTCACAGAAAGACGGACTCGCTGTTTGTTTTTTATGATCCCAATAAGATTGGGTGTCCTGCTTCAAAGCAGACAATTGCATACTGGATCAGACTTACTATCCAGCATGCTTATTCCACGGCAAGTTTGCCATGTCCAAGATCTGTACAGGACCACTCTAGTAGGTCAGTGGGTTCTTCCTGGGTGGCTGCCCGGGGTGTCTCGGCTTTACAGCTCTGCCGAGCAGTTACTTGGTCGGGTTCGAAAACGTTTTCAAAGTTCTACAAATTCGATACTTTGGCCTCTGAGGACCTTCAGTTTGGTCAATCAGTTCTGCAGGAACCTCAGCACTCTCTCACCCGGTTTGGGAGCTTTGGTACATCCTCATGGTACTAAATGGACCCCACAGTATCCTCTAGGACGCAAGAGAAAATGGGATTTTAATTACCTACCGGTATATCCTTTTCTCGTAGTCCGTAAAGGATACTGGGTGCCCACCCAGTGCTCCATTCTCCCTGCACTGTTACTTGGTTAAGTAATGTTGGTTCAGCCATTGCTGTTCCTGTTTCAAGTTTGGTTAGCTTGGCTTTCCTCTTGTTGTGTGTGCTGGTTCGGAATCTCATCACTATCCTTATCTATCCTTCTCTCAAAGTATGTCCGTCTCCTCGGGCACAGTTTCCTAGACTGAGTTTGGTAGGAGGGGCATAGAGGGAGGAGCCAGCCCACACTATCAAATTCTTAAAGTGCCCATGGCTCCTAGTGGACCTGTCTATAACCCATGATACTAAATGGACCCCAGTATCCTCTACGGACTACGAGAAAAGGATTTACCGGTAGGTAATTAAAATTCTATTTTTTCCATCTCTCTCGGGAATGCATATGTATCGGTACCTACTAGATGCCTCATGTCTCAATACACATTTGTTCATTGCCTCTGGCCTCTCTCCCCATCTATCGTCACATGAGTGGGCTCATTCCCATATCCACTGCTGTGGGTTTCTGCCTTCACAGTTAACAATTTTTTGATCTATTCACTTTGCTTAGGTGTTACAAAGAGGTAGGGAAAAATCTGGGTACTGATGAAAATAATCATTAGATAGTATCTAACAGCATAAAACAGAATAACATAAAATATGGAAATGGAAAACCTCTCTTTCACCAAACAACTCACTCTGGGCACTTGACTACTTGAGCAACATCTTTATAAATGTATTGATTCAGCTTCTCTTGTTTTATAGCAAACAATAGATGTTTTTGTAGCAGCAGAAATTAATTACTGTAACATGCATAGTAACAGTTTCTGAGGTTGAAAAAAGACAGTTTGTCCATCAAGTTCAACCTGTTAATGGTCTCCTACACTGAAATATTTTTAAGACTAATTTTAACTGTGGTGAATGTTTAGCCGTAAACTAAAATACTCAATTTTTTATTACTATAGTTAGTACATGATTTACCCACCATAACCCTGTATATCCTTATCCATTAAGAATTTATCAAGCCCATTCTTAAAAGTAATGACCGAGTCCGCCATTACTACTCTCTCAGACAGGGAATTCCATATACGTATTGTCCTTACTGTGAAGAAACCTTTCCATCTCTGTGTGCGAAATCTCCTCTCCTCCAACCTAACTGGGTGTCCACGTGTCCTTTTTGATAATCCTACCAAAAACAAATTCCCCGCTAGCTCTGTGTATTGACCCCTTATATATTTGTAAATGTTAATCATGTCCCCTCTTAATCTCCTTTTTACCAGTGTAAACATGCCTAGCCTAGCAATCCTTTCCTCGTATTCTAGAGTGTCCATCCCCTTTATCAATTTGGTCGCCTGTCCCTGAACCTTTTCTAGTTCCAGGATATCCTTTTTGTAGTATGGTGCCCATAATTGTACACAGTATTCAAGATGTGGCCTCACTAGTGATTTAAATAGTGGGAGTATAACACTCTCATCTGTTTTATCAATTCCCTCATTAATGCTTGTTAATACCTTGTTTGCCTTTTTTGATGCATTCCTACTTTTATCTATGTGAACACCTGAATCTTTTTCCAGTACATAATCCCCTAGTTCCTCCCCATTTAATATGTAGGTAGTGTTCTTGTTCTTGCTACCGAAGTGCATTACCTTACATTTGTCTATGTTGAACCTCATTCTCCATTTTGAAGCCCATGCTTCCAGTTTAAATAAGTCGTTCTGAAGAAACTCGGCATCCTCCACCGAATTTATAACCTTACACAATTTGGTATCATCTGCAAAAATTAACACTATGCTCTCTAGACCTGCTTCTATATCATTTATGAAAATGTTGAACAATTGTGGCCCAAGTACAGACCCCTGTGGCACACCACTGAGTACCTCAGTCCATTCTGAAAAAGTTCCATTTACCACCACTCGCTGCTCCCTTTTATCCAACCAATTACTCACCCAAGTGCATAATGTATTCCCTAGCCCTAGTTCTCATAACTTGTAGATTAGTCTCATGTGAGGTACTGTTTTGAAAGCTTTAGCAAAGTCTAAAAAGATTACATTCCACCTCTTTACCCTGATCCAGGTTTTCACTAACTGTGTCATAAAAGCCTATTAAGTTAGTTTGACATGATCTATCTTTCACAAGTCCAAGTTGATTCCTATTAATAAGCTTATTGGTTTCAAGGGACTCCTGTATTCTATCCCTTAAAATACCTTCCAGTACTTTCCCCACTATAGATGTAAGACTTACTGGTCTATAATTATCTGATTCAGATTTACTTCCCTTTTTAAATATTGGCTCTACTTCCGCTATACGCCAGTCTTTGGGAACCATGCCTGATGTAAGTGAGTCAATGAAAATCAAGTAAAGGAGTCTTGCTAATTCTGACTGTAGCTCCATGAGAACCCTTGGGTGAATTCTGTCGAGACCAGGTGATTTATTAATCTTAATTTTTTTTTAATCAGTCACAGACTACTTCCTCATTTAAATAAGCACGTAGCAGTGGGACATTCTCATTGCTGAGGTTATACATCAATCCCGCCATCTGGTCCTCTCTTGTAAATATTGATGAGAAAAACTTGTTTACTTACACAGTGTGGGTCAGTTACCAATGGACCATTTCTGCAACTTAAATATTAAGCCTATGCAGTTTGGATATTCAAAACTACTGTCTTACCTCTCTTTCACACCCTACATTTCACACATGCACAGTGTTTAATAACAGCAGATTTAGATACAGTGCTGATATCATTGGGTGGACAAAAAGAAAGGGGGTTGGAGCACTGATTTTACACTATATAATAGGGTAATACAGAGTTGAGATAACCTTGCATTTATAGCTCACGAATAGCATATCTAAGACATGTCTGCTAATGACAAAAGGATATTTATAATCCGGAGGTGCTCCCTCAGAGTTCTGGTAAGCAATGTATTGTTCAATGGAAAGAAAAAGGAAACTCTCTTTGTTGGGGCACACTTTGAAGTTATAAATAAAAATTAACTTTTAATATTGAGTATATGATAGAGTTAGAATTAAAGTAGGAAGGAAGTATGTACATGATGCAAACTAATTTCTGCTTCTGACCATCTTGGCGTTTTAACATTGGGTGGCCAAAGAGAGTGTTTATCGCATTTGCATCTATACATACTTAGATGGCCTGTATCCGCTTTTGACTTATGACCTGATTAAGGTTGTATAGCAGATTCTGCTGAAGAGTGCGGTATGACCATAGGTAGGGCGTATTATTAAGATGAAAGTACAGAAAGAGTTATAGTAGACAATCAGTTATCTTACTGCTATTATACATCAAATATGCTTTGGTGAGAATATTCAGAAGAATGATAACAAAATATCAATAGATATAATTAATTACAATTGAATGATCCACCTCTAGAGGTATTTATTAGCTATCAATAAATAAATATAGCAACACATAAGTTTGTGAAAAGGTTGAGTCAGAAAAGAGAGAGAAAGATAGTACCATGTGGCTCAATAATGCTGATATTTGCTGTTTATCCTCATACATTTGCATCGAATGTAAGCTTTAGAATGTAAGCTCTCACAAGAAGGGCCCTCTTCCCTCATGTGCTTATCCTTTTTCTTACTTTAATAATCTTCAACTGCACCAAATCCAGCAGTCTTCTGCCACCTGATACTTATTCCAGTGTTATCTGCTGATGTAGCTATGTTTATTTTCCCTGTGCTTGTCCTATATTGTCGTCAACTCTAAGTTGCTGTTTTCCTGTTTGATTATTTGTTTATGTACTCTGTAATTGGGCGCTGCGGAACCCTTGTGGCACCATATAAATTAAGGATAATAATAATAAAAAATAATAATCAAAGGGTAAATGAGAGCACCTGTCAGAAAAGTACCAACAGGGAAAGAAGGTGTCCGTTTAAATGGAGTGGTGCCAAGTGACAGCTTAGTAGCTATCTCACGTGATAAGAGGGCACTGAGTGGAGAAAATAAATGATACCTGTAACACTACATAGTGTATGTTTAAGGTGGATCAGTGTGCGTCAGTGACTGGTATCACTGGCATCCTGTGTGCAGCAGGGATGAGCAGGCAGGGGAGGCAGTGCCTCCCCTGTTATTAATAATTAAAATAATACAAAGAAGATACTTATGACACATATTCATATAAGTATTTTCTTTAAATTATTCTAATTATTTGAATACATTTATTCAGTTTGGGAGGCACCGATAGCAGTGCCTCCCGGTGACAATTGGAACGGGGCTAAAGCAGGGGGCGGGGCTAAACTCTGGCCTGTAAAAGCCCATTGAAAACAGCAGTGAAAGCGGCACTAGTATAAGTGCCTCATTGACAGGGACGTGCTTTCAGCTCACATCAAAGCACGTCCTGACAGGGAGGCAGATGTAAATGGACAGCGGATCCAGCGCAGGATCCGCTGGTCCAATCAGCCATACGCAGCAGCGGGACTAGACGGATGTAAATAATTACCTCTCCTAATTCCCCTGATGCCACGCTGCTGGTGGTGGGAGCCTGACAGTAGCTGCAGCCACTCGGTGATCTCCCCCATACGCGCATCTCAGCTGACTGATGTTTTTATTTTTTGGATTAGTGTATTTCATGTAGTACGTCTGCCGCAGCAACTGCCTGCGTTACACACCACTGAAACCGAGAGGCTTGCTGCTGGCATGTAGAGGGAGCAGCTACTCTCAGTTGGCTCTCGCGGTGTGTGGCGTGAGAGGTGAAATGTGGATGGTAGCAGCCAGTAGCAGCGCTGTCTTCTTCACTCCCCACAGCCCTGAACTCCTGTGCAGCAGATCGGGAGTATGCATGGGGCAATATTATGCTCCTTGACCTGCATGAGTGCAAGGGGTGGGGGGTTTGATGGTGCCTGTGCCCGGTATTCAGTATTAAGTAATGCTCCTTTACTGGGGGGGAGGGTTGTCAGCCACCACTTAGCATTTTATTTTATAACAGACGCCTCTCCTCCTCATTTTTATTCCACCTGTACAAAGCAAATGAGGAGGAGAGGTGTCTGTTATAAAATAATATAACAGACGCCTCTCCTTATGCATCTGGGTTCCAGTCCCAAAACCCCACTGGCACACAGATGCATATGTTAATTAATATAATACTACCAGCATGCGTGCAGGCTCCTTACACCATCCCGCACAGGGTCAAAACCCCACCCTCGGACTGCTGCTTACAGTTAGGTGACTTGGCCACCCGGTCTTTACCCACCGTCCCTGACGGATCACTCTCTGCACATGGGTGACTCGGCCGGGACCCCATCCGAGCTGTGGCACATGCCTGGGCGTCTAGCAGGAGAAAGGACTCGCCCTCCACACAGAGACCACCAGGTAACTGCTCTCCCCTGCATCTCATAACTCTGAGTGTCTCTCTCTCTCGTCATGTCTCTCTTTCTCTCGCCATGTCTCTCTCTCTCTCGCCATGTCTCTCTCTCTCTCGCCATGTCACCATGTCTCTCTCACCCACCATATCTTTCTCTCTTTCGCAATGTCTCTCTTTTTCGCCATGTCTCTCTCTTTCACCATGTCTCTCTCTCGCAATTTCTCTTTCTGCTGCGGGGTACACTGGGCTCCACAAGTCTGGACAATGGGGTGTAGAGTAAGATCTTGATCCGAAGCACCAACAGACTCAAAGCTTTGACTGTTCCCAGAATGCACAGCGCCGCCTCCTATATCACCCCGCCTCCCAGCACAGGAGCTCAGTTTGTCAGTTGGTGCTGCAGTAAGCAGGCACTTAACAGAGGGGCTGCTCCCTGAGAAAAGCTTTTTATGAGGTAAAAAGTGAAGACTTCAAGGGCAGCAGCGGTGGTAAATGTTTTGTGACATTCACTGCTGCAGCTCCAGTTCTCCCCAGCGGCGCTGTACACTCCTGAGCCCTGGTTGCCGGGTACCTACACCGGAGGCTCCGGTTTTCTTCATGTTAGACACACACGGCTGGGGCTCTCCAGGATCGCGTGGCCGCGCTTCGGGAGTTGGTAAGTGGGTCCCGCTCGCAGGACCCGGTCTTTATCGCGATCCGGCGCGGTCAGTACAGGCGATCCCACTAGATCACCAGGGCAAGGGCGCAGGTCGGGTTTTCTCTCTAAACCACTTCTTATATCGCCCACAGTACCCGGTGGTTTTGCCAGCAAGGGGGATAAGGCTTAGACCTAAAGCCCCTCCCCCAGCCCCAGGGCGCCATATCCCGCAAATGTTCCCGCACTGGAGCTGCATATCTGTCTTTTGCTCACTCCCAGTCAGTGTCTGCGGCGCCATTATCCCTCAGTTCACTGTTCCTGGGACTGCTTGGGCAAATCCTCCTATGTAAAGCCGCCTGGTTGTCAGCGCTGTGCCTTTACATGACACTTAAGTATTCTGCCTGCCTTTTTAGACAGTGATAGTTAAGAAAGAGTGCATTTAGTCAGGGTTTTATAGTACAATTACCCTGTGATATACATCCAGTTCTTACTGTGTACTGTTATATCTACTGTTATATAGCTATGTAAGCTAGTCCAGTGCAGTATTATTGTCTGTAATAACCTCTGCATTGTACAAACCAGAGCCGGCCCTAGGCATAGGCAAACTAGGCAAATGCCTAGGGCATTTGGTATGCTTAGGGGCACCAGCAGCTTCTGCTGATTAAAATGATATGCGACATGCCTATATTCTGCGTGTAACTGAGGCTGTATCTGCATACGAAATGCTACGTTGCAGTGTATTCCTGGAAATCACTGTAATGTAGCATTTCGTATGCAGATTCAGCCTCAGTCGCACACAGGATATTGGCATGCTGCATATCATTTTAATCAGCAAAAGCTGCTTGTGCATCCTAGCCACATAGTAATGTAAATAAGACACATTTCACATTTTCATAAACAAAGCAGAGCTGCCAGCTGACTCATGCCAGGCATGTCCTTCAGAACTAGCGGCGGTGCTAGGGGGCACCAGCCAAAATCTTGCCTAGGGCATCATACTGGTTAGAGCCGGCTTTGGTACAAACTGTGACCTTCTGTGTGTGCATTTGATAGCTGAGTGTTGTCCATCTCGTGTCTTTCACTCAACTTGCTATCCCTATATTCTATAACCTGAGGGGGCTTGGTGCGTCAGGTGTTATCTAATATAGGATTTTCACAAAGATATACTGTATTACGTATTTTTCTCTGTGATTTGGTCACCATATCTCTCCTTTATCTCTGCTAGTGCTGACTACACTGCGCAGGGGTTTAGATTTGGGATATTGTGCTGCTGATAATTGTACTGTGTTACCTCATACCGCAAGTTATATCATGTCTGCTTCTGAGGGTAACGGTTCTGGGGCGGAACACACTGCTGGTGTTGCTGAAGCCACAGGCACATATGAGGAGAATATAGCAGCTGTGGGCTCTGGTTCTGGGGGCTCCTTGCCCCCCAGTGGGACTGTGGCAACGGAGGCACATACTGACCCACCGTGGGCCGCTTTTTCCACGCTTCTGCATACGCTAGTTCAGAAACTAACACCCCCTATTTCCTCAGCTCTACCTGTCACTACCATCACATCTCTGAAAGAGCCTACGGATAAACGTGTGGAGGGTTGTCTAAAAGCAATTTACACCCTCACGGGTACTGCACAAAGGCCTACTATTGCAGCTTCATGGGCCGCTAAGGCTATTGAAGCATGGGCCTTGGAGTTAGAAGCTGAAATCTCCTCTGACCATGCTAGACAATGCTTGTCATATATTGTCACAGCTTCTCGATATATTAAAGAGGCGGCTTCTGATGCCGGTATCCTGGCAGCCAAGGCCTCTACTACGTCAGTCCTGGCTCACCGGATATTGTGGCTGAGATCCTGGTCTGCGGATCTGGACTCTAGAAAAGCCCTGGAGGTACTCCCTTTCAAGGGAGATATTCTGTTTAGGGAGGACTTAAATAAGATAGTGGCTGACTTGGCTACTGCCAAAACTGCCTGTCTACCTAATACCGCTCCTTCTGTGTCGAAGGCTACAGGTACGTCCTTTCGACCCTTTCGTCCTTCAGGTAAAGCAAAAGGTCAGGCGTACCATAAGCAGGCCCATAAGCAAGAGCCTGGGCTGCCCGTCAGCCAGCTGCCAAGATGATAAGCCTGCCGCATGACGGGGCGGGCCTGCCCCTGGGGGATCCCAGGGTGGGAGGCCGGTTTCTAGGGTATACTCAGGAATGGTTGAAGACCACTTCAGATGCTTGGGTACGGGTTTTCGTCACTCGAGGCTACGCCATTGCCTTCAAAAACCGCCCCCCTCATCGATTTTGCCAGACAGACGTCCCTTTGGACCGGACAAAGGCAAAAACTCGGTGGTACAGTCCCTCCTGGATACAGGAGTCATAGTACAGGTGTCTCTTGCTCAGAGGGGCCGGGGGTACTATTCTCCACTGTTTCTAGTCCCGAAACCGAATGGGTCCTCCCGGCCCATTCTCAACCTCAAGGCATTGAACAGGTTTGTGAAGTTCCGTATGGAAACCCTTCGCTCTATAGTTCTGGCCTTTGAACCTGGGGACTACATGGTCTCCTTGGACATACAGGATGCTTACCTGCATATTCCTATAGCAGTGTCACATCAACAATACCTAAGGTTTGCTATTGGCAACATCCATTACCAGTTTCGGGCGTTACCTTTTTGGTTTAACAACGGCTCAGCGAGTCTTCACCAAAGTTATGGCGGTGATGACGGTGGTACTCCGCCGTCAAGGGGTCAGGTTACTGCCGTATCTGGACGACTTGTTAATCCTGGCAAATTCCCCAGATCTTCTCCTGTGTCATCTGGATATGACGGTGTGGTTTCTAAAAGCCCACGGGTGGCTCATAAACTGGAAGAAATCCTCCCTGGTCCCTGCTCAGAGCATGGTGCATCTGGGAGCGCTGTTAGAGACTCACAACCAGAGGTTGTTCTTGTCTCAGGGGAAAGTCCTGAAGCTTCAGGACAGGATTCGTTGCTTCCTTTCTCGTCCGCAAGTGTCGAGACATTCGGCTATGCAGGTGCTGGGCCTCATGGTGTCAGCATTCGACATGGTGGAGTATGCTCAATTCCATTCTCGCCCCCTCCAGAAGCTTATTCTAGCCAAGTGGGACGGCCTGCCTCACCAGATCAGGTCTCACATGATCTCATTGACTCCGGAGGTCCGTCTGTCGCTGCTCTGGTGGCTCCAGGACCAACAATTGTGCAGGGGCTGTCCCTTCTGGATATCCAACTGGGTCCTGTTGACGACAGATGCCAGTCTAAGAGGTTGGGGCGCAGTGCTGGAGCAGCACTCCTTACAGGGTCAGTGGAACAAGGAGGAATCTCTCCTCTCGATCAACATTCTAGAGTTGCGGGCGGTCTTCAATGCGTTGAACCTGGCCCAGCATTTAATTCAGAACCGTCCTGTTCAAGTATAGTCGGACAACGCCACCACAGTGGCTTACATAAATCATCAAGGCGGCACTCGAAGCCGTTTGGCAATGAAGGAAGCCTCACGGATTCTACAGTGGGCAGAACGCCATCTACCGGCAATATCGGCAATATTCATTCCGGGAGTCCTGAATTGGGAAGCGGACTTTCTCAGTCGTCAGGACGTGCATGCCGGCGAGTGGGGCCTCCATCCAGAAGTGTTTCAACTCCTCGTGGAAAGGTCTTCCAGATGTGGATCTGATGGCGTCTCGACACAATCACAAGGTTCCGGTCTTCGGAGCAAGGACAAGGGATCCTCAAGCAGCATTCGTGGATGCGCTGGCGGTGCCGTGGAGGTTTCGGCTGCCGTACGTGTTCCCTCCGGTGTCACTCCTGCCCAGGGTAATTCGGAAGTTCAAGCAAGAAAAAGGAAATCTGCTTCTCATAGCTCCGGCGTGGCCCAGACGGCACTGGTTCTCAGACCTGCAAGGCCTATCGTCTGAGCTTCCACTTCTACTTCCACAACGCCCAGACCTCCTCGTTCAGGGCCCTTGTGTCTACCAGGACCTAGCCCGGCTATCTTTGACGGCGTGGCTCTTGAAGCTTCCGTCTTGAGGGCTAAGGGTTTTTCTGAAGAGGTCATTAAAACTATGTTGCGGGCCCGGGAACCGGCTTCTGCTCGGATTTACCATAGGGTCTGGCATTCATACTTTGTTTGGTGCGCATCTAACAATTATGACGCTTCCAAGTTTAGTACAGCCAAACTTTTGACTTTTCTGCAGCAGGGCCTAGATTTAGGCCTGCGTCTGGCCTCCCTCAAGGTTCAAATATCTGCCTTGTCGGTGTGGTTTCAGAGAAAAATTGCGACTTTACCTGATGTTCATACTTTCACTCAGGGTGTGTTGCGTATCCAACCTCCCTATGTCCCGCCTGTGGCTCCTTGGGACTTGGTGGTTTTGGAGGCGTTGCAGGAGCCTCCATTTGAACCTCTTGGTTCAGCTGACCTTAAGTGGCTTTCCCTTAAGGTGGTGTTCTTGCTGGCTATTGCCTCTGCTAGAAGAGTGTCTGATCTGGGTGCCTTGTCTTGTAGTTCCCCATATCTGATTTTTTCCCCGTGACCGGACAGTTCTTAGGACTCGTCCCGGATATTTACCTAAGGTGGTTTCTTCGTTCCACCTTAATCAGGAGATTGTGGTTCCAGCCTTTGTCTCTCCTGATTTGTCTCCCAAAGAGCGGTCTTTGGATGTGGTACGGGATCTCTATGTGAAGAGAACTGCTTCTATTCGAAAATCTGATTCTCTCTTTGTTTTGTTTGGATTTCACAAACGTGGCTGGCCTGCTCACAAGCAGACCCTGGCCAGATGGATTAGAATGGTGATTGCACATGCTTATGTGAAGGATGGTCTGTCAGCTCCTGCTCACATTACGGCCCATTCTACTCGGTCTGTTGGACCTTCTTGGGCGGCCCACCGTGGTGCGACCCTTGATCAATTGTGCAAGGCAGCTACGTGGTCCTCCCGGAACACGTTCATAAGGTTCTATGCCTTCGATACTGCCGCTTCCCAGGATGCTTCGTTTGGACGCCGGGTTCTTGTGCCCGCTACAGTGCGTCCCCTCCCATAAGGAACTACTTTAGCACATCCCCATTGTCCAGACTTGTGGAGCCCAGTGTACCCCGCAGCAGAAAACGAGTTTTATGGTAAGAACTTACCTTTGTTAAAACTCTTTCTGCGAGGTACACTGGGCTCCACAAGGCGCCCACCCTGACGCACTTAGCTTCTTTGGGTTGATATGGCATTAGCCGCTGACACTTCTCTTGTCATGAGAGTGTGGTATATGTGGCAACTAACCGTTGCCGTCTTTTTTCCTGCTACTGCATTGGGCTGGTTAACTAAAACTGAGCTCCTGTGCTGGGAGGCGGGGTGATATAGGAGGCGGCGCTGTGCATTCTGGGAACAGTAAAAGCTTTGAGTCTGTTGGTGCCTCGGATCAAGATCCTACTCTACACCCCATTGTCCAGACTTGTGGAGCCCAGTGTACCTCGCAGAAAGAGTTTTAACAAAGGTAAGTTCTTACCATAAAACTTGTTTTCTCTTGCCCCTGGTCCCCCGTCCTCCGGCCAGGGGCATAGCCAAGTGCAGCCGCACGCAGTGATCTCCTCAGTTAGAGCCAAGTGCACCGTGTAGCGGCCAGCGCTCTCTCCCTTTCTCCTCTATCCTCTCCCAGGCAGCAGCACCGGCACCTCTGCACAGGACACATGGACCCAGGTGAGAGGGGCAGGTGATTGGGCAGGAGGGCAGCTCACACCCACATCAGAGACCCTTCCGGTACAGGGTAGCAGACAGTGGTGGATTCAGCTGTTTCAGTTGCTGCTGCTTGCACAGGAGCTGCTGTCTGTGTCGTCCCCCGCTATCTCCCTCTCCTCTCTCTGTGTTCTCTCACCCCGGCTGCCAACAGCCAATTAAGGTGTTGGAAAAAGTAAAAATGGAAAGGGGCAGGGATCGCTGAGGGGCTGAGGTCATTTTATGACCTGTTACTTTGCTGCTGTGGCTGGTTCTCTGCTAGCTACTCAGGTAACACAGCAGCACCTCCACCCCAGGTCTCCCCCTCAGGGGACCCGGTATAAAATCGTGACGGTCGGGATCCAGGCGGATAGGAGACCGATGCCGGAATCCCGACATCAAGGCAGAGAGTCCCCTCGCGTGCTCGCTGTGCTTCGGGCCCATTGGCGAGCTTTGCTTTGCTCGCCACTATTATATTCTCCCTTGGGTGGTGGCGTGGACCACCACCCGAGTAGGAATACAGGCCTTTGGTCGGGATTTCAACCGACAGCATTTCCCCTGCTGTCGGGATTCCAGCGTCGGTATTTCGACCGCCGGGATCCCATCGTTCGGGAAATGAACTGCATCCCCCCTCAGAGGATGCAGCATTATTTCCCATTTAGAATGCAGGCCGGACTCCAAAGTGTGAGGGCCTCTTGGAGCCCACTCCATTAACCCCCCCCTTCCCATCCTATATTCTGGCCCTGAGGATGGGGCTTCACTTGGTGCCTCCCCAGCCATTGACTTCACCACACGTCACTGGTGTGCAGTGTTAATGCTGCAACTTCCAATGCGTGTTAGAAGCTGCAGCATTTACACTGCACACAAGACGCCGGCATCCCGTACGCAACCCGCTTTTGTGAACTGTGTATGTATGTGTGCAGTTTCATCTGAAATTCTTTAATTTCTTAAATAAACTTCATAGTACCTTTAGCGTGATAGGTTTTTTCATGCCAAGGCATAGATGACAGTTTTATGAATTGTATTTTTTCTATTAATTGTCTATTTTATTCTTACATCGTTAATAATAATAATAATAATAATAATATATATTTCTAAAATAAGGATGGTTTAGCATTAATAAATAATATTAGTGATCTAAAACGACATCTG
Organism: Pseudophryne corroboree; assembly: GCF_028390025.1. Taxonomy (NCBI): domain Eukaryota; kingdom Metazoa; phylum Chordata; class Amphibia; order Anura; family Myobatrachidae; genus Pseudophryne; species Pseudophryne corroboree. Next base: position 213,052,644 of record NC_086448.1, read on the forward strand.
CCAAAAATATTTTATTAATTTTGATGTCTACCTGCAAGTCTTAAAGAAAAATCTATACAATGAAAAAAAAAGAAAGAAAAGAAGTGTATTTGGAAAAACAATACCTGTATTTATTACATGTGCATATTGAATTAATTTACATTTTGGTTTTAAAGGTTCAACCCTATCATAACATCATCCCAAACTCTTGTGGATCACAGTTATATATCCAAGGTAACATCTATACTCAGGCAGTCAGTGACAAAAATATTTATTGTGAATAGTAATGTATTGTACAGTCAAAGCAAGGTCAATCAGGGAGAAATCATATTTTATTTTCACTGATGTGTTTGATAAGTAAATAACAAATGGTAGATGAATAAGATAAACATTTAAAAGTAATTATTGCCTTTGCTAAGACACACAAAGATGGGTGGTCAACACTGAAATATCTTAAATTATTTTTCATATTGTTCTAGTTATAATTACTATTTTTAAAGAAGATACCAGATGCAATACCTGATGATAACTTACAAAGTGGGCAACTTAGATAGGTTTTGTTACACATAATCAGCACATTGCCCTTTTTGGCCAGGTTTGTGCTGGGAGCTACACTTTTACTTCATGTTAATTGTAAGAGTTTATCAAAATTATTTTGGCTGTCAGTATTCTTAGTAGGGATGAGCGGGTTCGGTTCTGTGAGAACCGAGCCCCCCCAAATTTGGAGATCCGAGCCCGAATCTGAGTCAGGCTTGGTTTTGTGCGTCTAATTCGGATTCGAAACGAGGCAAAACATCATGATCCCGCTGTCGGATCTCGTGGGTTTTGGTTTTGGCACAGTATACCAGCGCCGGAATCCCAACTGCCGGCATACCGACACCATTTTTCCCTCTTGGGGGTCCACGACTCCCCTGGAGGGAGAATAGATAGCGTGGCGTGCATAGCGCGCCACCGTGCCCGCAGACCGGGCTCATTTGCACTCACCACGCAGTCGGTATGCAGGCGGTCAGGATTCCAGCGCCGGTATGCTGTGCGCTGGTACCCCGACAGCCGGCATACCATATGACACCCCATATGATGCTGTCACTATTGAAAGAATGGTTGACAACTATTTCAGTGATAGCATCCAAATAGGCAAGTCAGACAGTCCGTTTCAATACTGGCAGGAAAAAAAATGCAATTTGGAGGCCCTTGAACAAACTGACTTTGTTTTACTTAAGTTGCCCACCCTCCAGTGTGTACTCAGAAAGAGTTTTTAGCACAGCCGGTCACCTTGTCAGCGATCGGCGTAGGAGGTTACATCCCCAAAATGTAAAAAAAGATGACAAATTCCACGTGGAAGACCTTTACCAGCAATTACCTCCAAAAAGTGTAGAAAGCCCTGTGATGGTGGATTCCAGCGGGGTCAAATGAATAGTCTGTGAAGACAAGGATGTACACACTGATGGGGGTTAGAAATTGGAGGATGATGACAACATCTTGCTTCTGTAAAGTTTGTGCAGGGAGAGATCAATTGCTTCTTTTTTTGTGGGGCCCCAAACAAACCAATCATTTCAACCACAGGTGTGGCAGTCCCTGTTGTTGTAATGACCAGTTTGTTAAAGTGTGCATGTCCTGTTTATACAACATAAGGGTGGGAGGGCCCAAGGACAATTCCATCTTGCACCTCTTTTCTTTGCATTATGTGCTCTTTGGAGCATTTTTAATGCATAGTTGTAAAACTGTATCCTGTCTGCCGCTGCAGTGCCACTAATAGATGTGTCACGTCAGTGTCTGACTGGTGCATGTAGGGCCCACCAGGGGAATACAGTGGTAGAGACCCATGTTTAGGGGTGTAGCCAGTCTCTAGAGGGGGTGTGCCCAGCCGCCACATTGGTTTGCCGAACCATTTTGCATGTGTTGGTCTCCTAGATAAATAATTATATACAGTAAATACTGTAGTACATGCATGATAATTTACTAGATTAGTAACAGCACAGTCTGGAACCTGATGCCTAGAGGAGGGGTTGGGGCCCCAGGCAGTAGGGCCCACCGTGGTTTCCCCTGTGGACCAGTCCAACCCTGTGCCATGTGTTTGTGCCGCCCACTCTTGTCACTTAGTCATCTATCTATCTCCGTGCAATCTTTCGGCTAAAAACAAGGGGCCTAATTCAGACCTGATCATAGCAGCAACTTTGTTAGCAGATGGGCAAAACCATGTGCACTGCAGGGTGAGGGGGTGGGGCAGATATAACATGTGCAGAAAGAGTTAGATTTGGGTGGGTTACATTGTTTCTGTGCAGGGTAGATACTGTCTGCTTTATTTTTACACTGCAATTTAGATTTCAGTTTTAACACATACCACCCAAATCTAGCTCTCTCTGCACAGGTTATATAATCCCCCCCCCCCCCCCCCCCCACCCTGCAGTGCACATGGTTTTGCCCAACTGCTAACAAATTTGCTGCTGCGATCAACTCTGAATTACCCCCAATATTGTGAACTGTGAGGTGTTCAGACTCTGAGTAGACTGGAAAATCAGTGGAAATTAATGTTATTGAGGTTAATAATACTGTAGGAACAAAAACACCCCCAAATTATTTTATTTTAGCTGTTTTGATGATTTGAAAATAAAAATAAAAAAATACATATCCAAAACCAAAACCCGAAAAATGGCCCGCTGCACATCCCTAATTCTTAGTGCTTAGAGTGTACATCTGCTTTTCTCTTTTTCTTGAATAGTTTTGTCAGTCTTGAGAATCTGTAATACTAAAAAATACAGTGTCAGCTACTTATTTGTTCAAGACACCTAATCATAAGACACCTAGGCGCTGATGTATCAAAAATGCGATAAGTTTCTAAAAAAATGTTGTCACTTATCGTGTCTTTTTCATGATTTTTTTTGTTTTCTTTTAAGTATGTATCATTTTTTTTTTTTTATTGAAAATGTAATTGACATAAAAACCCAAAAGTACGATAATATCGCAAACTACTTATTGGTGGTTTTATCTCATTTCGGAAAAAAATTAAAGGAAGTGCGCATGCTCTGTTTCAGAGCTGAAGAAAAAGATAGCTATTTTACTAAGCGACACTATAAAAAAAACAATGAAAGGGGAGGGAGCTTTTAATAAGACAATTCTATTGGTTATTCAAATGACTACTAAGAACATCCGTGTTACTAAGATGAAATTCTTCTGGCCTTTATTAGTGTCTGCTGTTTACGTCCAACAAAACTATTGAGTCTCACAAACAAAAAACATATATATATATATATATATATATATATATATATATATATATATAAATATATATATATATATGAAAGTAGAGGAAGAAACAACAGAGCGCCTATAGTGTAGTATCCCTTGAATTAGTTTTTGTCACACGCAAGAATAGGTTATAGGTTATAGGTGACGGCAATCATAGAGAAAGGGAAAAGTCCAGAAGCAGAGCATTGTGTCCCTCCTGGAGAGGGCCATGTTGGGAGACCCTGCAGGACACCTTTACTTATGACACTACCAATAATTTGGTTCATCAGCACTTTTGAAAGATTTGCTTGGATTGGACATCGCACACTAGAGAGGATAGCTTCATTTCCAAAAAGGTTCTATTGGATCAAGCTACAGATCTTCCTCCAGCGGCATTTCCTTTGACTCCGACAGAGACGTGGACTAGAAGACCAGGGGACCGATAGGCATTGAGTCAAGCCGTAATCCGGTACGCAATACTATTCTTGCGTGTGACAAAAACTAATTCAAGGGATACTACACTATAGGCGCTCTGTTGTTTCTTCCTCTACTTTCAGATTTTCCTTTGGGCTACGTATATCTAGTGGCACTCTTTGAAGAACTGAGCAGCCACCCGTTAAAACGGGGAAAGTGTGGACTATTGGACAATTCAATCAAAACATAAGTTTTTGAAAAACTCATATACTGAACTGGTCTTTTGACCAAATTTATTTTCTGACTTTAGACTATATACACATATATTGTATCAGTAAGGAACTTCGCACAATTTTGACAAGCGCACTAATCCACTCTCTTTTAATATATATATATATATATATATATATATGTCTCATACGTCCTAGAGGATGCTGGGGTCCACTTTAGTACCATGAGGTATAGACGGTTCTGCAGGAGCCATGGGCACTTTAAGACTTTTTCAGAGTGTGAACTGGCTCCTCCCTCTATGCCCCTCCTCCAGACCTCAGTTTAGAAAATGTGCCCAGGCAGACTGGTCGCACTTTAGTGGAGCTCTACTGAGTTCTACTAAAAGTCTTTATTTAGGTTTTTTTATTTTACAGGGAGACTGCTGGCAACAGTCTCCCTGCTTTGTGGGACTTAGGGGGAAGAAGTAGGAACCAACTTCCTAAATAGTTTCATGGCTCTGCTTCTGCTGACAGGACACCATTAGCTCCTGAAGGGTACTGAACACTAGCTGCGGCTATGCGCTCACTGCCACAGCACGCCGTCACCCCCCTCACAGAGCCAAAAGTCAGAAGACGGGTGAGTAGTGTTACCGGAGATCTACAGAGAGGGACCTCCAGTCATCGTGACGGCTTAAGATACCGCGCAGCGAGCGGGATCATGCTATCCATAATACAGAGCCCAACAGGGGCGCCCTGGGTAGCATGAAACCTACTCTCGCTGACAAAAGTTAGCATATGATGTTGTGGCACAGTCCTACACCCCCGCCAGTATAAAGATTAATAATTAGCTCTGAGGGGAAATGCGCCATTACAGGGGGCGGAGCTTCTTCCTCAGGCAGCCAGCACACTGCTCAGCGCCATTTTCTCCCACCTGCTGCAGGGAAAGAGACGCTGATCCTCCTCTCCCCTTCTGAATCAAGTATCAGGGTGCAAAAGGGGGGGGGGGGAGAGTGTAATTTGGGTGCTCAGTCATATTACTGGCATTATATAAGCGCTTAAGGTCTCTGTGTACAAAGTACATGACACAGGGATTTTTTTCCTTGGCGCTGAGTTGTGAGCTGGCAATTCCTGTTCTGTGTCCTTCTGACAGATTTTACTGTGGGTCTGTCCCCAATAAGATTGTGCATGTGTGTGACATGTCTGAGGCAGGGAGCTCTTCCCCTGAGGGAGCCATTTTAGGGACACAGAGTTGTAATGTGGTGGTGCTGCCGTCGCACCACAAGCCTGAATGGGTGAAAGAATTACGTGATAGTGTGAATCATATCAGTAAGAGATTGGATAAGTCTGAGTCGCATGCAGAAAATTGGAGAAAATCAGTGGAAGATGTGATTTTTAATAGTTCTCCCTTTTCATCCACAGGGGATCCCTCTGGTTCACAAAAAAGATCTTTTGCACAAGTAGTACAAACTGATACCAACACGGATTCTGATTCCTGTGTCGACACTAGTGATTCCAGGGGAATAGATCCAAAGTTAGCGAAAAACATTCAATACATGATTGTTGCTATAAAGGAGGTGTTAGAAGTTTCGGAGCCCCCTCCTTTACCACAGGAGAAGGCTTACTTTAATAAAGAAAAGAAAATTAATGTAGCTTTCCCTGCATCTCATGAGCTGAACAGTCTCTTTGAGGGAGTCTGGACTAACCCTGAAAAGAAATTTCAGATTCCAAAAAGAATTCAGGCAGCTTACCCTTTTCCTGCAGAAGACAGGAAAAGGTGGGAATCACCCACCATTTTAGACAGTGCCCTGTCACGGTTAACAAAAAAGGTGATTCTCCCTGCGCCTGGAACAGCTTCACTAAAGGAGCCGGCAGACCGCAAGTTAAAGACTACGTTAAAATCTATCTATGTGACCAATGGGACACTACTCAGGCCTACCATTGCCTGTGCGTGGGTGAGTAGTGCTATTAAAAAGTAATCAGAAAACTTGTCATCAGACATTGACACAATAGATAGAGATGAGATACTCCTAACATTAGGTCATATCAAAGAGGCTGCTGCATATATGCTGGAAGCCATGAAAGATATTGGTCTCTTGGGATCAAGAGCCGCTACCATGGCAATTTCAGCACGTAGGGCGTTATGGATTCGCCAATGGAATGCTGACGCAGATTCCAAAAGGAATATGGAGGCTCTCCCGTATAAAGGCGAGGCCTTGTTTGGAGATGGGCTGGAAGCCTTAGTTTCTGCGGCCACCGCAGGTAAGTCGAAAAAGACACATCACTCTCAGATGCAGTCCTTTCGGCCCAATAAATACAAAAAGGAAAGGGAAGGAAGGGAAAAGGTAATCTGCTTCTGCCAAATCTTCAGCATGACGCTGGGGCTCCTTTGCGGGAGTCCGCTCAAGTGAGGGCACATCTGAAACTCTTCAGTCAGATTTGGGTTCAATCTGGCCTGGACCCGTGGGTCTTACAAATAGTGTCCCACGGGTACATGCTGGAGTTTCAAGATATTCCCCATGCCGATTTTTCAAATCGGCCTTACTAGTTTCTATCACAGAGAGGGAAGTGGTATCAGCAGCAATAGAAAAAAATTGTGTCAGGATCAAGTGATTGTCCTGGTTCCCTTGTCGCAACAAGGAGAAGGGTTTTATTCAAGCCTTTTCGTAGTTCCGAAGCCGGACGGCTCGTTCAGACCGATTCTAAATTTGAAAACACTGAATCTCTACCTGCAAAGGTTCAAATTCAAGATGGAATCTCTGAGGGCAGTGATTTCCAGTCTGGAGGAAAGGGACTTCATGGTGTCAGTGGACATAAAAGATGCCTACTTACATATTCCTATCTATCCTCTGCATCAAGCTTATCTGAGATTTGCAGTGCAGGATTGTCATTACCAATTTCAGACATTGCCGTTCGGACTCTCCACGGCACCGAGGGTGTTCACCAAGGTGATGGCAGAGATGATGGTCCTCCTTCGACAGCAAGGAGTCAATATAATTCCTTACCTGGACGATCTCCTGATAAAAGTGAGGTCCAGGGAAAGGTTGGTGCAGAATATTGCGCTCTCCCTGATAGTACTTCAACAACACGGTTGGATCATACATTTTCCAAAGTCACAGTTGGAACCAACAACAAGATTATCATTTCTGGGGATGATACTGGACACAGAAGTACAGAGGGTATTTCTTCCAGTAGAAAAGGCTCTTGAAATACAGAGAATGGTCAAACAAATTCTGAAACCAACAAGAGTGTCGATTGATCAATGCATTTGGTTGTTGGGGAAGATGGTAGCGGCCTACGAGGCCATACAGTTTGGCCGATTCCATGCCAGAGCATTCCAGTGGGACCAGTTGGACAAGTGGTCCGGATATCATCTGCACATGCATCGAAGGATAATCCTGTCATCCAAAGCCAGAATTTCGCTCCTGTGGTGGCTGCACAGTTCTCACCTCCTGGAAGGACGCAGGTTTGGGATTCAGTACTTGGTCCTAGTAACCACGGATGCAAGTCTCCGAGGCTGGGGAGCAGTCACACAGGGGGAAAGCTTCCAAGGAAGATGGTCAAGTCAAGAAACCTGTTTTCACATAAACATTCTGGAGTTGAGAGCCATTTACAACGGCCTTCTACAAGCGGTGCATCTTCTTCAAGATCAACCCATACAGATCCAGTCGGACAATGTAACAGCAGTAGCGTACATAAACCGTCAGGGTGGAACGAAAAGCAGAGCGGCAATGGCAGAGGTGACAAAGATTCTCCTCTGGGCAGAAAGACATGCAAGAGTTCTGTCTGCAATTTTCATTCCAGGAGTGGACAACTGGGAAGCAGACTTCCTCAGCAGACACGATCTCCATCCAGGAGAATGGGGCCTCCACCAAGAAGTCTTCGCAGAGGTGACAGGTCTTTGGGGAGTTCCTCAAGTAGACATGATGGCATCTCGTCTCAACAAGAAGCTTCAGAGATATTGTTCCAGGTCGAGAGACCCTCAAGCAATAGCAGTGGATGCACTGGTGACCCAGTGGGTGTTTTGGTCAGTGTATGTCTTCCCTCCACTTCCACTGATACCAAAAGTTCTCAAAATCATAAGAAGAACAGGGGTTCAAGCGATCCTCATTGTCCCAGACTGGCCAAGGAGGGCTTGGTATCCAGATCTTCAGGAGTTGCTCATAGAAGATCCTCGGCCTCTTCCTCTTCGCGAGGACCTGCTGCAGCAGGGGCCGTGCGTGTATCAAGACGGCATGGCTGTTGAGCGCCGGATCCTAGCCCGAAAGGGTATTCCCAAAGAAGTCATTCCCACTCTTATTCAGGCCAGCAAAGGAGTAACGTCTAAACATTACCACCGTATTTGGAGAAAATATGTGTCTTGGTGTGAAACCAAGAAGGCTCCAACGGAAGAGTTTCAGTTAGGACGTTTTCTTCATTTTCTTCAGGCGGGTGTGGATGCTGGCCTACGATTGGGTTCAATCAAGGTCCAGATTTCGGCCTTGTCCGTTTTCTTTCAGAAACAATTGGCCTCCCTTTCAGAAGTTCAGACGTTCGTGAAAGGGGTTCTGCACATCCAACCTCCATTTGTGCCTCCTGTGGCACCATGGGATCTTAACGTGGTGTTGTAGTTCCTTCAATCAGATTGGTTTGAATCTCTCCAGGAGGTGGAGTTGAAGTTTCTCACTTGGAAAGTGGTCATGCTGTTGGCCTTGGCATCCACAAGGATGGTGTCTGAGTTAGGGGCCTTGTCTCACAAGAGCCCTTACTTGATATTCCATGAAGATAGGGCTGAGCTAAGAACTCGTCAGCAATTTCTTCCAAAGGTGGTTTCTTCTTTCCTTGTAAACAAACCTATTGTGGTGCCAGTGGCTACTGACACCTTTGCTGGTTCGAAGTCTCTGGATGTGGTCGGAGCTTTGAGAATTTATGTTGCAAGAACTGCTCGGATACGGAAAACAGAGGCTCTGTTTGTCCTGTATGCTCCCAACAAGATTGGGTGTCCTGCTTCTAAGCAGACGATTGCGCGCTGGATCAGAGGTACGATTCAGCACGCTCATTCCACGGCAGGATTGCTGATGCCGAATTCGGTGAATGCCCATTCTACAAGAAAGGTGGGCTCATCCTGGGTGGCTGCCCGGGAGGTCTCGGCATTACAACTTTTCCGAGCAGCTACTTGGTCAGGGTCAAACACGTTTGCTAAGTTTTACAAGTTTGACACCTTGGCCGCTGATAACCTAAAGTTTGGTCAATCGGTCCTGCAGGGACATCCGCACTCTCCCGCCCGTACTGGAGCTTTGGTATAACCCCATGGTACTAAAGTGGACCCCAGCATCATCTAGGACGTATGAGAAAACAGGATTTTGATACCTACCAGTAAATCCTTTTCTCCTAGTTCGTAGAGGATGCTGGGCACCCAACCCAGTGCGTACTTTACCTGCAGTAGTTATTTTGTTATAGTTTTACACAGGTGTTGTGTTAAAATTATTTTCAGCTCGTTGCTGTACTGTTTCTGCTGGTTAGCATGTGTTAGGTTGAATGCCATGTTGTGCGGAATGGTTGAAGTGTGAGCTGTGAATCTCACCATTAACTTAAAAGCAAATCCTTTTCTCAAATTGTCCATCTCCCTTGGCACAGTTCCTATACTGAGGTCTGGAGGAGGGGCATAGAGGGAGGAGCCAGTTCACACTCTGAAAAAGTCTTAAAGTGCCCATGGCTCCTGCGGAACCGTCTATACCCCATGGTACTAAAGTGGACCCCAGCATCCTCTATGGACTAAGTGTACATATGGTAAATATAAGTACAGGTTGAGTATCCCATATCCAAATATTCCGAAATACGGAATATTCCGAAATACGGACTTTTTTGAGTGAGAGTGAAATAGTGAAACCTTTGTTTTTTGATGGCTCAATGTACACAACCTTTGTTTAATACACAAAGTTATTAAAAATATTATATTAAATGACCTTTAGGCTGTGTGTATAAGATGTATATGATACATAAATGAATTGTGTGAATGTAGACACACTTTGTTTAATGCACAAAGTTATAAAAAATATTGGCTAAAATGACCTTCAGGCTGTGTGTATAAGGTGTATATGTAACATAAATGCATTCTGTGCTTAGATTTAGGTCCCATCACCATGATATCTCATTATGGTATGCAATTATTCCAAAATACGGAAAAATCCGATATCCAAAATACCTCTGGTCCCAAGCATTTTGGATAAGGGATACTCAACCTGTACAACATTTTTAAAATAGCTCAACAGATATACGTATAATTAAAAAAACATTTTTTAAGAATACAATATACTTTTAGTTAAAAAAACACATTTTACAGGTGTAACTACAAGAACAATCATTGCCTATTGTAAAACTCGCCAGTAAAAGCTAGTGAAAAATAGTTATGAAAAGTTTCAGAGAATTTTCATGATAATCCAATGATATATAAGGTTCCCATTCATTTTTAATGGAAGTTGAAAAAGTTCGAAAAAAAACTAAAAATTTAATTTAGCGAAAAACCCCCTGATAAATAAAATCGAAAAACTTACATACATTCAGACGATACTTAAAAAATGCGAAAAGTATAGAAAAGTGAAGTGTATCTCTTTTTTTTAATGCAAATAACTGTTGATACATGAGGATCCTAATCATTAGATCCACAGCAGCTGTCAGCGGAGTGTAAAAGGAGAAGGCCACATACAGAGATATCCTTCAGTTTTTTGCCAGATGAATTCAGTGGCGCCCTCCAGGAGCTGGCTCCCTTAGGCAGCCGCCTAAAGCTGCCTAATGATAGAGTCAGCCCTGGACGCACCATATTTCTGTTCTCAAAATTTGTTAAATCAGGCACAAAATGTTAAGGAAACAGTATGATATTTAAAGGGGACACAAAAATGAATTTAAATGTGAGCAATGGGTCAGTAATGATTAACAGACTGACTTTTGGGGCAGGCGAATCACCTGTTGTAGCATGTGGTTAGGATGAGTGCCACCAAACAGGTACAAGTAGGAGAGAAGCAGAAGTATTACATACTGATAAATTATTGTAGCAGCTGGGATGAATAATCCCCTTTACTTGAGCTAGATGCATGCTAATATACAATTTCTAGAACAATTTTATTTATTTTAGGACGGAGTATCACTTTGACACCTAAGTATTTATCCACTAAGACACCAAAATGTGATGATAAAGGTAGGTACAAATGTAAAAAGCTGTTCATCTGGCCAGGGCCATCTTAACAGCATTGTAGGCACTGGGCAAAGCAATGCACTAGGCCCCTAACCACCCATTTACGAGAATCAATTAAAAAAAAATCCTAACATGCCCATCTTGTCCTGCGCAGTCTCTCCACAGGCTTCCATGCAGTGAATGGCTGTCAGCACTCTGATTTGGATAGCTCCAGCCATCCACCAATCGGCATGCTGACAGCCATTCACTGTCTGGCTGTAGGCTGGGCGGCAGGTAGAGAATGCTGCCTCTCCACTCTAATTGAGTGACCACCACCCGTCCCTGCTCGATGGCCACTAGAATTGGGGGGCCCTGAGTAGCTGCCCAGTGTGCCTATACGTTAAGACAGCCCCAACTAATGTAAAGATTCAGTCAATAATGGTAAATGTCTTTGTTTCTTGCAGCCCAGAAGGATATGTTGACGGTTCCCAGCTTCCTTTCAGATGAAACACCGCAATAAGGAAATAAAATAACCCTTGTACTGCGTAGCATAATAAAGTTTTGGGAGCATAGGATGAGAGCTATTTGTCATGTAATTCTTTGCAACCCCTCTAGTCTTCACATTGGTGTCTTTGTAAAGGATGTCTGAATCCCATTAGAGACCTTAGTTGAAAATGCAGTGCATTTAATCTAAAAAGACATACATACAATACTGAACATTATACAAATTCAAGGATGCCCTGACAAGATAACCTGGGTTAATATGCTTTTCATGGTAACATAACAATTTGATGTGTAGTATCAGATGTGGAGGTGAATGGTATCTGTTCTTTCTCAAGTATTAGATTTGTGCTGCTGCCACTCATTACACATTTCATGAACAAACATTCACTTCATCAAGTGACGAGGGTCTATATAGCAGGTTACTGGGGTTTTAATTGGTCCTAGGTTTGCGGGTTCAAAATATCACTCCAGATAAATGGCAGAATGTTTGTTTGATCCACCATTGTAAATTTACAATGAGACACAATATTAATGTACAGACACTAATAAATACCAATAAAATGTAAGACTAAATTGTTAATCACATATAAAGGAAAACTTTCTTCCAGAAACTCTTCCCTATGTGGAGATAGAGAAGGGGAGATCTGACGCATCAAGCAACAAAGTGCCTATCACTTTCGCGGGTTTGCCTTTCTGAGATAAATCCTGCTAAAGAGCAGGTCGTCACTGGTATAGAGTTGCAGCTCCCCCTGAAGACCTGTCCAGAGATGATTGCTGTTCATTGGACATATCTCCATAACCCACTGATTGGGTTGGGGCTTGGGGTGGTCCAAACATACTTTTGCGCCCCTACACCTAGGGACAGCCTGGCGAATGCTAATTAACATGGGACCCTTCGGGTAGCCATGACTGGCGGTTACCATGGTAATAAAATACATATTATTGTTACCTTTATATGGCACCACAAGTGTTCTGCAGCACTTACCAAAGTACATAAACAAATGAGCAAGAAAACAGTGACTTACAGTACAAGACAATGCAGGACAAGTACATGGTATACAAACATTTTTACATCAGTGGTCATAACAATGAAATAAGCATCAGGGTGTCAGAAATCAAGGGTTAGGTGTTATTGTAGGAAGTATGAAGTATATGATAGTGTAAGTAAGAGAAGGAAAAGCACATGAGAGAAGAGGTCCCTGCTCGTGAGAGCTTACATTCTAAAGAGGAGGGGCAGACAGACAAGGGTGACACAGATGGGGTAGACCGCATGGAACAGAGGGTTAGGAAGAGAAAAGACTGGGTTTGATGAAGAAGTTGAGAGTCCGTTTAAAGTTTTGCAGAGAGGTGGAAAGTCTACTAAGGAGAGGTAGAGAATTCCAGAAATAGCAGCATGGTCAAAATCTTGGAGGTGGGACTAGGAGGAAGTAATCAGTAGGGCAGGCAGGAGTTTACAGAGAGATCAGGTCAGAAATGTAAATGGGAGAGGAATTGGTGAGAACTTTATAAGTGAGTGTGAGAAGCTTAAGTTGGATTCTGAAAGGGAAGGGGGGGGGGGGCAGTGTTGGGCTTGTAAGAGAGGGGAGGCAGACATAGTATGTTTGGAGAGGAAGATGAACCGGACAACAGCATTGAGGACAGATTGTAGTGGAGAGAGGCAGTAATCAGGGAGGCCAAATAGGAGGAGGTTGCAGTAGTCCAATCTGGAGATGACCATTGAGTGGATGAGGCTCTTAGTAGCAATACAAAGCTTGAGGAACTAAATTGGCGCTTCTGTGGATATGAGCTGAGCCTTCAGTGACACCTAGGTTCCCCTAGTGGAACCACAGAAACAGACAGTGATTGTGGAGGTAGTGTCACGTAATTGGCGCTTTTCCACTGAACCAATAAGATATAAAATGGTAAAATGCAGATTTAATTACAAAAAAAATTAAGACCAAACAAGGATATATTGTAGACAATAATATAGAAAATAGTAGAGCACTCTTATATTAGCATAAAGTCTATGACATAGGCTGGAGAAAAGTAAAAATCCTACCAAGGATAATGTATTGGAGCCGCAGGTGTAAATATGCAGAGTAACGAGGTTCTCCCTGCACATGGCTCCAAAGCTTGAACCGACAGGTTTCCCAGGATAGTTGGTGGTATTCTTCTTTGTAGTAATCACAGGTGAAGCATGCCTCTTAGTAGCAGGCTCTTTTGAGATCGAAACTGCAGAACTGCAAAAGGTACTGAATGTGAGGTTTGAAGACGAGGGAGGAGTCAAGGATAACTCCAAAACAGCACACTTAAGGGCTAGAAGAGATAATTATGCCAATAGATAATGATATTGTGGGAGGTGAGGTTATGCGGGAGGGTGGGAAGATGATCAGCTCAGTCTTACATAAGATAAGTTTAAGAAAGCATTGGGACATCCAGGAAAGGACAGCAGAGAGACAGTTGGATATACGAGTGAGGAGAGAGGGGGAGAGAGGTCAGAGGAGGAAAGGTAGATCTGAGTATCATCAGGAAAGAAGTTCTCCACATACAGCCACCTTTTGTTCCTCCCACAGCTCCATGGGATCTCAATATGGTTTTGGCTTTTCTCCAGTTGGACTGGTTTGAGCCTTTGAATAAATATCTGACATGGAAGACTGTCATGTTGCTAGCATTAGCTTCCGCCAGACGTATTTCAGAATTGAGGGCCTTATCCTATAAGAGCCCGTATCTCATTTTTCATGAAGATAGGGGCGACTTTAGAACTCGACTGCAGTTTTTACCAAAAGTTGTGATGGCTTTCCATGTAAATCAACCTATTATTGTCCCAGTTTTGTCCGACCCTTCAGTTGCCCCATGGTCCTTGGACGTGGTGAGGGCGTTGAAAATTTATGTTAACAGGACTGCTTGTTATAGGAAATCTGACTTGCTGTTTGTCCTGTATGATGCAACCAAATTGGTCGTCCTGCTTCTAAGCAGTCCATTGCTCATTGGATCAAGTTGACCATCCACCAAGCTTACACTTCGACAGCACTGCCACTGATGACTTCTATTCAGGCCCACTCCACAAGGTCAGTGGGCACTTCCTGGGCAGCTGCTCGGGGTGTCTCGGCCTTACAGTTGTTCCGAGCAGCTACTTGGTCTGGTTTGAACACATTTGTAAAATTTAATCGGTTCGATATCTTGGCCAGGGATGACCTAAAGTTTGGCCAGGTGTTTTGCAAGGGTCTCAGCACTCTCCCACCCATTCTGGAAGCTTTGGGACTTCCCCACAATACTAAGGGGGTCATTCTGTCCTGAACGCTCGCTGCAATTTTTCGCAGCGCAGCGTTCAGGTCAGAACTGCGCATGCGCTGGTGCCACAGTGCGCCAGCGCATGGCTGGCAGCCAACGGCTGTCGTTGCCTAGTGATCGCCTCTGCATGATTGACAGGCAGAGGCGGTCATTGGGCGGGAGGAGGTGGCACGGCGGTGTTTGGCCACCGATTTGTGGGCGCGGTCCGGACAATGCAGGAGTGGCCAGATCGTGCGGGGGACGTCACGTGACGCATCCGCTGTGAGCTGAGCAGCGTCGAGTAGCTCCCGGCCAGCCTCAGGAGCTGCGCTGGCTGGGAGTTACTCTACAAGTACAAAAGCATCACCGCTGTGCGATGCTTTTGAACTTGTGTGGGGGGGAGGGGCAGCCTGACATGCGGGGCGGACTAGCCCTGTGCTGTGCATCCTCCCGCATGTCAGGGAAGATGATCGTAACTGTGCTAAATTTAACACAGCTACGACCAGGTCGGAATGACCCCCCCTAAGTACCTTCCCCAGTATCTACTAGGACGTTAGAGAAAATAGGAATTTGATACCTACTGATAATTCCTTTTCTCGTAGTCCTTAGTGGAACCTGGGTGCCCGCCTCAGTGCTTCATGCCTGTTTACTGTTATCAGTAATTTTGTTGAGACCGCGATGCGGTCCCTGTTTAGAGTTTGGTTAGCGTTGCTATCCTGATTATCTGATGTCATTGCTTTCCTTGTTATGGTTAGCTATGCTGTTATGCATATTGTTACTATTATTGTTATAATGTTGTGTGTTGGTATATTACCACACCTATGATTAATATATCCCTCCCTTGAAGTATGTCTGTTTCCTAGGGCACAGTTTTCCTAGACTGGGTCTGGGGAGGGGCATAGAGGGAGGAGCCAGCACACAGTAAAGATCTCTTAAAGTGCTAGTGGCTTCTGCGGACCGCTCTATACCCCACAGTACTAAGTACCTTCCCAGTATCCACTACGGAGTACGAGAAAATAGGATTTTAGTTACCTACCGGTAAATCATTTTCTCGTAGTCCGTAGAGGATACTGGGGTCCAAATTAGTACCATGGGGTATAGACAGGTCCACTAGGAGCCATGGACACTTTAAGAAATTGATAGTGTGGGCTGGCTCCTCCTACTATGCCCCTCCTAGCAGACTAAGTCTAAGAAACTGTGCCCAAGGAGAGGGATATACTTTGAGAGAAGGATAGAAAAGGATAGTGGTGAGATTCCGAACCAGCACACTCAAACTAGAGGAAAGCCAAGCTAACCAAACTGTAAACCAGGAACAGCAACCGCTAAACCAACAATACTTAACCAATTAACAGTGCAGGAAGAAACAAAGCACCAGGCGGGCGCCCAGTATCCTCTACAGACTATGAGAAAAGGATTTACCGGAAAGGTAATTAAAATCCTATTTTCTCTTACATCCTAGAGGATGCTGGGGTCCACATTAGTACCATGGGGATGTACCAAAGCTCCCAAACCGGGTGGGAGAGTGCTAAGGTTCCTGCATAACTGATTGACCAAACTGAAGGTCCTCAGAGGCCAAAGTATCAAACTTGTAGAACTTAGCAAACATGTTCGAACCTGACCAAGTAGCTGCTCGGCAGAGCTGAAAAGCTGAGACACCACGGGCAGCCGCCCAGGAAGAACCCACCGACCTAGTAGAGTGGGACTGTACAGATTTTGGACACGGCAAACCTGCCATGGAATAAGCATGCTGGATAGTAAGCCTGATCCAGCATGCAATTGTCTGCTTTGAAGCAGGACACCCAATCTTATTGCGATCATAGAGAACAAACAGCGAATCAGAATTTCTGTGATGAGCTGTCCGCTTCACATAGTTCTTCCAAGCCCTCACAACATCCAAGGACTTTGAAGTAACAGAGGTGTCGGTATCCACCGGAACCACGATAGGTTGGTTGATATGAAACGCAGACACCACCTTTGGAAGAAATTGCTGATGATTTCTGAGTTCAGCTCTATCTTCATGAAAAATCAAATAGGGGCTTTTGTGAGACAACGCCACCAGCTCAAACGCCTCACAGAAGCCAAGGCCAACAGCGTGGCGGCCTTCCACGTAAGAAACTTGACGTCAACATCCTGTAAATGTTCAAACCATTCCGAGTGCAGGAACTGCAACACCACGTTGACATCCCAAGGTGACGTAGGAGGCCCAAAGAGTGGTTGGATGTGCATAACCCCCTTCAAAAATGTCCGAACCTCAGGGAGAGAGACAATTGTTTCTGGAAGAAAATGGAAAAGGCCAAAATCTGGACTTTTATGGAGCCCAAACGTAGGCCCACATCCAAACCTGACTGCAGGAAAATTAGAAAATGTCCCAGCTGAAATTCCACCACAGGGAATTTCCTGTACTCACACCAAGAGATGTATTTTTTCCAAATACGGTGGTAATGTTTAGCCTTTACCCCCTTTCTGGCTTGGATTAGGGTTGGAATAACCCTATCCGGGATTACTTTCCGGGCTAAAATTTGACGCTCAACCTCCATGCCATCAAACGTAGCCATGGTAAGTCTTGATAGACAAACAGCCCATGTTGGAGAAGGGTCTCATGAAGAGGTAGTGGCCACGGGTCCTCTATGAGCATCTCCAGTAGATCCGCATACCAGGCCCTTGTTGGCCAGTCCGGAGCAATGACAATTTCTTGAACCTTTTCCCTTTTTATTCTTTTGAGAATCTTTGGGATCAATGGGAGTGGTGGAAACATGTACACCTTCTGGTAGACCCATGGAGTCACCAGAGCGTCCACCGCCATTGCTTGTCGGTCCCTCGATCTGTAACAATACCGCTTGAGCTTCTTGTTGAGACGAGAGGCCAGTATGTCGATTTGTGGTATTCCCCACCGACGTGTCAAGCACCCAAACACCTCCGGGTGAAGGCCCCACTCTCCTGGGTGGAGGTCGTATCTGCTCAAGAAGTCTGCTTCCCAGTTGTCTACTCCTGGAATTAAGATCATGGACAACGCCACAGCGTGTCTTTCTGCCCAGAGGAGAATCCTTGTTACCTCTGACATTGCTGCTCTGCTCTTTGTTCCACCATGTCGGTTTATGTACGTTACTGCCATCACATTGTCCGACTGAACCTGAATGGCTTAATCTTGAAGAAGATGCGATGCCTGTAGCAGGGTTTTGTATATGGCCCTTAGTTCCAGAATGTTGATTGGAAGAATGGCTTCCTGACTTGACCATTTTCCTTGGAACTGTTCCCCCTGGGTGACCGCTCCCCAACCACTGAGGCTGGCGTCTGTGGTTAGCAGAATCCAATTTTGAATCCCGAACCTTCGGCCCTCGGTCAGGTGGAAAGTCTGAAGCCACCACAGAAGAGAAATCCTGGCTTTTGCCAACAGACGGATCCTCTTCTGCATGTGAAGATGTGGTCCGGACCATTTGTCCAACAGATCCAGCTGGAAGGGCCTTGCGTGAAACTTTCCGTACTGCAGTGCCTCGTAAGCGGCTACCATCTTTCCCAGAAGGCGAATGCATAGATGCACCGATATCCGGGTTTGTCAGCGTCCGGAGTCTTACGGGTACGCTGGGGCCGCGGGGCTGGCTTCCTTGGTGTTGTGCGGGCAGCGGCGGAGGTGGGCTGCTGCGCCGGATCCGTGGGCAGCAGTAGCGGAGGTGAGGGGGTCCGCTCGTGGCGGCGGGACGCCGCTACAGCGGGTCGCTCTTGCTGAACCGTTGCTTGGAGACCAGGGGCAGTGAGCAATGTGGCTTTGCAAAAAGGTCTGCATTACTGGG
This sequence comes from Pseudophryne corroboree, assembly GCF_028390025.1. Lineage (NCBI taxonomy): Eukaryota > Metazoa > Chordata > Amphibia > Anura > Myobatrachidae > Pseudophryne > Pseudophryne corroboree. Next base: position 213,071,159 of record NC_086448.1, read on the forward strand.
CGCCGCCATGTTGGAGACCAAGTTTTAAGCATAGTTCCTGTTTCCTGTTTCTTCCAGCCAATCCAGGGGAAGCTCTCCCTGTAAAAGGGGGCTGGTTTAGGACAGGGATGCCAGTGCTTCAAGTTACAACCCTGTTGTAGGTGCTTTAGCCTGTGCTCCCAGGATTCCTGCTGTATCTTGGTTCCTCCTGATCCTGCTTGGTCGGTTCTCTGTTGCTGCTGCAGCCCTGCCGTTTCTTGCCTGCTACTGCCTGTGGAAGCGCTCCTGGAAAACCCGGTCCAGTAAGACTCTTTGGGCACAGTCGGCCCCGAGTCTTCTGACTCGTCTTTCAAGCCACACTCCACAGATCTCCTTCACCAGCCACGCCTTTGTACCACTGACCACAGCCTGCAGATTATTATCTTCAAGCCTCGTTTTCCAAACCACAGTCCACAGTCCTTGTATCCAGCCACGTTTTCAACTACCATCCACAGTTCCACAGTTCATCATCTACAGTCTCGTCTTTCAAATCACAGTCCGCAGTTCTTCACCTCCAGCCACGTCTTTAACCATTGTGCTTCAGCCTCAGTTCCCTACCTCAGCCCTGTACATAATAAATACTTTCCATTGACTCTCAAACCCCGCCTACGTTCTTCATTGCTCCGTGTCCCATGCGAAGGAACTATATCCAGCCCCCTCATCTGGTTCATTCACAGCCTGCTACCTCCTCGGGCAAATCTCAGCTGCCGGATCCTCAAACCCTGCCAGACGTGACAGTAAGCACTGGCCCAATGGATTCGACGGGTGATCAGGCCTCAGGAGGGGATTCAACTGCAGATATCTGGTCTCGCTTTAGTAAGCAGGAGGCCACACAATCTCAAATCGTGCAGTTCATGCAGAGTATGTCCAAACGTCTCGATTCTCTCTGTGTTGCCATGACGGCACCTCAAGTATCTACAGCTGCTCCCACATTGGCACCTCTGGTCCTGCTTCCTCCTGTACCAGTACCACTTCCACGTTTGCATTTGCCACCTCCCAGTAAATTTGATGGGAATCCAAAATAATGCTGCGGGTTTCTTAACCAGTGCGAAATCCAGTTCGAACTACAGTCGGCCAACTTCCCATCAGCACGAACCAAAGTAGCCTATATAATTTCTTTACTTACCGGGCAAGCGTTGGAATGGGCTTCACCTTTGTGGGAGAGGATGGATCCCATCTTATATAACTATCCAGAATTCATGGCCACCTTTCGAAGAATCTTCGACGAAGCGGGCAGGACTTCTGCCGCCTCATTGGAGATCCTGCGTCAGGGCACGCGTACTGTCAGTCAGTACGTGATCCAGTTTTGCACCCTTTCCTCAGAACTGAACTGGAACGAGGAGGCTCTCAATGCAGCTTTCTGGAGCGGTCTCTCCGAAAAGATCAAAGATGACCTTGCAACTCAGGATGTACCTGATAAGTTGGATAAACTAATTTCTTTATGCAATAAGTTAGATCTGAGGTACAGAGAATGCTGTATGGAGAGGTTGCGGTCAGATCGCCCTAAGCCTAGAGTTGTTCTTCCACCAACACCTTCATCACCAACTGTGGAAGAACCCATGCAGATTAATCGCTCCCACCTCTCCAATGAAGAACGTCAGAGACGGCGACAAGGGAACCTCTGCCTGTATTGTGGTGCATCTGATCACTTTGTTAAAACTTGCAGTCTACGTCCGGGAAACGCCCGCTCCTAGTTTGTGCTGGAGAGGTCAAGCTAGGAGAATTCTCAGAATTACATACCAAGAAAGAGTCTGTCCTGTTAACCCAATTGGAGCTCCCTTCTTCTTCTCTTCTCATCCCTGAACTACTCGACTCCGGAGCCGCCGAAAGCTTCATTACGTCAGCTCTGGTCAAACGATCTGGAATACAAATGGTTCCTTTGGATCGTACCATTTCTGTTACCGCAGTGGATGGAAGTTATATCCCAAAGGGTATTATATCCTTTCGTACTATTCCTCTCAAGCTGAAGGTCGGAGTTCTCCATTCAGAAAAAATCTCTTTCCTTGTAATTCCTAAATCCTCTCATGAACTAATCCTAGGGTTTCCATGGTTAATCAGACACAATCCCCACATAGATTGGCAAACTATGGATGTTCTCTCTTGGGGACAAGACTGCTTTCAGAACTGTTTACCTTCAGTTAGACCTCTCTGTTCTTCCAACCCTTCCAGCCTTCCTGTGGAGTACCAATCTTTTCAAGATGTTTTCAGTAAGCATGGGGCGGACACCTTGCCCCCGCATCGTACTTGGGATTGTCCCATTGAGCTAGGACCCGGTAAGACTCCTCCCCGAGGTCGAATTTACCCTCTCTCACTTCCCGAGACACAGGCCATGTCGGAGTATATACGGGAGAACTTGGAGAAAGGGTTCATCAGGTCTTCTACATCTCCGGCCGGAGCAGGGTTTTTCTTCGTCAAAAAGAAGGATGGGGGGTTGCGGCCCTGTATTGACTATAGAGGTCTCAATGACATAACAATTAAGAACAGATATCCGTTACCTCTGATTCCAGAACTGTTCGACCGTGTTAAAGGAGCTACTGTATTTACTAAGTTGGACTTACGGGGGGGCCTACAATCTTATACGTATTCGCCCAGGGGACGAATGGAAGACGGCATTTAATACTCGCGACGGCCATTACGAATACCTGGTAATGCCTTTTGGCCTATGCAACGCCCCAGCCGTCTTTCAAGAGTTCGTTAACGAAATCTTCAGAGATCTCCTCTATGACTGCTTGGTAGTGTATCTGGATGACATCCTCATTTTTTCTAGGGATCTGAAGACCCACCGAGAACAAGTCAAAGAAGTGTTAACTCGTTTATGAAGGAATCAGTTATTCTGTAAGTTAGAGAAGTGCACCTTTGAAGTACCCACGATTCCATTCCTCGGTTACATTCTTTCAGGGCAGAGGTTACAGATGGACCCCGCTAAAGTCCAGGCGATTCAGGATTGGGCACTTCCAGCTACCCTTAAAGGAATTCAACGTTTCCTGGGGTTTGCTAACTTCTACCGAAGATTCATTCAAAATTATTTTTCTGTCATAGCTCCTATAACCGCATTAACTAGGAAGGGAGCTGATCCTGCCAAGTGGTCTCCGGAGGCTTTGGAAGCTTTTTCATCTTTAAAGGAGGCCTTCACGACTGCTCCAGTTCTTCGACAACCCGATCTCAGCCGTCCGTTCTTGGTGGAGGTTGATGCCTCTACTGTAGGAGTAGGAGCAGTATTATCCCAGCTTTTCGAGGACAAGAAGGTCCATCCTTGTGCATTCTTCTCGCGAAGATTCTCCCCCGCTGAACAGAATTACGCTATTGGGGAACAGGAATTACTGGCAATTAAGTTGGCCTTTGATGAGTGGAGGTATTTGTTGGAGGGAGCTCAGCATCCAATTTCGGTGACCACGGATCTTACAAGAACCTCCTGTATCTACAGTCAGCCCGATGTCTGAACCCACGCCAAGCAAGATGGGCACTCTTCTTTACCCGTTTTAATTTTAAACTCAGTTACAGACCAGGTTCCCTCAACAAAAAGGCAGATGCATTATCTCGCTCCCTAAGTTCAGAAGAACCCTCTGACCGTTCAAAAGAGCAATTTATCCTGGAATCCACCTCTCTTTCTGCAACTAATACCTCTCCACTTCCTCCAGGGAAGATCTTCGTTGCACCAAATCTTCGCAAAAAACTTCTTACATGGGCTCACTCCTCCTCCTTCATGGGCCATGCGGGCGGTCATAAGACACTTAAATTCATTCAACGCTCCTACTGGTGGCCTCATCTCAGGACTGACGTTCAGGAATTCGTAGCTGCCTGTCCAAAATGTGCCCAGCATAAAAGTCCCAAAGGTCCACCAGCCGGGTTACTCCATCCTTTGCCGGTACCACTAAGACCATGGACGCATATTTCTATGGACTTTATTACAGATTTACCTATGTCTGGTGGGCGGAACACCGTATGGGTCATAGTTGACCGATTCTCTAAAATGGCACACTTTGTTCCTCTGGCTAATCTTCCATCTGCATCCCAGTTGGCAAAATTGTTTATAGCAGAGATCTTTCGACTCCATGGTCTACCCCAGGAGATCGTGTCTGATAGAGGTCCTCAATTTGTGGCCAGGTTTTGGAGATCCCTATGTTCTGCTCTTGGCGTGAAATTAAACTTCTCCTCAGGATATCATCCTCAAACGGATGGTCATACAGAGAGAGTGAACCAGGATCTGGAGACTTTTCTGCGTTTATTCATGTCCTCACAGGACGACCGGCTGGACTTCCTCCCGTTCGCAGAATTTGCCCATAACAATCTTTATCACTCTGCCACAAAATCTTCTCCATTCTTCATTAATTATGGTTACCATCCAAGAGTTCCTGACTTCCAACTTCTGCCTACGCTCGAGTTTCCAGCCGCAGAGTCAACACTTCGTCAATTTACTGAAGCCTGGAAACAAGTTCACAAGACTTTGCTCAAGACATCCAAAAGATATAAGACCTATGCAGATCTGAAACGAAAAGCTGTACCAAGCCTTAAGGTAGGAGATCGGGTTTGGGTTTCCTCACGTAACCTAAGATTAAAGGTTCCTACAAAAAAGTTTGCTCCCAGATTTATTGGGCCTTACCCAATCGAAAGAGTGTTGAATCCTGTGGCTTATAAAGTGAAATTACCTCCACAGTTAAGAATTCCCAATGCATTTCATATTTCTCTCTTAAAACCACTGGTACTTAATCGGTTCAGATCCGCTCTGCCTAAATCACCCAAGATCCAATCAGCACATGGAGATGAATTTGAGATTCACAAGATCCTCGATTCTCGCAGACGTTATGGTCACATCCAGTACCTTGTTGATTGGAAAGGGTATGGGCCAGAGGAGAGATCTTGGGTAGATGCAGAGGATGTCCATGCTCCAAGACTTCTTCGGACATTTCATGCCAAGTTTCCAACTAAACCACATAGGTGTCCGGAGTCCACCCGCAAAAGGGGGGGTACTGTCAGCGTCCGGAGTCTTACCGGTACGCTGGGGCCGCGGGGCTGGCTTCCTTGGCGTTGTGCGGGCAGCGGCGGAGGTGGGCTGCTGCGCCGGATCCGTGGGCAGCAGTAGCGGAGGTGAGGGGGTCCGCTCGTGGCGGCGGGACGCCGCTACAGCGGGTCGCTCTTGCTGAACCGTTGCTTGGAGACCAGGGGCAGTGAGCAACGTGGCTTTGCAAAAAGGTCTGCATTACTGGGCGCCGCCATGTTGGAGACCAAGTTTTAAGCATAGCTCCTGTTTCCTGTTTCTTCCAGCCAATCCAGGGGAAGCTCTCCCTGTAAAAGGGGGCTGGTTTAGGACAGGGATGCCAGTGCTTCAAGTTACAACCCTGTTGTAGGTGCTTTAGCCTGTGCTCCCAGGATTCCTGCTGTATCTTGGTTCCTCCTGATCCTGCTTGGTCGGTTCTCTGTTGCTGCTGCAGCCCTGCCGTTTCTTGCCTGCTACTGCCTGTGGAAGCGCTCCTGGAAAACCCGGTCCAGTAAGACTCTTTGGGCACAGTCGGCCCCGAGTCCTCTGCCTCGTCTTTCAAGCCACACTCCACAGATCTCCTTCACCAGCCACGCCTTTGTACCACTGACCACAGCCTGCAGATTATTATCTTCAAGCCTCGTTTTCCAAACCACAGTCCACAGTCCTTGTCTCCAGCCACGTTTTCAACTACCATCCACAGTTCCACAGTTCATCATCTACAGTCTCGTCTTTCAAATCACAGTCCGCAGTTCTTCACCTCCAGCCACGTCTTTAACCATTGTGCTTCAGCCTCAGTTCCCTACCTCAGCCCTGTACATAATAAATACTTTCCATTAACTCTCAAACCCCGCCTACGTTCTTCATTGCTCCGTGTCCCATGCGAAGGAACTATATCCAGCCCCCTCATCTGGTTCATTCACAGCCTGCTACCTCCTCTCAGCTGCCGGATCCTCAAACCCTGCCAGACGTGACAGGTTTGTCTTAGAACATCCCACTCCATCGACTGGATCACCAATGCCTTTTCCAATGGAAGGAATATCTTCTGTGCCTCCGTATCCAGTATTATCCCCAGGAACGGAAGTCTCTGTGTTGGTTCCAGATGAGATTTTGGTAGGTTCAGAATCCACCCATGATCCTGGAGTAGTTGGGTGGAGAGGGCAATGTTGACTAACAACCTCTCCCTGGATGGTGCTTTTATCAGCAGATCGTCCAGGTACGGTATTATGTTCACTCCATGTTTGCGGAGGAGAAACATAATTTTTGCCATAACCTTGGTAATGTTTTTTATTTGAATATTGCAACCTTCTTACATTTTATTTACATATTTACAACAAATAAAGTAAAATTTGAACAACAAACAAAAATTTCCATTTAATCTTAACATTTCCTCCTTTTTACATTCCCTTCAAAATTTTCCCTTAATTCTAACAATTTCCGTAATAAACTTTCGTTTTCTGAAACTAGCCTCCTCTTCCTCCTCCGTACTCCCCCTTCACCTGTTCTTGAGCCCATACATACCTCTCTCACCCCTCCTTTCATTCCCCACCACCTCCATTCACTCCACTCTCAATCCTCTCTTCCTCTCACCTTTTATACCATTTACTCTCCTTTCATCCTGTACAATCCAACATTTAAATGAGAAGTCAATAACAACCTTGCCATAACCTTGGTGAGCACCCTTGGTGCCGTAGAGAGGCCAAATGGCAGGGCCTGGAACTGGTAATGACAGTCCTGTAAGGCAAACCTTAGATAAGCCTGATGGCCAAATCGGAATATGAAGGTACGCATCCTTGATATTCAGAGACACTAGGAATTCCCCCTCTTCCAGACCGGAGATCACCGTTCTCAGAGACTGCATCTTGAACTTGAACACCCGTAAGTACGGGTTCAACGACTTGAGATTTAAAATGGGCCTTACCGAACCGTCCGGTTTCGGAACTACAAACAGGTTGGAATAATAACCCTGGTTTTGTAGCTGAGGTGGAACTGGAACAATGACCTGAGTCTGTACCAGTTTTTGAATTGCTTCCTGTAAAGTTATACTTGCTTCTTGAGAAGCTGGTAAACCCGATTTGAAGAATCTGTGAGGTGGGAGTTCCTGAAACTCCAGTCTGTAGCCCTGAGCTATACGATCTTTGACCCAGGGATTCTGGCATGATGTTGCCCATATGTGACTTAAGAATTTGAAATGGGCTTCCACCTGCCTGTCGTCCAGGCAGTGCGGACCACTGTCATGCTGAAGGCTTAGAGGAAGCAGAACCGGAGTTCTGTTCCTGTGAACCTGCAGTTGCTGGTTTTATGGGTTTACCTCTATTGCCTTTGAAGGCCGTAGAAGAACCTTTGGTTTTGTTTTTAAACTTCGCTGTCCAAAAGGACTGCAGAGTTGGAGCACTGTAGGATTTTCTAGCTGGGGGAGCTTGGGAAGGTATGTAGATTTACCCGCCGTAGCCTTGGATATCCACGTATCCAGTTCATCTCCAAAAAGGGCTTCACCTGTGCAAGGTAGGCTATCCATGCTTTTTCTGGAATCCGCGTCCGCAGTCAACTGGCGTAGCCACAAGCCCCTGCGTGCTGACACTGCCATGGCAGTGGTGCGTGCATTGAGTAAATCAATTTTCTTTATGGTCTCCGCCATAACGTTAGCAGTATCCTGTATATGTTGTAGGAGCTATAGTGGGTCTCTGGGCCACCCACGCAGCTGTGTACAGAGATTTGAGAGTGGTCTCAATCTTGCGGTCTGCAGCATCCTTCAAGGAAGCTGCCCCAGGAACAGGTAAAACTATCTTACGAGATAGCCTAGAAACTGATGCGTCATCTATCGGTGGGTTTTCCCATTTTTTCCTATCACCCTGAGGAAATGGGTAGGATGTGAGTTACCGTTTTGGGACCTGAAACTCCTTGTCAGGATTTACCCAAGTTGCTTCAAATAGTGAATTGAATTCCTTAGATGCAGGGAAAGTAGCTGAGGATTTCTTTTTCACATTAAAATAAGATTCCTCCTCGTCTTCTGACACCTTATCAAGAATGTAGTACTTCTATCCAGTGGTGTTTCACAAAAGCCTGGAAGTGGGCAGGATGGAGCCCCCACTCTTCTAAGGACTAGGTGACCGTGAACATTTTGGAGTCTCCTGGACATTCCGAGAGAGTAGGTAAGTTATAACACTATACAATGACGAGGGGCTCATCCCTGAGGGGGTCTCATATAAACAAGAGTACCCATATTACAGTATAACCTGATACAAATGTAAGAGACAAACCATAAATTGTTTGGAAACATAATTTTATATTGTTTATAGTGTCTTTGATAATCCCATTCTAAATTCTGACTGTCCAAATGATATCTGTATTTATTTGTAAGGCTGCATTACTTACACACAGAATTATATTTTTTAATCTCATCTGCATATTTCCTGTATATATCCCAGACACAAAGAAAAGCAGAGCAGGAAGCTGGGCAGAGCAGCAATCAACAAGAGCCATCAGTACTGATGCACATTTCTATAAAGGGCTTCCTTACTATTAAATTGCTTTGCAGGAACATTTCAATATAAAAAATATCAACTTTGTTCTCCTAGAGAAAAAAACAAAGGGTCAGATTTCATGTTTTTTTGTGTCGCACCATCAGGAAGTTACAGATTTCCCTTCCCAGCGCCATAACACTTACTGGATCTGCAACTCTTATCTAGTATAAGGGTCCTTATTTCTTGGAATTTTGCCTAGTAGCCAAAGAAAAGCTTTTTGATGTAGTGTGTCTCTATGGGGGTCATTCCGAGATGATCGTGGCTGTGCTAAATTTAGCACAGCTACGATCATCTTCCCTGACATGCGGGCAGACGCCCAGCAAAGGGCTAGTATGCCCCGCATGTCAGTGATGCCCCCCCCCCCCCCCCCGCAGAAGTGCAAAGGCATCGCACAGCGGCGATGCCTTTGCACTTCAAGAGTAGCTCCCAACCAGCGCAGCTTTAGCGTGCTGGCCGGGAGCTACTCCTCGCTCCCCGGCCCGCAGCGGCTGCGTGTGACTACGGCCCGCCCCCCATTCGGTCTGGCTACACCTGCGTTGGCTGGACCACGCCTAAGAAACGGCAGCTAAATGCCGCCGTTCCACCCCCTCCCGCCCAGCGATCACCTCTGCCTGTCAATCAGGCAGAGGCGATCGCAGCCCTGCAACGGCCTTCGGACGTCTGGCATGTGCACTACGGCGCATGCGCAGTAGAGACCCGTTCGCTCGGCTGCGAAAAACAGCAGCGAGCGAATGGATCAGAATGACCACCAATATCCAAAGCTGGAATAAGGCTTTGGGGGGCCTGCAGCGAAGGACGTAGTTACCATAGGTACGGGCAGTGCAGCTGCTATGGGGCGCAGAGCTGAGAGGGGCCCACCATCCCTGTCAAAGTTACATGTGACCTATACATTTTCTACCATTGGAGGTACATAGTGGCACCTACAAACATTTGCCTTGAGGGGGGGCGTGGCCTAACCATTACTGAGAGAGGACGTGTTTTTCTAAAGCTCCTGGAGACACTGTCTTATATTACCTATTTTCCCACTTCCTCCCTCCCTGGGCGCTCCAGGATACCTCCCTCGATCCCTCCTGTTGTGCAGGTTCCGCTGTGGGGGACCTGCGGAGTCGGGGAGTGCTTTTCAGCGCTCCTGTGGATTGCGGCCTCCCCCTCTAGCGTGAAGCCGGGACCTAAAGTTTGAGGGCGGTCTGGGCCGGACATCCGGGATCGGGATTCCGGCTTAAGGACACCTCCGGTGAGCCCCTTCTCTGCACTACCGGCCTCTGTACATCTCCTGCATCCCCCCCTTCAGCCCCCAGAGAGTCTGAGTGCCGGGTACCTGCTGAGTAGACGCTACTCCTCGGAGACCGGAGATCGAGTGATGTCCCTCTGACGGATCCCTCTGAGAACTGGGACGCTGGTCGCTGCCTCGGCTCCCTGCAGCCTCTCCTCGGCTGTAGACGAGCGGCGCGGCAACACGGACCGCTGAGCTTCCGGGATCCTCTCCGCCCGCAACCGACTGCCTATTGTTGGCCCCCTGCTGTACGCTCCAGTGATCCGAGTGAGTGAGGCGCTGCTCATCCCCGGCGCACAGACGCTGGCGCTGCCCGAGCTCACCTTGGCTGAGCTGTACAGACCTGGGTGATCACCTCCGCTGCTCCAGGTGCTCTGCTAGCTCCCCAACCCCCCCCCCCCCCCCCCCCCGGGCCCTGACTCAGTGCTCTTGTGTGCTCTCCCAGCTCTACACCTTTCAGCACCCTGATAAATCTGGGAACGAGCGCCCCCTTTATTACCCCTCCCCGCCATTCACACGTCAGACCTGGAGGTGAGCCGTGTGGGGGATTATATGCTGCCCGGTCGCTGGCTGGTCCGTGACTGAGTGGGCGGGCTGTTCATTATGAATTAGCTGCCCTGCTAGCTCTGCGGAGAATCCACACCTCACTCCGCTCTCCTGGATCATACCTTACACCATGTCACTATCTGCTCAACCCTTTGCAATGTGACACGCTCCTAATGCCTGTTTTATGCTAAATCATTCTGCGGCCTTATAGTGTTTAGGGGCTATTCCATGTGCTAGCCATAAAATCTCTGGGAGACATCTTTTAGCCCTTTCAAGTTTGAGCCCAGTGTTCCACCGAGCCGACATTCTCTGCTGTTACCCATCTACCTCTCCCATTTCATTATGTCACAGAGGAACCACAAAACTCCGGCCCCTGCTAAACCCAGTATACTCCGGGCATGGAAGAAAGCAGGCGCTACTCCTCGTAACTCCCCCACCGTTGACCCCCTGTCGGATACCGATGATGCCCCATCTCCGAAAGCTAGTCTCACAACCCAAGATATTGTTGCTATCGTCACCAAGACTATCCAAACAGAAATTAGATCGGTTCTTGACGAATTTCGAACTGAACTTGCTGATTTAGGCACCGTACTGACTCTCTGGAACGTAAACTAGATGAAGTCTGCCAGTATCAAGCAGTGGTCGAACAGGAGCTGACCGAGATTCGTGCAGAGTTGGATCATCATGGGGACCACCTAGAAGATATGGAAAACCGGAATCTCTAAAATAATGTCCGGATTCGCAACATACCGGAAAGTGTTACTATGGAGGGCCTTCCGGGCTTCCTAGATGGTCTACTGTTGACCCTGATTCCTGAGGTTCCTAAAGATCTTTATCTTTTGGATAGAGCGCACAGAGCGCTGCATCCACATCCACCCCCCACTCAACCCCCTCGAGATGTTATCCTACGGTTCCACTACTACAAAACGAAGTAGAAATTCATGATGGCGGCTCGTGAACACCAATCTGACGCTTATTCTGGGACTCTGCTTCAGATTTACCAGGACTTGGCCCCCTCTACACTTCGGAAACGTAGAGACCTTACTGCAATCACCAAGGTTCTCCGTGACCACTCCGTTAAGTATAAGTGAGGGTTCCCATTCCAACTACATGTCTCCAAAGCTGGTTCTCACCACTCGATTAAAACCTCCGCTCAGGGATATGACCTCCTCAGGTCCCTTGGCATCTCTGACTCTCTCCCTGACGAGATTAGAAACCAACTCGCCACCACCTCCTCTAAGAGGCCTCAGGCGCCTACTCTCGAATGGTCTACTAAATGAGAAGTTGAGTTGATATCCATATTTTTGCTGCTACGCTTGTCTTTATATGCTAACTCCAACCCTTTCATGTTACGTTGTTCTACACGTTTGACTTTTGTTACTTAGTGGACTATATGTTATTGGGGACATCGACCCTGGGTAATCCCACTCTTATGTTAGTTCCATGCCTTGAATTGGTAAGGCTAATCTGACATTCTGTTCTGAGGGATGACTCGGGCTTCTAGGCGTACAATGCCCACCCCGGATACTATGTTTATTGTAAAATACCACTATTTAATTTATGTTACAATGTATGCCAATCTGATGTTTCTTTTTCTTTAGATAAGTTAGCTGATTTTACATTGTGCTGATCTTGTATTTTGATGTGCTATTATTGTATGTATACCTGTTAATTGCACTATCTCCTCTTCTTGTTTTGCTCTTCTTTTCTTTCTGATCTAGTTTTTCACACCCCCTACACTGGCTCGCAGAATGTATTTTCCTTTTTTCCCTATGTTCCTCTTCTTCCTCATTGTTTACTGTTACTGGCGCTACTCCCCATTCCGAAGGGACTGCCTACATGGCATTAACCCTTTCACTCATAGACCAAACCCGCTTTTAGGAAAAGGTCTGTCCCTTGAGTTCATTCTCATGTTCACCTTTACCCGTTTCTCTTCTTGTTTTGTTAACCCCTCTTTTGTCTTCCCTGGTCGACCATTTCGTGGACTATTCTCCCTACTGAGCCTTACTGATTTTTAACTTCCATGACTTTGAAAATTTTGTCTATTAATGTCAATGGCCTCAATTCCCCGACCAAGTGGTCCATGGCATTTCAATTTTTCACCCGACAAAAGGTGGATATAGTTTTCTTACAAGAGACCCACTTCAAAGCTCCCCACCCTTCTTTAAGCTCTAAACGCTATCCCCAAGCTTTTTATTCTACAATGACAGCTAAGCGTAGAGGTACCGCTATATTGATCCACCGTGACCTCCCCTTGGTTGTTCGAGACACGGTTCTTGATACCCATGGTAGGTTTGTCATCCTCTCCGGCTCCCTCAATCAAACACCTATCACCTTAGCATCGATTTACGCCCCAAACATGCAGCAGGGATCCTTTTTTAAGACATTTTCTGACCATCTCTCTAAGTACTCGAATACCTGGGTTATTGTGGCCGGTGATTGTAACGCTACCCTAGACACCCACGCTGATAGGTCCCGCCCATGCTTGGGGCCTTCTCCCCACGTGAAGCTATCTAAACTTCTACAATCGTGCGTCACGGCTCACAACCTATATGATAGCTGGAAAACACTTTATCCGTCAGCAACGGGCTATACTCACTATTCCTCGCAACACGACTTATATACTTGTATTGATTATATTTTTGTAGATCGAGATTCCACTCAGACCCTTCTGGGAGCCCAGGTGATCCCGACCACATGGACAGACCACTATGCGATAACGCTTGACTTAGCTACCCCTCACACACCTTCGGCTACGTGCACGTGGCGCCTTAATGAGTCACTTCTTCTTAATTCCTCTAACGTGTCTCAAATTGATACTGCGATTCACCATTATTTTACTGAGAATGTCTCTCCTGATATTTCGCCTGCTATATTATGGGAAGCACATAAAGCTACACTGCGGGGCCTTCTCATCAATCTCACGTCTGCAGAGAGGAAGATAGAAGCTAAACGGATTGCTAATCTGGAAGCTGAGTTGACTTCGTTAACTCTTCTTCACCAACGCTTTCCCAAACGCAAACTCTATCTAAATATTCTCGCTCTGAAAGGACAGTTGTCGCAAATCCTTACTAAGAAGACGATTAAATCACTCTTGTGGATCCGTCAGAAATTTTACGAAAAATCAGATAAAGCGGATGCTATGCTAGCCCGTCGGTTGCGTGCGAAACGCGCGCTCAATCGTATACTGGCATTGCCCTGTTGGATCCACAACCTGTGACCCTAAATTGATGGCCTCTCACTTCCAAGACTACTATACCTCTCTTTATAATCTTTCCGCTGATATTTCTACCGCTCCGCACCATACCTCTGCTATTCAACAGTATCTTTCCTCCTGTCATTTGCCGACTCTCTCTACGATAGACCTTGAGACACTCAACGCTCCTATCACTCATGAAGAAATTCTTGCTACGGTTTGGCAACTCCGCCGATCTTCCGCCCCGAGACCAGACGGTTACACCGCTATCTATTATAAAAAAAATTCCTAAGCCCTTCTCCTATGCTACACTCACTCTTTAACTCACTAATGGAGGAGGGCTCCCTCGATGCAGCCACCACCAGAGCCAATATTATTGTTATTCCTAAACCCGACCGGGATCCGCTAGATATGAAAAATTATAGACCCATTTCATTGCTAAACACAGATCTGAAGTTATTTGCCAAAATCCTTGCGAATCGGCTCGCTCCTTATCTCCCCGCATTAATACACCCGGACCAAGTGGGTTTCATTCCCAATCGTCAGGCTGCGGACAATACTCGGCGTCTTATTGATCTCATACATCTTTCTCATAGGGAATCCCTCCCGACTCTGGTGGTGGCTCTCGATGCGGAAAAGGCCTTTGATAGGGTGGCCTGGCCCTTTATACAACAGACCCTGCAGACTATAGGATTGCATGGTGCATTTTATAATGCTGTCACCTCGCTCTATTGCAATCCTTCGGCTTCTATTCTGGTCAACGGTCTTTCCTCCCCGCCTCTACCTATTAGAAATGGCACCCGACATGGCTGCCCACTTTCTCCCCTGGTGATGGAACCACTAGCAGCAAAAATTCGACTAAACCCTAACATCTCGGGCATCTTAGTAGACAATCATGAGTATAAAATTGCTTTGTATGCGGATGATGTCATTTTAACCCTAACCGACCCGTGCTCCTCCCTACAACACCTATTTGAGGAGATTCAGACATATAGCTCCTTCTCTAACTATAAACTCAATGCTGACAAAACAGAGGTCCTAGACCTACATATACCCCAACAAGATCTTCGCCTCTTACAATCCTCTTATTCCTTTAAATGGCAAAGCACTAAGCTCAAATATTTAGGTATTTACTTAACCAAATCCTACTCATCGCTATATACAGCTAACTTCCCACGTTTACTTTCTTCAATAAAATCTGATCTGGTTGCTTGGAACAAATTGTTTATTTCTTGGTGTGATCGTATCGCGGCAGTCAAAATGAACCTACTGCCGCTATTAAATACAGATTAAAATACTGAAAAATCTTCAACGGGACCTATCTAACTTTATTTGGGCTGGTAAAAAACCTAGAGTCAAAATGCGACTACTCCAGCAACACCGTACTGAGGGCGGTCTCGGTATGCCGGATATCATTCGTTACAATCGAGCTACGCATTCGGCCACTTGTGTTCTTTGGCACTCACCACCCGCACAGAGAACATGGACCTTTCTTGAGGCGCACTCATTGCATATGTATTCGCCCTCAACCTTACTATGGTGTCCGCCCCGCTCCCGCCCAAACTCTACTCTACTTTTACCAATGATACGTTTTTCTCTCTCGATATGGGATCTTCGTACTCGTTTCTATCGACTCCATTCTCACAACCCTTATTTAGCTCCTTTATGGAACAATACACAATTCCCCCCGGGCAGTAATCATCTTGCATTCCGATATTGGACCACACACAACATTCTCTTTCTTCAGGATCTAGCCCCTCTCTCCTCCTTTCCGCCCTTTGCGGATCTACAATCCCGTTTCTCTCTCCCCCATTCAGTTTTCTATCAGTTCTTACAATTATGACATTTCTACAGTACTTTTCCTAAACCCACTCACCCTATCATAGCGACCCCTCTTTAAACATGGTGTCGAGGCCCCCATTCAACTAAGGGACTGCTTTCGCGCATCTACTGGGTACTTTTGTCACACAACGTCCCTCCCAAAGAAAGTCACAAATTAGCTTGGGAGAGGGATGTGGGAGAAACCTTAACTGTTGAGGAATGGGATGATATCAGACAAGAAATTACCAAGAGTTCTATATCTGTTCGTATAGCTGAAAATTCTTATAAATTGTATTACAGATGGTACATGGTGCCTGCTAGACTACATTCTATTTAACCCTCCTGCTCTGCTGATTGCTGGAGATTGTGTGTGCACCGAGGAACCCTGCTGCATGTTTGGTGGTCCTGTCCATCAATCCGCCAATATTGGCAGCAAATCCATAAATTGGTTTCAGATGTCACAAACATAACCATTCCTGACTTACCCCTATATTCATTACTCTCCAGTCCCATTCCTGACACCTCACGTCACCAACGCACCTTAATAAAGTACATAGTGAACACAGCCAAATGCCAAATTGCGGCAAATTGGAAGTCCATAGCTCCTCCCACTCTAATTGCTACTATTAACGCCATTTGGTTCATGTAAAAGCTGGAACACATTACAGCTGCACTTCATGACTCTCCGGATTCTTTTACCAAAACGTGGACGCCTTGGACATTACACATTTAATGCTGAACCGCCACTGACAACTAGTGATGAGCGGGTTCGGTTTCTCGGAATCGGAACCCCCCCGAACTTCACCCATTTTACACGGGTCTGAGGCATACTCGGATACTCCAGTATTGCTCGGTTAACCCGAGCGCACCCGAACGTCATCATCCCGCTGTCGGATTCTCGCGAGATTCGGATTCTATATAAGGAGCCGCGCGTCGCCGCCATTTTTCACTCGTGCATTGGAAATGATAGTAAGAGGACGTAGCTGGCGTCCTCTCACTTTGTTTCAGAACTTTCAGGGGGCTGCAAATATCTTTATTCTGGGGACCAGCAGTGTTATAGGAGGAGTACAGTGCAGAGTTTTGCTGACCAGTGACCACCAGTATTATACGTTCTCTGCCTGAAAAACGCTCCATATCTGTGCTCAGTGTGCTGCATATATCTGTGCTCACACTGCTTTATTGTGGGGACTGGGGACCAGCAGTATTATATAGGAGGAGTACAGTGCAGAGTTTTGCTGACCAGTAACCACCAGTATTATACGTTCTCTGCCTGAAAAACGCTCCATATCTGTGCTCAGTGTGCTGCATATATCTGTGCTCACACTACTTTATTGTGGGGACTGGGGACCAGCAGTATTATATAGGAGGAGTACAGTGCAGAGTTTTGCTGACCAGTGACCACCAGTATTATACGTTGTCTGCCTGAAAAACGCTCCATATCTGTGCTCAGTGTGCTGCATATATCTGTGCTCACACTGCTTTATTGCGGGGACTGGGGACCAGCAGTATTATATAGGAGGAGTACAGTGCAGAGTTTTGCTGACCAGTAACCACCAGTATTATACGTTCTCTGCCTGAAAAACGCTCCATATCTGTGCTCAGTGTGCTGCATATATCTGTGCTCACACTGCTTTATTGTGGGGACTGGGGACCAGCAGTATTATATAGGAGGAGTACAGTGCAGAGTTTTGCTGACCAGTGACCACCAGTATTATACGTTCTCTGCCTGAAAAACGCTCCATATCTGTGCTCAGTGTGCTGCATATATCTGTGCTCACACTACTTTATTGTGGGGACTGGGGACCAGCAGTATTATATAGGAGGAGTACAGTGCAGAGTTTTGCTGACCAGTAACCACCAGTATTATACGTTCTCTGCCTGAAAAACGCTCCATATCTGTGCTCAGTGTGCTGCATATATCTGTGCTCACACTACTTTATTGTGGGGACTGGGGACCAGCAGTATTATATAGTAGAGATGAGCGCCGGAAATTTTTCGGGTTTTGTGTTTTGGTTTTGGGTTCGGTTCCGCGGCCGTGTTTTGGGTTCGACCGCGTTTTGGCAAAACCTCACCGAATTTTTTTTGTCGGATTCGGGTGTGTTTTGGATTCGGGTGTTTTTTTCAAAAAACCCTAAAAAACAGCTTAAATCATAGAATTTGGGGGTAATTTTGATCCCAAAGTATTATTAACCTCAAAAAACATAATTTACACTCATTTTCAGCCTATTCTGAACACATCACACCTCACAATATTATTTTTAGTCCTAAAATTTGCACCGAGGTCGCTGTGTGAGTAAGATAAGCGACACTAGTGGCCGACACAAACACCGGGCCCATCTAGGAGTGGCACTGCAGTGTCACGCAGGATGGCCCTTCCAAAAAACCCTCCCCAAACAGCACATGACGCAAAGAAAAAAAGAGGCGCAATGAGGTAGCTGACTGTGTGAGTAAGATTAGCGACCCTAGTGGCCGACACAAACACCGGGCCCATCTAGGAGTGGCACTGCAGTGGCACGCAGGATGTCCCTTCCAAAAAACCCTCCCCAAACAGCACATGACGCAAAGAAAAAAAGAGGCTTTTTACTGATATTTGGTGTTTTGGATTTGACATGCTCTGTACTATGACATTGGGCATCGGCCTTGGCAGACGACGTTGCTGGCATTTCATCGTCTCGGCCATGACTAGTGGCAGCAGCTTCAGCACGAGGTGGAAGTGGATCTTGATCTTTCCCTAATTTTGGAACCTCAACTTTTTTGTTCTCCATATTTTATAGGCAGAACTAAAAGGCACCTCAGGTAAACAATGGAGATGGATGGATTGGATACTAGTATACAATTATGGACGGACTGCCACGGTTAGGTGGTATAAAAAAACCACGGTTAGGTGGTATATATTATAATAATAATACAATTATGGATGGACGGACTGCCTGCCGACTGCCGACACAGAGGTAGCCACAGCCGTGAACTACCGCACTGTACACTGGTTGATAAAGAGATAGTAGTATACTCGTAACAACTAGTATGACACTATGACGACGGTATAAAGAATGAAAAAAAAACCACGGTTAGGTGGTATATATTATAATAATAATACAATTATGGATGGACGGACTGCCTGCCGACTGCCGACACAGAGGTAGCCACAGCCGTGAACTACCGCACTGTACACTGGTTGATAAAGAGATAGTAGTATACTCGTAACAACTAGTATGACACTATGACGACGGTATAAAGAATGAAAAAAAAACCACGGTTAGGTGGTATATATTATAATAATAATACAATTATGGATGGACGGACTGCCTGCCGACTGCCGACACAGAGGTAGCCACAGCCGTGAACTACCGCACTGTACACTGGTTGATAAAGAGATAGTAGTATACTCGTAACAATTAGGATGACACTATGACGGTATAAAGAATGAAAAAAAAACCACGGTTAGGTGGTAGGTATATAATAATAAATAATACAATTCTGGTCGGACGGACTGCCTGCCGTGTGCCGACACAGAGGTAGCCACAGCCGTGAACTACCGCACTGTACACTGGTTGATAAAGAGATAGTAGTATACTCGTAACAATTAGGATGACACTATGACGGTATAAAGAATGAAAAAAAAACCACGGTTAGGTGGTAGGTATATAATAATAAATAATACAATTCTGGTCGGACGGACTGCCTGCCGTGTGCCGACACAGAGGTAGCCACAGCCGTGAACTACCGCACTGTACACTGGTTGATAAAGAGATAGTAGTATACTCGTAACAACTAGTATGACACTATGACGACGGTATAAAGAATGCAAAAAAAACCACAGTTAGGTGGTATATATTATAATAATAATACAATTATGGATGGACGGACTGCCTGCCGACTGCCGACACAGAGGTAGCCACAGCCGTGAACTACCGCACTGTACACTGGTTGATAAAGAGATAGTAGTATACTCGTAACAACTAGTATGACACTATGACGGTATAAAGAATGAAAAAAAAACCACGGTTAGGTGGTATATATTATAATAATAATACAATTATGGATGGACGGACTGCCTGCCGACTGCCGACACAGAGGTAGCCACAGCCGTGAACTACCGCACTGTACACTGGTTGATAAAGAGATAGTAGTATACTCGTAACAATTAGGATGACACTATGACGGTATAAAGAATGAAAAAAAAACCACGGTTAGGTGGTATATATTATAATAATAATACAATTATGGATGGACGGACTGCCTGCCGACTGCCGACACAGAGGTAGCCACAGCCGTGAACTACCGCACTGTACACTGGTTGATAAAGAGATAGTAGTATACTCGTAACAATTAGGATGACACTATGACGGTATAAAGAATGAAAAAAAAAACACGGTTAGGTGGTATATATTATAATAATAATACAATTATGGATGGACGGACTGCCTGCCGACTGCCGACACAGAGGTAGCCACAGCCGTGAACTACCGCACTGTACACTGGTTGATAAAGAGATAGTAGTATACTCGTAACAACTAGTATGACACTATGACGACGGTATAAAGAATGAAAAAAAAACCACGGTTAGGTGGTATATATTATAATAATAATACAATTATGGATGGACGGACTGCCTGCCGACTGCCGACACAGAGGTAGCCACAGCCGTGAACTACCGCACTGTACACTGGTTGATAAAGAGATAGTAGTATACTCGTAACAATTAGGATGACACTATGACGGTATAAAGAATGAAAAAAAAACCACGGTTAGGTGGTAGGTATATAATAATAAATAATACAATTCTGGTCGGACGGACTGCCTGCCGTGTGCCGACACAGAGGTAGCCACAGCCGTGAACTACCGCACTGTACACTGGTTGATAAAGAGATAGTAGTATACTCGTAACAATTAGGATGACACTATGACGGTATAAAGAATGAAAAAAAAACCACGGTTAGGTGGTAGGTATATAATAATAAATAATACAATTCTGGTCGGACGGACTGCCTGCCGTGTGCCGACACAGAGGTAGCCACAGCCGTGAACTACCGCACTGTACTGTGTCTGCTGCTAATATAGACTGGTTGATATTTAAAGAGATATTAGTAGTATACAACAATACTATACTGGTGGTCAGGCACTGGTCACCACTCCTGCAGCAAAAGTGTGCACTGTTAATTAATATAATTGTACTCCTGGCTCCTGCTAACAACCTGCAGTGCTCCCCAGTCTCCCCCACAATTAATTATAAGCTTTTAATTTATACATTGATGACTGTGCAGCACACTGGGCTGAGCTGAGTGCACACAGACTGAGTCACACTGTGTGACTGACTGTGCTGTGTATCGTTTTTTTTTTCAGGCAGAGAACGGATATAGCAGAGAGAAGTGAACGGATATTATATTATATTAAATAAAAGTTAACTAGCAACTGCACTGGTCACTGACTGTGGTAAACTAACTCTGTCTGCGACTCTGCACAATCTCTCTCTATCTAATCTATCTATCTCTATTCTAATGGAGAGGACGCCAGACACGTCCTCTCCCTATCAATCTCAATGCACGAGTGAAAATGGCGGCGACGCGCGGCTCCTTATATAGAATCCGAGTCTCGCGATAGAATCCGAGCCTCGCGAGAATCCGACAGCGTCATGATGACGTTCGGGCGCGCTCGGGTTAACCGAGCAAGGCGGGAAGATCCGAGTCGCTCGGACCCGTGGAAAAAAAAGTGAAGTTCGTGCGGGTTCGGATTCAAAGAAACCGAACCCGCTCATCTCTATTATATAGGAGGAGTACAGTGCAGAGTTTTGCTGACCAGTGACCACCAGTATTATACGTTCTCTGCCTGAAAAACGCTCCATATCTGTGCTCAGTGTGCTGCATATATCTGTGCTCACACTACTTTATTGTGGGGACTGGGGACCAGCAGTATTATATAGGAGGAGTACAGTGCAGAGTTTTGCTGACCAGTGACCACCAGTATTATACGTTCTCTGCATGAAAAATGTGCTGCATTGTAGTATATAGTAGGAGTACAGTGCATAATTTTGCTGACCACCAGTATATAATATATAGGAGTACGGTACAGAAGGCCACTGCTCTACCTACCTCTGTGTCGTCAAGTATACTATCCATCCATACCTGTGGTGCATTTCAGTTTTGCACAGTTTGCTGACCACCAGTATATAATATATAACAGTACGGTACAGTAGGCCACTGCTCTACCTACCTCTGTGTCGTCAAGTATACTATCCATCCATACCTGTGGTGCATTTCAGTTTTGCACAGTTTGCTGACCACCAGTATATAATATATAGCAGTACGGTACAGTAGGTCACTGCTCTACCTACCTCTGTGTCGTCCAGTATACTATCCATCCATACCTGTGGTGCATTTCAGTTTTGCACAGTTTGCTGACCACCAGTATATAATATATAGCAGTACAGTACAGTAGGCCACTGCTCTACCTACCTCTGTGTCGTAAAGTATACTATCCATCCATACCTGTGGTGCATTTCAGTTTTGCACAGTTTGCTGACCACCAGTATATAATATATAGCAGTACGGTACAGTAGGCCACTGCTCTACCTACCTCTGTGTCGTCAAGTACACTATCCATCCATACCTGTGGTGCATTTCAGTTTTGCACAGTTTGCTGACCACCAGTATATAATATATAGCAGTACGGTACAGTAGGCTACTGCTCTACCTACCTCTGTGTCGTCAAGTATACTATCCATCCATACCTGTGGTGCATTTCAGTTTTGCACAGTTTGCTGACCACCAGTATATAATATATAGCAGTACGGTACAGTAGGCCACTGCTCTACCTACCTCTGTGTCGTCAAGTATACTATCCATCCATACCTTTGGTGCATTTCAGTTTTGCACAGTTTGCTGACCACCAGTATATAATATATAACAGTACGGTACAGTAGGCCACTGCTCTACCTACCTCTGTGTTGTCAAGTATACTATCCATCCATAACTGTGGTGCATTTCAGTTTTGCACAGTTTGCTGACCACCAGTATATAATATATAGCAGTACGGTACAGTAGGCCACTGCTCTACCTACCTCTGTGTCGTCAAGTATACTATCCATCCATACCTGTGGTGCATTTCAGTTGTGCGCAGTATATATAGTAGTAGGCCATTGCTATTGATACTGGCATATAATTCCACACATTAAAAAATGGAGAACAAAAATGTGGAGGGTAAAATAGGGAAAGATCAAGATCCACTTCCACCTCGTGCTGAAGCTGCTGTCACTAGTCATGGCCGAGACGATGAAATGCCATCAACATCGTCTGCCAAGGCCGATGCCCAATGTCATAGTAGAGAACATGTAAAATCCAAAACACAAAAGTTCAGTAAAATGACCCAAAATCAAAATTAAAAGCGTCTGAGGAGAAGCATAAACTTGCCAATATGCCATTTACGACACGGAGTGGCAAGGAACGGCTGAGGCCCTGGCCTATGTTCATGGCTAGTGGTTCAGCTTCACATGAGAATGGAAGCACTCATCCTCTCGCTAGAAAAATGAAAAGACTTAAGCTGGCAAAAGCACAGCAAAGAACTGTGCGTTCTTCTAAATCACAAATCCCCAAGGAGAGTCCAATTGTGTCGGCTGCGATGCCTGACCTTCCCAACACTGGACGGGAAGAGGTGGCGCCTTCCACCATTTGCACGCCCCCTGCAAGTGCTGGAAGGAGCACCCGCAGTCCAGTTCCTGATAGTCAAATTGAAGATGTCACTGTTACAGTACACCAGGATGAGGATATGGGTGTTGCTGGCGCTGAGGAGGAAATTGACAAGGAGGATTCTGATGGTGAGGTGGTTTGTTTAAGTCAGGCACCCGGGGAGACACCTGTTCTCCGTGGGACGAATATGGCCATTGACATGCCTGGTCAAATTACAAAAAAAATCACCTCCTCGGTGTGGAATTATTTTAACACAAATGCGGACAACAGGTGTCAAGCCGTGTGTTGCCTTTGTCAAGCTGTAATAAGTAGGGGTAAGGACGTTAACCACCTCGGAACATCCTCCCTTATACGTCACCTGCAGCGCATTCATCATAAGTCAGTGACAAGTTCAAAAACTTTGGATGACAGCGGAAGCAGTCCACTGACCACTAAATCCCTTCCTCTTGTAACCAAGCTCCTGCAAACCACACCACCAACTCCCTCAGTGTCAATTTCCTCCTTTCACAGGAAAGCCAATAGTCCTGCAGGCCATGTCACTGGCAAGTCTGATGAGTCCTCTCCTGCCTGGGATTCCTCCGATGCATCCTTGAGTGTAACGCCTACTGCTGCTGGCGCTGCTGTTGTTGCTGCTGGGAGTCGATCGTCATCCCAGAGGGGAAGTCGGAAGACCACTTGTACTACTTCCAGTAAGCAATTGACTGTCCAACAGTCCTTTGCGAGGTAGATGAAATATCACTGCAGTCATCCTGCTGCAAAGCGGATAACTCAGGCCTTGGCAGCCTGGGCGGTGAGAAACCTGTTTCCGTTATCCACCGTTAATTCACAGGCAACTACAGACTTGATTGAGGTACTGTGTCCCCGATACCAAATACCATCTAGGTTCCATTTCTCTAGGCAGGCGATACCGAAAAATGTACACAGACCTCAGAAAAAGACTCACCAGTTTCCTAAAAAATGCAGTTGTACCCAATGTCCACTTAACCACGGACATGTGGACAAGTGGAGCAGGGCAGACTCAGGACTATATGACTGTGACAGCCCACTGGGTAGATGTATTGCCTCCCGCAGCAAGAACAGCAGCGGCGGCACCAGTAGCAGCATATCGCAAACGCCAACTCGTTCCTAGGCAGGCTACGCTTTGTATCACCGCTTTCCAGAAGAGGCACACAGCTGACAACCTCTTACGAAAACTGAGGAACATCTTCACAGAATGGCTTACCCCAATTGGACTCTCCTGGGGATTTGTGACATCGGACAACGCCACCAATATTGTGTGTGCATTACATGTGGGCAAATTCCAGCACGTCCCATGTTTTGCACATACATTTAATTTAGTGGTGCAGAATTATTTAAAAAAACGACAGGGGCGTGCAAGAGATGCTGTCGGTGGACCGAAGAATTGCGGGCCACTTTCGGCATTCAGCCACCGCGTGCCGAAGACTGGAGCACCAGCAAACACTCCTGAACCTGCCCTGCCATCATCTGAAGCAAGAGGTGGTAACGAGGTGGAATTCAACCCTCCATATGCTTCAGAGGATGGAGGAGCAGCAAAAGGCCATTCAAGCCTATACATCTGCCTACGATATAGGCAAAGGAGGGGGAATGCACCTGACTCAAGCGCAGTGGAGAATGATTTCAACGTTGTGCAAGGTTCTGCAACCCTTTGAACTTGCCACACGTGAAGTCAGTTCAGACACTGCCAGCCTGAGTCAGGTCATTCCCCTCATCAGGCTTTTGCAGAAGAAGCTGGAGACATTGAAGGAGGAGCTAAAACAGAGCAATTCCGCTAGGCATGTGGGACTTGTGGATGGAGCCCTTAATTCGCTTAACCAGGATTCACGGGTGGTCAATCTGTTGAAATCAGAGAACTACATTTTGGCCACCGTGCTCGATCCTAGCTTTAAAACCTACGTTGTATCTCTTTCCGGCAGACACAAGTCTGCAGAGGTTCAAAGACCTGCTGGTGAGAAAATTGTCAAGTCAAGCGGAACGTGACCCGTCAACAGCTCCTCCTTCACATTCTCCCGCAACTGGGGGTGCGAGGAAAAGGCTAAGAATTCCGAGCCCACCCGCTGGCGGTGATGCAGGGCAGTCTGGAGCGAGTGCTGACATCTGGTCCGGATTGAAGGACCTGCCAACGATTACTGACATGTCGTCTACTGTCACTGCATATGATTCTGTCACCATTGAAAGAATGGTGGAGGATTATATGAGTGACTGCATCCAAGTAGGCACGTCAGACAGTCCGTACGTATACTGGCAGGAAAAAGAGGCAATTTGGAGGCCCTTGCACAAACTGGCTTTATTTTACCTAAGTTGCCCACCCTCCAGTGTGTACTCCGAAAGAGTGTTTAGTGCAGCCGCTCACCTTGTCAGCAATCGGCGTACGAGGTTACTTCCAGAAAATGTGGAGAAGATGATGTTCATCAAAATAAATTATAATCAATTCCTCCGTGGAGACATTCATCAGCAATTGCCTCCAGACAGTACACAGGGACCTGAGATGGTGGATTCCAGTGGGGACGAATTAATAATCTGTGAGGAGGGGGATGTACACAGTGAAAGGGGTGAGGAATCGGACGATGAGGAGGAGGTGGACATCTTGCCTCTGTAGAGCCAGTTTGTGCAAGGAGAGATTGATTGCTTCTTTTTTGGTGGGGGCCCAAACCAACCAGTCATTTCAATCACAGTTGTGTGGTAGACCCTGTCGCTGAAATGATGGGTTTGTTAAAGTGTGCATGTCCTGTTTATACAAAATAAGGGTGGGTGGGAGGGCCCAAGGACAATTCCATCTTGCACCTCTTTTTTCTTTCATTTTTCTTTGCATCATGTGCTGTTTGGGGACTATTTTTTTGAAGTGCCATCCTACCTGACACTGCAGTGCCACTCCTAGATGGGCCAGGTGTTTGTGTCGGCCACTTGTGTCGCTTAGCTTAGCCATCCAACGACCTTGGTGCACCTCTTTTTTTTTCTTTGCATCATGTGCTGTTTGGGGACTATTTTTTTGAAGTGCCATCCTGTCTGACACTGCAGTGCCACTCCTAGATGGGCCAGGTGTTTGTGTCGGCCACTTGGGTCGCTTAGCTTAGTCACACAGCGACCTTGGTGCGCCTCTTTTTTTCTTTGCATCATGTGCTGTTTGGGGACTATTTTTTAAATCTGCCATTGTGTCTGACACTGCAGTGCCACTCCTAGATGGGCCAGGTGTTTGTGTCGGCCACTTGGGTCGCTTAGCTTAGTCATCCAGAAACCTCGGTGCAAATTTTAGGACTAAAAATAATATTGTGAGGTGTGAGGTGTGAGGTGTTCAGAATAGACTGAAAATTAGTGGAAATTATGGTTATTGAGGTTAATAATACTATGGGATCAAAATGACCCCCAAATTCTATGATTTAAGCTGTTTTTGAGGGGTTTTTGTAAAAAAACACCCGAATCCAAAACACACCCGAATCCGACAAAAAATTTTCAGGGAGGTTTTGCCAAAACGCGTCCGAATCCAAAACACGGCCGCGGAACCGAATCCAAATCCAAAACCCGAAAAATGTCCTGTGCACATCACTACTGACAACTATCTAGTTTAATCGCTTCCCTATTTCTACTTTAGTTTGTCGTTGAAGACGACCTCGACTGGCCGACCCCCCCCCCCTCCCTTTTTTATTGTTTTCACCCACTCCCACCCCTATCCACTCTTCTTTATTTCTTTCTATTTCTGTTTTTTGATGTCTGTAATTGTTCATGATAATTGTTTGTTGGAAGGATTGTTCAGCATCTTACCATAGATACACATGCTTAGCACCCTCCCTCCTATTTTTCTCTTCTATGCCTCTTACTATCTGTTACGGTTTGTTTGTTTGTTTATTTGTTCATATGCTTGTAAAAACCAATAAAACGATCTTTTTTTAAAAAAAACATTTGCCTTGAGGCCTACAAATATCTACTTTTGGCCCCTGGACCTTCTCTTTACAATGTGATTTAAAATTAACTGGAGGGCACAATATTGTGGCATAAGATGAACTGGGGACACTATGTCATAATGTGAATTGGGGGCACTGTGTTGCATAATGTGTACTGGCAGTACTACAATGTGACTTAATGTGAATTAACTAGGGTATTACTATGGGGCATAAAATGAACATCTGCTGTGGAGAGGTGTCTCTCTAGAAGCATTGGGACAGGGGCCCCTTCAAAATGTTGCTATGGGGCCCACAAAGTTTTGGCTATGCCCCTGTCTGGGGCACTTAATACAGGTAGGTCTTATGGTGTATAATTAAGAGCATTGAGTTATAATTCGAGAGAGAGAGAGAATGAAAGTTACAGTATGCCTTGGGGGTAGATATTAAAGCATCTGCGCCTGTATACCTTTCATGTGTGTATATAAATGAAATATACATGTATATATATGCAGTATGTCAATATAAATTTCTCATACGTCCTAGAGGATGCTGGGGATGACATCAAGACCGTGGGGTATAGACGGGATCCGCAGGAGACATGGGCACTCTAAAGACTTTTCATTGGGTGTGAACTGGCTCCTCCCTCTATGCCCCTCCTCCAGACCTCAGTTGTAGAAATGTGCCCAGGCAGACTGGATGCACTCTGAGGAGCTCTACTGAGTTTCTCTGAAAAGACTTATGTTAGGTTTTTTATTTTCAGGGAGAACTGCTGGCAACAGACTCCCTGCTTCGTGGGACTGAGGGGGCAGAAGCAGAACCAACTTCCTAAAGAGTTTTATGGCTCTGCTTCTGGCTGAAAGGACACCATTAGCTCCTGAAGGGTACTGAACGCTAGCCGTGTCTAGATGCTCACTCCCACAGCACGCCGTCACCCCACTCACAGAGCCAGAAGTCAGAAGACAGGAGAGTATAAGAAGAATGATCTTCTATCAAGTAAGTGACGGCTGAGGCGGCGCGGCTGGCGGGAGCGCAGCGCGCCATTGCTGCCCACACACACAGGCACTGCAGGGCGCGGGGGGGGGGGCCTTGGGCAGCAAAAAT
This sequence comes from Pseudophryne corroboree, assembly GCF_028390025.1. Taxonomy (NCBI): domain Eukaryota; kingdom Metazoa; phylum Chordata; class Amphibia; order Anura; family Myobatrachidae; genus Pseudophryne; species Pseudophryne corroboree. The sequence goes on from NC_086448.1 coordinate 213,099,191, forward strand.
ATGCCTCAAAACTGGCTAAAAGGGGGCATTAGGTGCCGCTGGCACAGCCCTACCCCCGCCAGTATAAATATTACAGTGATTTTATGAGTGTAAGGATGCGCCATTGTGGGGGCGGAGCTTCTACCTCAGGAAGCCAGCACACTGCTTAGCGCCATTTTCTCTCTCTCCTCAGGCTGCAGAGAACACACTGGTCCTCTCCCCCACTTCTGACAAGTACAGGGTTCTATTTGGGGGGGGCACAAAGCGTTGTGGTGCATTTAATAGTGTGATTATATATATATATAAGCGCTACAATACAAATGGTGATATTAATTTGTGCCAATTTTTAATGGTAGATAGGAAATTTCAGTTATCAAGTTCTTACTATGAATAGTTCATCCGTCTTCTCAAGTGTATTGACTCATCAAATAGGGATGTTCACATGGAAAAAGAACACAAAACAAAATGTCCCAATGTATAGTACTGTCTTGATGGTAACAGTCAAAAGGGTAAAAGAATATAGGAAATATTCAGATCCTCCACTCAGTGGTGATAAAAGGCGTAAATGGGATCACCCAGTAGGTGCAATGGTCAGGGAAAATGATGCTCACTTCAAAGCTTACTTTCAAAAAGTCTGGTCCATGCATATAAAGGTATCTTTAAATGGGTCCTGGGATGGCGCCCTCTAATGGATGTTATGCACGCCCCTCCACAGGATATATATGGAAAACGGGAACAGCAAAAATGCTCCAATGTGTAATACAGTAATGAACTTTAAAAAATTGAGAATACAGTAGCCTTTAAACCGTGATGCTAGTAAGTAAGGGTCACCCACGAAGTGTGTCTCAATAATAAATGATGCTCACTTTAACGCTTACATTAAAGCGATGGATCCATACATATAAAGGTATCTTTAGATATTCTTTATCATTTAATCATCCGGCATGAAATCGTACATGTATGCTTACTTGAATTTGACGATGTCCACTCCTATAGCGGTTTCTTTCAGATCTCCTTCCCCATGTGTATGGAAGTAGGAAAAAAAACCGTTTGGATATAAAAACGGACTTTAATAAATAAAACAACAATGTATAAAAAAAGTTGCTTTTACACAGATACAGTCACCTGTTTCAGGGAAGGTGTAACAATGACAGCACAAAGTGGCAGATGAATAATCCAAAGGGCCCAAATTACCACTCCCACATGAGCTGAATCCCCCAGGTAACAGATCTGAGCAACATAAACAAACCACCAATGCGTTTCGACTATTTCTGTCTTCCTCAGGAGTGGACAACGTCAAATTCAAGTAAGCATACATGTACGATTTCATGCCGGATGATTAAATGATAAAGAATATCTAAAGATACCTTTATATGTATGGATCCATCGCTTTAATGTAAGCGTTAAAGTGAGCATCATTTATTATTGAGACACACTTCGTGGGTGACCCTTACTTACTAGCATCACGGTTTAAAGGCTACTGTATTCTCCATTTTTTAAAGTTCATTACTGTATTACACATTGGAGCATTTTTCTGTTCCCGTTTTCCATATATATCCTGTGGAGGGGCGTGCATAACATCCATTAGAGGACGCCATCCCAGGACCCATTTAAAGATACCTTTATATGCATGGACCAGACTTTTTGAAAGTAAGCTTTGAAGTGAGCATCATTTTCCCTGACCATTGCACCTACTGGGTGATCCCATTATGCCTTTTATCACCACTGAGTGGAGGATCTGAATATTTCCTATATTCTTTTACCCTTTTGAATGGTACCATCAAGACAGTACTATACATTGGGACATTTTGTTTTGTGTTCTTTTTCCATATGAACATCCCTATTTGATGAGTCAATACACTGAGAAGACGGATGAACTATTCATAGTAAGAACTTGATAACAGAAATTTCCTATCTACCGTTAAAAATTGGCGCAAATTAATATCACCATTTGTATTGTATATTTGTTTTTTCTGGTTCTGATAACACCAGAAGGTATTGATTGCTGCCTTTTGTTGTCCAGCGCAGAGTTGTATTCCCTTTTTTTGCTTTATTCGATATAAAAGCGCTGTTTGGCTGTGGGCATTCTTTGTTCACAGGCATTACATACTAGCGCTGGGATTGTGAACTGGCTGCTCCTATACTGTGTCCCTCTGACAGATTTTACTGTGGGTCTGTCCCCAAATAAGTCCCAGTCTGTCTATGAGTGTGCTGTACACGTGTGAGGCATGTCTGAGGCAGAGAGTTCCTCCCCGGAGGAAACCATTTTAGGGACACAGAGTTGCAATGTGGTGGCACTGCCGGCACACCAAGAGCCTGCATGGGTGAAAGAGATACGTGACAGTATGCATCTGATTAACCGTAGATTAGATAAGTCTGAATCTAATGCTGCATGCTGGAGAAAATCTGTGGAAGATGTGATTTTTCAAGATTCTGTTCTTCCTTCTGCAGGCGGCCCCTCTGGGTCACATAAGACCATTTGCGAATGTTGTGCACACAGATACCGACACAGACTCTGATTCTTGTGTCGACGATAGTGACTCCAGAGAAATAGATCATAATTTGGTGAAAAATATACAATATATGATTGTGGCTATCACCCACACATGCAGTCCTTTCGGCCCAATAAATACAAAAAAGTGAAAGGTTCCCTCTTCCTTGCAGGTAAGGGAAGGGGAAAGGGAAAGAAGTCTGCAGCGGCTTCCGGTTCCCAAGAACAGAAGTCTACCCCTAATTCTGCCAAATCCTCAGCATGACGCAGGGGCTCCCTTGCGGGAGGCCGCTCGGGTGGGGGAACATCTCAAACTGTTCAGCCAAGGTTGGATTCTGTCTGCCCTGGATCCCTGGGTATTGCAAATTGTATCCCAGGGATACAAGCTGGAGTTTCAAGACGTTCCCCCATGCCGATTTTTCAAATCGACCTTGCCAGTTTCTCCGCCAGAGAGAGAAGCAGTAACAGTGGCAATCCAAAAATTATGTCAGGACCAGACCATAGTCCTGGTACCGTTGTCACAAAAAGGGGAGGGTTTTTATTCAAGCCTCTTTGTAGTTCCGAAGCCGGACAGCTCGGTCAAACCGATCCTAAACCTAAAAGATCTGAATTTCTACTTGAAAAGGTTCAAGTTCAAGATGGAATCACTTCGGGCGGTGATTTCCAGTATGGAGGAGGGGGACTACATGGTGTCGGTAGACATAAAGGATGCTTACCTGCATGTTCCCATTTATCCTCCTCACCAGGCGTATCTGAGATTCGCGGTTCAGGATTGCCATTACCAATTCCAGACGTTATCTTTTGGCCTCTCCACAGCGCCGAGGGTATTCACCAAGGTGATGGCGGAGATGATGGTCCTCCTTTGTCAGAAAAGGGTCAATATAATTCCTTATCTGGACGATCTCCTGATAAAGGCGAGATCCAGGGAGCAGTTGATACAAAACATCTCGCTTTCTTTGTCAATACTCCAACAACACAGTTGGATCATAAATTATCCAAAGTCACAGTTGGAACCAACGACAAGGTGGTCTTTCCTCGAGATGATTCTGGACACAGAAGTTCAGAGAGTATTTATGCCGGTGGAAAAGGTTTTGGAAATACAGAAAATGGTAAAACAGATACTGAAACCATCCTCTATGTCGATCCATCAGTGCATTCGGTTGTTGGGGAAGATGGTGGTGGCCTACGAGGCCATACAGTTTGGCAGGTTCCATGCCAGAGTATTCCAGTGGGACCTGTTGGACAAGTGGTCGGGGTCACACCTGCACATGCACCGAAAGATAATCCTGTCTTCAAAAACCAGGATTTCGCTCCTGTGGTGGCTACACAGCTCACACCTACTGGAAGGACGTAGGTTCGGGATTCAGGACTGGGTCCTGGTAACCACGGATGCAAGTCTCTGAGGCTGGGGAGCAGTCACTCAGGGAAAAAACCTCCAAGGACGTTGGTCATATCAGGAAGCCTGCCTTCACATAAACGTGCTAGAGCTGAGAGCCATTTACAACGGCCTTCAACAAGCAGTACATCTTCTTCAAGACCGTCCCATGCAGATCCAGGTGGACAATGTAACAGCAGTAGCATACATAAAAAGGCAGGGCGGAACGAAAAGCAGAGCGGCAATGGCAGAGGTGACAACAATCCTCCTCTGGGCAGAAAAACATCTAAAAGCTCTGCCGGCGTTATTCATTCCGGGAGTAGACAACTGGGAAGCAGAGTTCCTCAGCAGACACTATCTCCATAAAGGAAAGTGGGGCCTCCACCAAGAAGTCTTCGCAGAGGTGACAAGTCTTTGGGGAATTCCTCATATAGACATGATAGCATCTAGTCTCAACAAGAAGCTTCAAAGAAGTGACCCAGTGGGTTTTCCCGTCAGTGTATGTCTTCCCTCCACTTCCGCTGATCCCAAAAGTACTCAGGATCATAAGAAGAACAAGGGTTCGAGCAATCTTCATTGCCCCAGACTGGCCAAGGAGGGCTTGGTACCCAGATCTTCAGCAGTTGCTCATAGAAGATCCTCTGCCTCTTCCTCCTCGCGAGGACCTGCTGCAGCAGAGGCCGTGCGTGTATCAAGACTTACCGTGGCTACATTTGACGGCATGGCTGTTGAGCGCCGGATCCTAGCCCGAAAAGGTATTCCCAAGGAAGTCATCCCCACTCTTATTCAGGCCAGGAAAGGAGTAACGTCAAAACATTAACACCACCGTATTTGGAGAAAATATGTATCTTGGTGTGAATCCAAGAAAGCTCCTACGGAAGAGTTTCACTTATGACGTTTCCTCCATTTTCTACAGGCTGGTGTGGAAGCAGGCCTCCGATTGGGATCAATCAAGGTCCAGATTTCGGCCTTATCAGTGTTCTTCCAAAAATAATTGGCCTCTCTTCCAGAGGTTCAGACCTTCGTGAACGGGGTTCTGCACATCCAGCCTCCATTCGTGCCTCCAGTGGCATCATGGGACCTTAACGTGGTGTTGCAGTTCCAATCGGATTGGTTTGAGCCTCTACAAGAGATAGAGTTGAAGTTTCTCACTTGGAAAGTGGTGATGCGTTTGGCATTGGCGTCCACACGGCGGGTGTCTGAATTGGGGGCCTTGTCTCACAAAAGCCCTTACCTAATTTTCCATGAATATAGGGCAGAGTTGAGTAGTCGTCCACATTTTCTTCCAAAGGTGGTTTTATCTTTCCACATAAACCAACCTATTGTAGTGCCAGTAGTTACTGACACATTCACTGAGTCAAAGTCTCTAGATGTGGTTAGAGCTTTGAAAATATATGTTGCTAGAACAGCTCGTATACGGAAAACAGAGACTCTGTTTGTCCTGTATGCTCACAATAAGATTAGGTGTCCTGCTTCCAAGCAGACTATTGCACGTTGGATCAGAAATACGATTCAGCAAGCTCATACTACGGTTGGATTGCCGTTACTGACGTCGGTAAAGGCCCACTCCACTGGGAAGGTGGGCTAATCCTGGGCGGCTGCCCGGGAGTCACGGCATTACAACTTTGCCGAGCAGCTACTTGGTCAGGGCCAAACACATTTGCTAAGTTCTACAAATTTGACACCTTGGCCGATGAGGACCTAAAGTTTGGTCAATCGGTGCTGCAGGGTAATCCGCACTCTCCCGCCCGTACTGGAACTTTGGTATAAACCCCATGGTCTTGATGTCGTCCCCAGCATCCTCTAGGACGTATGAGAAAACAGGATTTTGATACCTACCGTTAAATCCTTTTCTCCTAGTCCGTAGAGGATGCTGGGCGCCCATCCCAGTGCGTACTTTACCTGCAGTTTAGTTATTAGAGTTACACAAGTTGTGTTATCTTAGTTTTCAGCATGTTGCTGCAATTGGTTCATGCCTGTTGGCGTGTGTTATGTTTAATGCCATGTGTGCGGCATGGTTGAGGGTGTGAGTTGGTAGGTATCTCACCACTAGTTTAAAGTAAATCCTTCCCTCGAAATGTCCATCTCCCTGGGCACAGTTCCTACAACTGAGGTCTGGAGGAGGGGCATAGAGGGAGGAGCCAGTTCACACCAAATGAAAAGTCTTTAGAGTGCCCATGTCTCCTGCGGATCCCGTCTATACCCCATGGTCTTGATGTCATCCCCAGCGTCCTCTACGGACTAGGAGAAAAGGATTTACCGGTAGGTATCAAAATCCTGTTTTTTTTTTACTAAGTTTCACAAGTTAAACACTAATAATAAAAATATTTTTCAGCAAAGAGATGATAATAATGAATATGAACTGTCAATAGAAAACTGTTATTATACTTAGTAGTCTGTGTGTATAATTTCTTGTGCTCCTACATGTATCGGCTCATGGACATTTACTTCCACTCAGGATCCTACTATTGGCACCTAAAATTGCCTACTTCTGGGTATGCATGGACAAGTTAATTCCCACTGGTGTCTCGCCATGGACCAGTCCCTACAGAGTAGCTGGCAGAGGTCTTAAGCTTGGAGACACTGGGCTTAATCCAGAACAGCCAGGGAATTTAATAGCATTTTGCGCTAAAGGCAAGATGTTTATTGCTCAATGTCTTGAAGAAGAAAAAACTTCCCCTTACATATGTTGCTTGAGGGTATCACAGCATACAGATGGTACAGAAGTCAATCCTCCCTGAATGTCAGAGGAAACACCCACTGGGCGCCTAGGCCTTCTTTTTATCTGGTTCCAATACACAATAACATAGAGGGAAAACTTGTCTGGTGGTTTTTACATCACGCAAAGTGCAGGTGCTGGTCATGTGCACAGCTAACATTGTCCTTCATGGGCAGTGGGGTGTGGTTACAGCCTTGTGCCAGGTGCCAGTCTGAGGAGAGAGAAGGATCCCTTTAAATCCTGGATTCTGCTAAGGGGAACTTATCTCCTTCTCTCTCCAAATCTGGGCTGTAGAGACAAGATTCCCAGTACGAAGTCTCCTGGCCACTGAGTGGAAGCTTTATGAAACTCCCTTGTACCAATTAGTTGACTGTGTTGGTTAGTTCCCTCTACACATCCTCATACCATTTTCAGGTATGAGGCTGCAGAGGAAGGAATTCTGTCTACCTGGAAAGGGGCCTGCGGGATCCAGCAGCCCACAGAGAGCTCCGGATCTCCTTAAATGAGGCATTCCCAACCTCTGTCCTCAAGCACACTAACAAGCAAGGTTTTAGTGATATGCATGCTTGAGAGGAACTTTATTGCTATTTTTAAACACTCCTGAGGTGTCATGTGTCATTATTAGGTTGAAGGATTACGACAGAGATGGATGGGCTGAAATAATTCTACATGAAAACCAAAACTCTTTAGGTTTAAGAGTAAAAATGGGCAAGAAATCCCATCCAAAACTGTTGATGTCTAGTAATGGAGCTACAGTATGTACAGAGTTTTGGGACTGGGACCATGGGTGATTTCTGGGAATTTATGCAGTTTTACTATTGACATAAATTATCTCTTTATTCAACAATTTGCTGAATAATTGGTCAAAAGATGTTATTCGTTTGATCAGGGCCAGTTGTGACGGGACTTGGTCAGGTTCCCGGCAGTCGAAATACCGATGCCGGAGTCCCAAGACTCCTCGGAATGTTGACACAGGCATCCTGAATAGGGTCACAAGCATGGTGCCGGAATCCCCAAGAGGTCCATTTGCAACCAAGATCCTGCACCTACATATATATCAGGGAGCTGTGGGAAGCTATCCAGACGGCACGGGTCAACATCTCTTCAGAGGTCGTATGTACACTTCTGGAATCAATGCCAAGTCAAGTTGCTGCACTTTGCCGGGCTAGAGGGGGTCCTACACGATACTGGGCACCTATACCATGACTTTGGACACTTCAGTGTAAGTTTAATCAGCATAATGTCCATTTAAATAGGGATATTCCACTGTGATAAGCCTTACAACTGTTTTATTATCAAGTTGTATTGCCTGAGAGGGCATATCATGCATGATGGTAACATAACTGGTACCTTTGCACAGGAATGTGCCACTACCACAGATAATACTAAGGAAAGTTAGTCATTTATGACCACGATTAAAGAAGTCACTGTGATTTCATTGTTCTAGATAAATAGGATATCACATTTAATTAAGATGACAAATAATAATCCTTCTAGCATAGATGTTAGCACAACACGAAGGGCAGGTCAGGTCATCACAAGTGTTGCTGCATAGTTTAGTCTACTGTGACACATCTGTTGATATCATTCTAACAAATATTTTGTGTAATCTAAACATTTTAAAAAAGGTTCATCTGAACAGTACTGCTGACATACAGTAAATCCTATTTAGATCTACTTGAAAAGAAGCAGAACAAATTTTTTGTTTAGCGCTGAGAAGAGTAAATCTTAAAAAGGACTCAACACATGACAAAATAAAGAAATTATGAACAACTAAAATGTCTAAAAATAAAATAGATTTGTTAAATTAAATGTAGCCCCCTTGTACCCCTTGGAATGTAATGTCCAGGGCACCACAGGAGCACAATGGTGACTTCCAGTATGGACATCCCCAAGATGGCCACCTCTCGGTCACTAGGGGACCCAGAGCTCCATCTGAGAGTATGTGTGGATGGGGTTATTATTGAACAGAGATGCTATAAGATCTTAAGAAGGTTTAAGTAGACAGTGTACCATAAGTGGAATAATAGTAATTTAATACCTACCGGTAATTCCTTGTCACCTAGTCCGTATGGAATACTGGGATGGTAAGAGTTACCATGGGGTATAGATGGGGTCCATTGGAGCCTGGCACTTTAAAAAATCTTCAGTGTGCTGGCTCCTCCCCTCTATGCCCCTCCTGCAGATTCAGTTTAGGAACACAATTGAGATGGACATACTTTGAGAGGAGGAACACAGATAAGAAAAAGTGGTGAGACACAAACCAGCACACAACAAGAGGATAGCAGTGCAATCCACTACTTGAAACTAGGGACAGCAACAGCAGTCCCAAACAGTAAACTCGCGAGAACAACTCTTGCAGGAAAATTTGAAGCACAGAGGAAGGTGCCCAGTATCCCCCATGGACTAGGAGAAAAGGAATTACCGGTAGGTATTAAATTCCTATTTTCTCTCACATCCTAGGGGATACTGGGATGGTAAGAGTTACTATGGGGATGTCCCAAAGCTCCCAGAACGGGTGGGAGAGTGCTGAGACCCCTGCAAAACTGAGCGACCAAACTGAATGTCCTCAGTAGCCAAGGTATCGAACCTGTAAAACTTTACAAAAGTATTTGAACCAGGCCAAGTAGCAGCTCGGTATAACTGCAAAGCCGAGACACCCCGGGCAGCCACCCAGGAAGAACCCACCAACCTTGTGGAGTTTGCCTGGACAGAGCTCGGCAGCGGCAAGGGTGCCGAAGAGTAAGCCTGTTGGATAGTCATCTGGATCCAACAAGCAATGTACTGCTTTGAAGCAGGACATCCAGTCTCCGTAGCGTCATAGAGAACAAACAGGGAATCAGATTTCTGGTGACAAGCAGTTCTCTTGACATACTGGTTGATGTGAAATGCTGACACAACCTTAGGCATAAACTGTGGACGAGTCCTGAGCTCCACTCTATCCTTGTGAAACACCAGGTAAGGGCTTTTACAGGATAAGGCCCCCAATTCTGAGACACGCCTCACTGAGGCCAAGGCTAACAACATGAGAGTCTTCCAAGTCAAATATTTCAAGTCCACCCGGTGCAAAGGTTCAAACTATTCTGATTGCAGAAAGGGCAGGACCAAAGTGAGATCTCATGGTGCCGTGGGAGGAACAAAGGGTGGTTGAATATGAAGGACACATTTTAGGAATGTCTGGACTTCCGGGATGACAGCCAACTGTTTTTGGAAGAAAATAGACAAGGCCGAGATCTGAACCTTGATGGATCCCAATGAAGGCCCATATCCACACCTGCTTGCAGGAAGAGCAAGAACCTTCCCAGATGAAAATCGGCAGTGGAGTACTTTTTACTCTCACTCCAGGAGACATACAGTACTTCTTCCATATGCAGTGGTAATGCTTAGATGTGACCCCCTTCTAGCCTGGACCATAGTCAAATTAACCTTAACGGGAAGGCATTTTCGGGCTAAGAGCTCCCTTTCAACCACCATGCCATCAAACGTAGCCACGGTAAGTCTGTATAGATGAACGGACCTTGCAGAAAAAGGTCCTTTTGAAGCGGCAGAGGCCAGCGCTCTACGAGGGACATGGCCAGGAGGTCCGCATTCCTGGCCTGGCACGGCCAATCCGGGGCAATCAGGAGTGCCTGAATGTTTTCCCTTTTTAGTCTCTTGAGGACCCTGGGAATGAGAGGAATTGGTGGGAAAAGATAGATGAGCTGGTAAGTCCATGGCGCCGCCAGAGCGTCCACCGCTGGAGCTTATGGATCCCTTGTCCTGCAGCAGTATCGACACAGCTTCTTGTTGGTTTGAGAATCCATCAGGTCTATCAGCGGGCAGCCCCACCATTGTACCAACAGCTGAAATACCTGCAGGTGAAGGCCCCACACTCCGGGTGCAGGTTGTGCCTGCTGAGGAAGTCTGCTTCCCAGTTGTCCACTCCAGAAATGAAGATGGCCAACATGGCCCTGGCGTTGCGTTCCGCCCAGAGGAGTATCCTGGACACCTCTCGCATTTCGGCCCTGCTTTTTTTTTTCTCCGTGTTTGTTTATGTATGCCACCACCATGGCATTGAATGACTGGACCTGTATGGCCTGATGTTGGAGGAGAGAAGCAGCTTGTAGAAGGGCATTGTAGATTGCCTTGAGTTCAAGAATGTTTATCAGAAGATAGTCCTCCTGAGAAAACCACCTTCCCTGAAACTGAGCACCTTGGGTGACAGCACCCCAACCGCAGAGGCTCGCATCCATAGTCAATAGAACCCAAGCCTGAGTCCCGAAGTGTCGACCCTCTACAAGGTGGGGTATCTGTAACTACCATAACAGAGAAATCCTTGTTTTTGGTGAGAGGAATATCCGCTGGTGCATGTGCAGGTGTGAGCCGGACCACTTGTTCAGTAGATCCAGTTGGAAAGGACGGGCATGGAATCTTCCGTACTGGATAGCCTCGTATGAGGCTACCATCTTGCCAAACAGCCGGATGCAGAGACCCACCAAGACTTTCGGAGGTTTCAGAATGGAGCATACCATCGTTTGTATTGTCAGGGCCTTGTCCATAGGAAGGAACACCTACTGAGACACCATGTCCAGGATCATCCCCAAGAACTGTAGTCTCTGTGATGGTACCAGGTGTGTTATTCCTGCAGATTGAGAATCCACCCGTGATCCGTCAGAAGCCGAGTAGTCAGGGCGATGCTTTCTAACAACCGAGCTTTGGACACAGCCTTTATGAGGAGATCGTCCAAATATGGAACGATATTCACACCCCTTACATGGAGTTGTAGCATCATCTCCGCTATCACCTTCGTGAACACCAGTGGAGCTGTGGATAGGCCAAAGGGTAGGGCCCGGAACTGAAAGTGATCTTATCTTCCTTTAGTGCAAACCTGAGGTAAGCCTGATGAGGTGGCCATATTGGGATGTGAAGGCACGCATCCTTGATATCCAGGGATACCAGTATTCCCCCTCTTCCAGGCCAGAAATCACCACTTTGAGGGACTCCATCTTGAATTTGAATACCCATGCTGTAGGTATGGGTTCAGAGATTTGAGGTTCAGAATTGGCAAGACTGAACCTTTTGGTTTTGGTACCATGAACAGGCTGGAGTAAAAACCCTTTTTTCTGAGCAGAGGGGTAACTGGAACGATGACATGCATTTGTTGCAGTCATTGGATGGCCTCTAGCAAGGTAACCTTGGACACAGGTGAAGCTGGTAAGCCAGACCTGAAGAATCTATGAGGAGGTAGCCGTTGAAACTCCAACTGGTATCCTTGGGAGACAAAGTCTCTCACCCAAATATTCTGGCAGGATCCCGCACAAACATAGCTGAAATATTTGAGGTGAGCGCCCACCTGAACTTCCCCTTGAGGTCGGGGCGAACCGCCAAGCGGAAGGCTTGGTAGAGGCAGGGCTTAAACTTTGTTCCAGGAAACCACCTCTGGCTCAGCCCCTAAATCTGGCCACACTAAAGGACTGGAGAGAGGGGCCTGGATAGGCACGTCTGGCTGGAGGAGCTGCTGACGGCAGATAGGTGGACTTACCGGCAGTAGCTTGTGAAATCCACTTGTTCATATTCTCACCAAACAAAGCCTCCCCTGTGAAAGGATGGTTTTCAACGCCCTTTTTGGAGTTGGCATCCGCCGTCCACTGTCACAGCCACAGAGCCCTGCACGCCGACACAGCCATAGCAGTAGAGCGTGAGTTGATAATGGCAATCTCCTTAATAGCCTTATGCATGAAGTTAGACGAATCCTGAAAATGTTGCAGGAGTGTTAGTAGCTCATCTTGAGGCATGGTATCAAAACCCTCTATGATGTTACCAGACCATTTAACAATGGCCCTCATGATCCAACCACAAGCAATGATGGATCTCTGTGCAACTACCACTGCAGTGTAAATGGATTTGAGTATAGTCTCAATTTTATGGTCAGCAGGGTATTTTAAGGAGATAGCACCAGGTACAGGCAGCACAATCTTACGTGACAGCCTGGACACTGAGGTATCCACAATTGGAGGATTCTCCAACACCTTCCTATCCTCAGGGGAGAAAGGGAAGGAGTTTAGCAACTTCTTAGGGGTTTGAAATTTCTTGTCAGAATTAACCTACGTCTCTTTGAAAAGTGTGTTTAATTCCTTAGAGACAGGAAAGGTGGCAGTAGACTTTTGTTTTACATTAAAAAAAGGACTCCTCCTCAGGTTCTGCCTCTTTATCAGGAATATTCAAGACCTCCCTAATAGAGTAGATAAGGGCTTCCACACCATCAAAGTACTGTCTCCTTTATCCCCCTCAGCTTCCCCTTCCTCCAAATCTGGCATATCATTACCAGAGTCAGATTGGAGCACATGGAGCAGTGTGCGTTTCTGAGAAACCAGCAGAGGGGGCTGAGAGGCAGATCTGAGATCAGAAGTATGAGTCAGAAAATCATCCATAGATTTCTTAAACACTTGTGTTTCCTGCCTGGCAGTAGCCAGTTCAGATGCATCATCCCTTTTATTGAATCCAGCCAATCTGGTTCCTGTGTGCTGCTTTCCTGTGAAGGAAGACTGCATTGAGCACACAGCAGAGATATACCTGTGGAGGAAAACGTTGTGCTACAAGACTGACAAAATAGGATTTTAAATACCTGCCGGTAAATCCTTTTCACGTAGTCCGTAGGGGTTACTGGGAATCCATTTAGTACCATGGGTTATAGACTGGTCCACTAGGAGCCATGGGCATTATAGAAGTTTGATTAGGTGTGCTGGCTCCTCCCTCTATGCCCCTCATACCAGACTCAGTCTAGGAAACTGTGCCCGAGGAGACGGACATAATTTGAGAAAAGGATATAGATAAGGAAAGTGGTGAGATTTTGAACCAGCACAACCAGAACAAGAGGAAAGTAATACTAACCAAACTTGAAAACCAGAACAGCAACAGCTAAACCAAACAACAGTAGTGATACAAGTAACCATACAGGAAGAAAAAAGCACCGGGCGGGCGCCCAGCATCCCCTACGGACTACGAGAAAAGGATTTACCGGTAGGTAATTAAAATCCTATTTTCTCTGACGTCCTAGGGGATACTGGGAATCCATTTAGTACCATGGGGAAGTACCAAAGCTCCCAAATCGGGTGGGAGAGTGCTGAGGTTCCTGCAGAACTGATTGACCAAACTGAAGGTCCTCAGAGGCCAAAGTATCGAACTTGTAAAACTTTGCAAATGTGTTCGAACCCGACCAAGTAACTGATCGGCAGAGCTGTAAAGCCGACACACCCCAGGCAGTCGCCCAAGAGGAACCCACTGACTTATTAGAGTGGGCTTGAACAGATTTTGGAATTGGCAAACCTGCCGTAGAATAAGCATGCTGGATAGTGAGCCTGACCCAGCGTGCAATGGACTGCTTCAAAGCAGGACACCCAATTTTATTGGGATCATAAAGAACGAACAACGAGGACGATTTCCTGTAACAAGCTGTTCTCTTCACATAGACTTTCAAAGCCCTTATGACATCCAAAGACTTTGAAGTAGCAGAGGCATCCATAACAGCCGGAACCACAATAGGTTGGTTGATGTGAAATTCGGACACCACCTTAGGAAGAAATTGCTGACGAGTCTTAAGTTCAGCTCTGTCCTCATGGAAAATTAAGTAGGGGCTCTTGTGAGACAATGCCCCCAGCTCCAACACACGTCTTGCTGAAGTCAAGGCCAACAGTGTGATGGTCTTCCATGTAAGGAACTTTACGTCCACCTCCTGCAACGGTTCAAACCAGTCTGATTGAAGGAACTGCAACACCAAATTGAGATCCCAAGGTGTGTTGTAGGAGGCACAAAAGGAGGTTGGATGTGCAGAACACCTTTCAAGAACGTCTGGACCTCAGGGAGAGAAGTCAATTGTTTCTGAAAGAAAATAGACAAAGCCGAAATCTGAACTTTAATGCAGCCTAGGCGTTGGCCCACATTCATTCCCGACTACAGAAAAAGCAGGAAATGTCCCAGATGATATTCCACCACAGAAAATTGTCTGCTCTCACACCAAGAGACATACTTCTTCCAGATACAATGGTAATGTTTAGACGTGACCCCCTTCGTGGTTTGGATCATAGTTGGGATGACCTTGTCAGGAATCCCTCTCCTGGCTAGAATCAGCCGTTCAACTTTCATTCCGTTAAACGTAGCCATGGTAAGTTTTGATAGACGATTGGGCCCTGCTGTAGAAGATCCTCTCAAAGAGGCAGAGGCAATGGATCTTCGATCAACATCTTGAGAAGATCCGCATACCAGGCCTTTGTGGCCAATCCGGAGCAATGAGGATTACTTTAACCTGTTCCCTTTTTATTATTTTTAGAATTCATAAGGAATGGGAGGAAACCAGTACACCAGCTGGTAAACCCATGGAGTTGTCAGGGCATCTACCGCTACTGCCTGTGAGTCCCTCAACCTGGAACAATACCGCTTGAGCTTCTTGTTGAGTCGAGAGGCCATCATGTCGATTTGTGGATACCCCCACGACGTGTTAACCTCTGGAACACCTTCGGGTGGAGGCCCCACTCCCCCGGGTGCAGATCGTGTCTGCTGAGGAAGTCTGCTTCCCAGTTATGTACTCCCAGAATGAAGATCACCGACAATGCCATGGCATGTTTTTCCGCCCAGTGGAGAATTCTTGACACCTCTGACATTGCAGCTCTGCTTTACGTTCCGCCCTGTCGGTTTATGTACGTTACCGCCATCACATTGTCTGACTGGATCTGAATGGCCTGATGCTGAAGAAGAGATGAGGCCTGCAGAAGGGCGTTGTAGATAGCCCTGAGTTTCAGGATGTTTATTGGAAGGATGACTTCCTGACTTGACCATCTTCCCTGAAACTGCACCCTCTGGGTGACTGCTCCCCAACCTCTGAGGCTTGCGTCTGTGGTTAGCAGAATCCAATTCTGAATCCCGAACCTCCAGCCCTCGACTAGGTGAGAAGTCTGCAGCCACCACAGGAGGGAGATCCTGTCTTTTGGTGACAGACGAATCTTCTGGTGCATGTGAAGATGCGATCCGGACCATTTGTCCAACACATCCAGCTGGAAGGGCCTCGCATGAAACCTTCCGTACTGAATTGCTTCGTAAGAAGCGACCATTTTTCCCAGAAGGCATATGCAGAGATGCACAGAGATTCGGGTCGGCTTGAAGACGGCCCGAACCATCGACTGGATTACCATCGCCTTTTCCAAGGGAAGGAATACTTTCTGAGACTCTGTGTCCAGTATCATTACCAGGAACTGAAGCCTCTCCGTTGGTTCTAGGTGAGATTTTGGCAGATTCAGAATCCACCCATGATCCAGGAGTAGTCTGGTTGAGAAGGCAATGTTCTCCTTCAGCTATTTCCTGGACAGTGCCTTAATCAGAAGATCATCCAAGTACGGAACTATGTTCACTCCCTGTCTGCGGAGCAACATCATCATTTCTGCCATCACTTTGGTGAACACCCTCAGTGCCGTGGAGAGACCAAATAGCAGGGCCTGAAACTGGTAGTGGCAGTCCTGTAGTGCAAACCTTAGATAAGCTTGATGAGGCTGCCAGATTGGAATGTGAAGGTACGCATCCTTGACAGCCGGAGACTAGGAATTCCCCCTCCTCCAGACCTGAGATTACTGCTCTCAATGACTCCATCTTGAATTTGAACACACGTAAGTACGGGTTCAATGACTTGAGGTTCAGAATTGGTCTTACTGAACCGTCCGGTTTTGGTACTACAAACAAGCTGGAATAGTAACCCTTGTTGTGTAGATGAGGTGGAACTGGAATAATGACCTGGGTCTGTAACAGTTTTTGAATGGCGTTGTGTAAGTTTACTCTCACATCTTGTGAAACTGGTAAGCCTGATTTGAAGAATCTGTGAGGTGGGAGTTCCTGGAACTCCAGTCTGTAGCCTTGGGATATAAGTTCTATGACCCAGGGATCCTGGCACGATCCTGTCCTGGCTGAAGAATTTTAGCTGGGCTCCCACTCTCATGTATTCCAGGCATTGCGGTCCACCATCATGCGGAAGGTTTTGAGGAAGCAGACCTTGAGCCCTGTTCCTGTGAACCGGCAGTCGCTGGTTTGCATGGTTTACCTCTATTACCTCTTGCGGCGGTAGAACCACTTCTGACCTTGCCGCTAAACTTGGCAGTCCGAAAGGACTGTCGATTAGGTCCGGAGTAGGCCTTCCTAGCTAGCGAAGCTGCAGAAGGGAGGTATGTGGACTTACCTGCAGTAGCTCGGGAGATCCATTTGTCGAGTTCATCTCCAAATGAAAGGAAGGCCTTCTACTCCTTTCCTGGAGTCCACATCAGCAGTCCACTGATGTAGCCATAATACTCTGCATGCGGACACTGCTATAGCTGTAGTGCATGCATTAAGCAAACCTATTTCTTTTATAGCTTCCACCATAAAGTTTGCAGAGTCCTGTATATATTGCAGAAACAATTTCCTCTTGAGGCAAGATGTCTAACCCCTCAATTAAATTACCTGACCATTTAGTAATGGCTCTTGTAATCCACCCACATGCTATAGTGGGTCTCTGGGCCATCCCAGCAGCAGTATACAAAGATCTGAGTGTAGTCTCAATCTTGCGATTAGCTGCATCCTTTAGGGAGGCTGCACCCGGGACAGGTAGTACAATTTTACGTGAGAGCCTGGAGACTGATGCATCTACAATCGGTGTATTTCCCATTTTTTCCTATCCTCAGGAGGAAAGGGAAACGATGATAACAACTGCCTGGGAATTTGAAATTTCTTATATGGATTAACCCACGGTTCTTCAAATAGGGTATTTAGTTCCGTTGACACAGGAAAAGTGGCTGAGGATTTTTCTTAATGTTAAAGTAAGATTCCTCACTCTCCTCTGTTACCTTATCAGGGATATTTAGAACTTATCTGATAGCATCTATGAGAGCCTCTACACCCTGCTACAGAGTACCCACCCCTACCGCTGTGTCCACCTCACCTTCCTCCATTTCTGACACTTCATCATCAGAGTCAGAATGCAGTATATGGGCCAAAGTGCGTTTTTGCAGACAAATGGTAGAGGACTGAGACACTGGTCTGGCTACTGAGTCTTTTTTCATAAACTCATCCACAGTCTGACTAAAGTATTGCGTCTCTTTCTTATTACGAGATAATTTTGTAAAAATGGTAGAAATCATTCCCCTAATGGAGTCCAGCCATGCTGGCTCTGCCCCACTAGCCTGGGAAGGGACACTGCACTGAGTACACACCAGTGAACCCCCTGGAGAAGAGGAACATCGTGTCTTACATGAAACACACTCTTTGCCTGACATACTGCAGTAGTGGGAAGAAAAAAAAGAAAAGGATCGGTCTTTGGTGCACATAGAATTAATATATAACTTTTAATTATTATGTTAAAAACGAATAGCACATTTTATTATGGCATATTATACTGATTAGCTAGTATGCAAAATATTAAAAACACAAATAACAAATGTGTGAAAGTATGACAACACTGTGAATTACAGAAGAAAAAAAAATAAAGAAAACTTATGTTAAAAAACTGAGCGTCCGTTTAGTGTCTGTCCTATTAAATCACTGTCTTAACATGTGTCAGTACTGGTTTGTAATTATTTATCATTTATATTCTGTATTTATACAATTGTATCCGAACTGTTCTCTCAATACTTGAATGAATGACTTCCTGGAATTTAAGTGTCAACTGTAAATTATAATCTTAGACAATTTAACAAGTTTCTCCCTACATCTCTCAATGTGCTGTAATCCGTTCAGGTTTTACAGATGCCTCATATACTCTCTATCTATATTATCCCTCCTTTAATATCAGATCTATATATAAATTTTACATCTGCAGTTTTAATTTCCACTTCATTTATAGTATCAGCTCCATATTAAATTTTTTTTAATTTTCACTGGCATACAGTTAGTGGTGTGATACATAGGCTGTTCAACCTCTTTGCCTCTGATGTTATATGTCAGAATAAAGGTGGTCATTCCGAGTTGTTCGCTCGTTGCCGATTTTCGCTATATTGTGATTAGTCACTTACTGCGCATGCGCAAGGTTCGCAGAGCGCAGGCGGTTAGTTATTTTACACAAAAGTTAGGTATTTTACTCACGGCATAACGAGGATTTTTCATCGTTCTGGTGATCGTACTGTGATTGACAGGAAGTGGGTGTTTCTGGGCGGAAACTGGCCGTTTTCCAGGCGTGTGCGAAAAACGCTGGCGTTTCTGGGAAAAACGCGGGAGTGTCTGGGCGAACGCTGGGTGTGTTTGTGACGTCAAACCAGGAACGAAACTGACTGAACTGATCGCAATGGCTGAGTAAGTCTGGAGCTACTCAGAAACTGCTAAGAAATTTCTATTCGCAATTCTGCGAATCTTTCGTTCGCAATTCTGCTAAGCTAAGATACACTCCCAGAGGGCGGCGGCTTAGCGTGTGCAAAGCTGCTAAAAGCAGCTAGCGAGCGAACAACTCGGAATGAGGGCCAAAGTGTCAGTCCACCTTTCACTTCGCAAACCCTGCTTTTGAAACAGTTCTTTAAACGGTTCTTAAAACGGGTCTGAGCAGTTAAACCACCTTTACATCGCATGTTGTAACTGATATATTACAGTTTCATTACCGTTTTGGTACCTTTCACACTGAACCCGTTTCTCCCATAGAAAACAGTGGTTGTCATTTTAAATGGACTTTTCTGGCCCACACATTATTAATAATTATTAATAATTTGGCTAGTCGTACGATGGAACCCAGCAGCTTCAAGCATCTTTACCATGTTTTTGTAGATTACTGCATCCTTCACTGTCCCAGTGATTTGTCTAGCAATTTCTTCATCCCCTCTCATCCTAAGCAGCTCCCTAACCTCCTCATCACTCAAATTTGCCATTTTAAACTGTATTCTGTATAAAAAAAATGCTTCTCCACTCTCATGTGTTTCCTCCAGTTTATTTCCAGCTTCTGCCTGGTGACATCACGCATGGAGACAGCCTATCACCTTCTGTGGTTTGGAAATACCGTTTCAGATCCTTTCACATTGCACAATGAAACAGGTCTGAACCGTGTAGGACCCTGCTTTTTAACCGTTTTAAAATACCAGTATTCTGTAACCAGTAATTTCAAAGTGGCCCTTTCACACCGCAGCTAGAACCGTTTTGGAAGGCTTAAAAAACGGCAATTTACCGGGTTATAGCTGCGGTGTGAAAGGGGTATTATTGTGTCAGGTGCCTGGCTTATATCATAGGGTCCCAAAATGAATCCGAGTTATTAAATATGTGGTTTCTGTACAATATGCTTTTCACATGTAGTGTCTAGAATATTGATATATTATCCCCACATAGTCATTAACTTGGTTTCTGAAAGTAAATATCCAATATTAGGTGTACTACGATGTCACTTCTCATCTATAATATCAGGTATCTCATGTAGGGGATAATCCCTATATATTTCTTATATATAATGAATTATGACATTAATTCACTTCTTACTTTCAGTGTCGGGTGTATAGCTCCGCCCCCTATATTATGATGGGCATTTCTGTAATTGTATTACCCAAGGGTTAGAGTTATATATTTTTGGGCATCAATTTCATTTACACTAGATCTTGTGCCAGTCTGAGAGGGATAGATATAATATCAGTATGATACTTTATTTATATGTAGTGTGAGATAATTCTGGAGATGTCCGAGACATAGAGGTATAAATAGGTTTAATACCTATCGGTGATGATATATCATTTAAGTGTATTTATTGTTCATTGTCCTATAGATACTGTTGTAAACACATTGGTATTTTTCAATTCCTATACGAAATCTGGTTATATTATAATGTAATCAGGTGCATGTAGGCAGGGCCGGCTCTACCATTAGGCAGCTGCCTAGGGGTGCCAGCTCCTGGAGGGCGGCACTGAATTCATCTAGCAAAAAACTGAAGGATGTCTCTGTATGCGGCCTCCTCCTTTTACACTGCGCTGGCTGCTGCTGCGGGTCTAATCAAGTGCAGCTACCACTATCAGGCTGTACCCACATAGTGTCTCATTGCTTCCTCTGTGCCGACATGAGTAACATCAAGTCATGTGACGGCACATAGGATGCGGATGTAACTATAGCTCCCGAGGGGCACCCCCACGGCTGCTCCTCATAGCCCTGATGCACCTCCTGCAGGGGGGTTGCAGGTTAGGGGGCACCGTGTTGAAGCTTTGCCTAGGGTGCATAGAGACCTTGCACCGGCCTTGCATGTAGGAATTTCTGTAAGTGAGCTGTATCGATAAGGCTGATATAATCCTACACACAGGTGCACTCTCTCTGTTTATTCCCACATCAAAGTCCCATTAAAATTGTTCTACCATCAAATAATACTCGGCAGGAGTGTGTACAAATTATATCAACCCCATATGTCATGAGCAATTAATGACGCATGGTTTGTTGAGAGTATTCCTACATACACCACTCCAAACCACATCACAGCTGAGTGGCGTCAGATTAAACTGTTAATGCTCCACTTCAATGTACTGTCTGTGATAAAATTAGTGTGGGCACTGGTAGAAACACATTGATAATAGATAATTGATAATAGCTGTGAAACGCGTCCGGTGTGAGCCTTTTCATCACCCAATCACCTCTGCTTGGACCACCATGGACCCTACAAAACTGCCAACACTGAGCCACATCTGCAACCAAGGACTGGACTTTGTTCACAACACGCACAACTGGTGAGGACTTTCCTATTTTATGATTCATTATTGGAACTGCTAATCCTCCAGCGTTGGAACACACTTCTCCGGCCCAGGGACTATGCTATAGCCCCAGGATATATTTGGTTCTGAGCATTCAGGGTCCCATGGAAAATTTGGAACAAGCATATGTGCTGTATAAATGGTGATTAGAGGCTATCTACTACAGTGTAAATTCAATTTTAATTGTTTTATTGAGTTTTAAGCATAATAAATGATATTGATAATCAAACAATTCATCTCTGTAAGCGCTGCCTTATTGTTGTTGTTTTTTCAGTTTGTATCCATTATATAGGTGTAACTGACCTATTCAGGCAGCTGCTGTACACTCAGAATTGGAATTACACTTACAGCGCCCTTTCCAACCTAGGTTGGTTTGTCCCAATTAAAAGCACAATTAACCCACAAAGAGTTCTTCCAGAGAGACACAGAGAGAGCATGGAACCAGCACACGGCACCCTTATTGCTAATGCCAAGCTTAGCCGGGTCACAGACTAAGTACCTCAATTAAGGACTTAGAACACTAGAAATCGCTCCCCCCCGCTATGATCTCCTGGTACCACTGAGGTAAACTGGAGGCTTTCAGGCGGAGCTGCGCGTCCCTGTGACTCAGTGTCTGTGTCAGCTGCAGTAGGGAAAATGGCACTGGTGAGCTGCTGGATCCACTCTTAGTGAAGCCCCGCACCTTCAATGGTGCGCAGTCTTTCCGCTCTTCTTTATACTGGCTTATGTGTCTGTGTGCATAAAATGGAGTAAGACCCCTTTTATGGCTGTAGTGCCAGGGTACTTAGTCAGGAGATGCAGTCCGCTCATTTAGAAGCCGTGCGTCTCCGTACCTTCATGCCGCCATAATGACCGGTGACCCGCTAACTGGGATGCCAGCTTAGTACTCACCACTCTTCTGGCTCTGTTAGGGGTGGCGACGTGCTGCGGGAATATACGCTCGCCGTGGTGGGGTTTGCAAATAGTTCCCTCAGGAGCTAGCGACCATTAACCCTTAGTGGGGTTGGGCCGTTCCCCCCTCTAAGTCCCACAAAACTGGTGGCATCCAGTCCTGCCTGAAAATAAACTTTTAAAATAAATGCAGAAAACTCTTCAGGAGTTTCCAGAGATGTAACTGGCTCCTCTGGGCACATTTTCTAAACTGAGTCTGGTGGGAGGGTCATAGAGGGAGGAGCCAGCACACACATTAAAACTTCTATAGTGCCCATGGCTCTTAGTGGACTCGTCTATACCCCATGGTACTAAATGGATTCTCAGTATCCCCTAGGATGCAAGAGAAATATACATTATGGTAAGAAATTAACGTTGATAATGGTATTTCTATTAAGTCCACAGGATCCACAGGATAACATTGGGATATGATGAAGCGACAGTGGATTTGCACCAATCGGCCAAAGCTTTTTGGCCTCCCAGCATGCAACGGGCCGATCCATATATCCCGACTCCTTGTTCAGACAAATCAGTTGTTTTCCCAAAGCTTAAGGCAGAACCATCATAGATAACCCTAATCAGGCGAGAAGAGCACACATGCACACCCTTTCGTACGAGAAGGAAGAGGTTAGTGAGTAAAAGGATCCTCAAATCAGGTACGTCAGGGTGGGATCACTGTGGATCCTGTGGACTTAGGAGAAATACTGTTATCAATGGTAAGTTCTTACCATAACGTATATATTTCTCCGGCAGGGTCCACAGGATATCCACAGGATAACATTGGGATTTCCCAAAGCAATTTAGTGATTCGGTGCACCTGATTAGACAGGAGAACCCTACGCCTGAATTCAGTGTCATGAGAGGCAAAAGTATCCAAGGCATAATGTCTAATGAATGTGGCTGCCTTACATATCTGTTCTGCTGAAGCACCACATTGTGCTGCCCATGATGGACCTACCTTATGAGTAGAGTGAGCAGAGACATTATCCGGAACAGGGAGATCAGCGTGAGAATATACTTCTGAAATAGTCATCCGAAGCCACCTCGCCAGTGTCTGCTTATCAGTAGGCCATCCTCTCTTGTGAAATCCGTAGAGAATGAAGAGAGAATCTGTCTTTCTGATGGCACTGGTACGATCCACGTAGATCCTTAAGGTGATGCATCTCCAGCAGAAAGGCCCAGTTCCTGGAAAGCCGGGACTACAATTTCTTCATTAAGGTGAAATTTAGATACCACCTTGGGAAGATGCCCAGATTTTGTTCTAAGAACTGCTCTATCTGGATAAAGGATCAGAAATGGAGGGCGACATAACAATGCCCCTAAATCTGATACTCTTCTAGCTGACGCCATGGCCAGTAGAAAGAGAACTTTAGCTGTCAACCATTTAAGATCCACTTTATTAAATGGTTCAAATGGAGCAAATTGAAGGGCCCTTAGGACTAAACTTAAGTCCCAAGGCACTGTAAAAGGAACAAAAGGAGGTTGAATGCGCATAAGTACACACATCCTGTAAGTTGGCAATTTTCTTTTGGAACCATACAGTCAATGCTGACACTTGCACTCTCAAGGAAGCCACCTTCAAACCTTTATCCATTCTTGCCTGAAGGAATGCTAAGACCCTGGAATCTCTGAAAGACTTAGGGTCCATTTTCCGTTCACTGCACCAATGAATATAGGTTTCCATATTCTGTGATAAATTGAGCTGAGGAAGGTTTCTTTGCTCTGAGCATTGTTTGAATTACCTGTTGTGAGAATCCTCTTGCTTTCAGGATAGAGGCCTTAGAGCCACTCCGTCAAAGACAGTTGTTCCAGATGTTTGTGATAACAAGGACCCTGCGTCAGTAGATGTGGACATTGAGGGAACATGAATGGAGCATCCATCGACATTCTCTGCAGATCTGTGTACCAATGTTTTCTGGGCCAAGCTGCAGCTATTAGTATCACGGCACCCTTTCCTTGCTTTATCTTTCTCACCACCCTGGGTAATAAGGTGATTGGAGGAAAAACATATGCCAGATGAAAGTCCCATCTCACCGACAGGGCATGCACAAAGATTGCTCTGGGATCCTTTGTTCTTGAACCGTATGTGAGAACTTTGTTGTTCTGACGGGACGCCATGAGGTCTCTGACAACCCCCACTTGTCGACTAGAGTCTGGAAGACCTCCGGGTGTAGAGCCCATTCGCTTGCCTGAATTGCGTGTTGACTGAGAAAGTCTGCTTCCCAGTTTAGGACTCCGTAACGAATACTGCGGACAAGGCTGGATGATGAAGTTCTGCCCACTTTAGTGTGTGATTTACCTCCTTCATAGCTTTTTGCTGCGAGTTCCTCCCTGATGGTTGAGGTACACTACTGCGGTCTGTCGAAGTCGAAAATATTATAGGCACATGCATCACGTGCAAACACCACACAGAGTGGCCTCTGTGCGGGTGCTTGTTCTGCCGTGCATGCGCATACTCACATGTTGCGTATATTGGCTCACGAGTTCCTGCATATTAGCGCGTGGTATGAGTAAATACGGTAGCATATGCATTCGCATGGAAAAGCCACAAAGACATATCTCATATTTAACCCACATAGCACAATAATTTACACATAGCCTACACGCACCACACCAGCAAGTTACATTTGCTTCAGAGGTATAACAGAGGAATTCGACTTTACAGGATATGAGGGGACAGAATTAGGCTAGGAGGTGGTGTTTGGTATCCAGCTGTACAGTATTTCAAGGGCAATATTCCGATAGCAGTTTGCAGATAGTAGCACGTACCTGCGCATAGCCATGCGCAGGAGTACAATAGTAATATTACACTGTATTTACTGTACTCTAGATATTTGGCAGGAACCCAGTGCACCAAGTGCACCTGGACCAGGCATCGCCCACTTATTCAAACCGACCTATGACCCCTCCTGTACTGTAAATGACCAGTCCTTTGACCTATGGCTGAAGAGATTACAGTTTCCTTTGTTCATGATTTGGACAATTGTATAAAAGCCAAGCCTCCTGGCCAGTCAGACACATTCTCTCTGAAGGTCATCTATCCAGATTGACTGAGGACCGGAACCGGGTGGTGCAGGTGAACAAACGTATGTATCATTGATTGTAGCCTTTTCTCTTATGTGATTGTATTTCTGTTGTACCCACTTTTAAGTAAATATTTGTTGCTGGGTTGGACCTCAACATTACATATACAATTGGTGTCGCATTTTCTTTCCTGTTAGGGGTTATAAAGTGTATTCCGCCGCATGTGTAGCTACTTTGTGCTTACAGCGTGTCGGCGTGCTTACGCAACGTGTACGTATTTCATAGGGGTCTTTACACACACACACTCTTAGCGGTCGCAGCGGCCTGAACATTTGTGCATTTAAGGTATTGCTTTTCTTTCCTGAAAGTTAATCGAACTTAACAGGTCGCATTGTCCGAGCGGATCTGAACTGGTTTTTCCCGAAGGATGTCCTTTTTCTTAATCAGTGCCATGTATATGGCCCGAAGTTCCAATATATTTATTAGCAGGCAACCTTCTTCCTTTGTCCATTGCCCCTGGAAACAAAACCTTCCTGACACTGCTCCCCAGCCCTGGAGACTGGCATCTGTTGTCAGAATTTCCCAATCTGATATCCAAAAGGATCTCCCTTTGTTCAGATGGGCTGGCTGTAGCCACCAGGCTAATGACCTCCTTACTTCCACCGTAAGGACCATAGTCTGTGTTTTTATCATCTGATGAAACCCATTCCATTTGGCAAGTATCAGATACTGCAGAGGCCTCGAGTTGAACTGAGCATACTCCACCATGTCGAATGTTGACAGCATCAATCCCACCAGATGCATTGCTGCGTGAATGGATACCCTTTGACTGTGTAGCAGCTCATGATTCCTTAACTGAACTTTGGATATCTTGTTTAGAGGTAAAAATACTCTTTGATGGCTTGAATCCAGTATTGCCCCCAAGTGAGTCATCCGCTGTGATGGAACCAGAGACGATTTTGCCCAATTTATGAGCCACCTGTGCTTCTGCAAACACTTTATTGTCTGTTGCAGATGACACAGGAGCAATTCCTGAGACTTTGCCAGGATTAAAAGATCATCTAAGTATGGTGGAGATAAGCTGCCATTACCACCATAATCTTGGTAAATACTCTGGGGGCTGTGGCTAACCCAAAAGGTAGGACCTGGAACTAAAAATGCTGTTGGAGGATAGCGAACCTGAGAGAACACTGATGGGACAGTGCTATAGGAACATGTAGGTTAGCATCCTGGATATCCAGGGATACCATATAATCCCCTGGCTCCATGGCCAATATGATGGAACATAAAGTCTCCATATGAAACCGAGGTACCCAAATGTACTTGTTCAACACTTTGAGATTGAGTATGGTCCGGAATGACCCATTTGGCTTCTGAACTAGAAACAGGTTGGAGTGAAACCCCTGTCCTCGTTGTGCAGGAGGCTCTGGAATGATTACCACTGACTGAAGCAATTTCTGAACTGCCTCTTGTAAAGACCTGGCCTTTGTCTCTACCCGAGACGGGCTGGTACAAAAAAACCTTCGAGGAGGGTGTTTCTTGAAGGCAAATGCATAACCGAGAGATACCGCTTCCTGCACCCAGGCATCTGTTGTAGACTGATGCCAGAACTGAGCAAACTGAAGAAGTCGGCCTCCACCCTGGAATCCCCCAGGTGGAGGCCCGCACCATCAGGCTGATGGCTTATTTTCTGTTTTACCAACCAGTACTCTGGTATCCCAATGCTTTTTAGTCTTACCAGACTTGTTGAATTGGGGCTGTTTGCCATCACTTTTCCAACTAGCTTTTCCTTTGGAATGAAAGGGCTGAAAAGCTGGAACTTTAGGTTTGAATTTGTATGTGGAAGGAAACTTTACTTTCTTGGAATCTGCTTCTGACTCCACAGTATCTGTCAATTCTTTACCAAAAAGAATATATCCAGAGAAAGGTAAAGACTCCAAAACCTTTTTAGATTCTGAATCAGCTTTCCATGTATGTAGCCAAACTGCTCTGCGAGTGGCTACTGTTGAAGCTGATGCCCTGGAGGCAATTTTGGCCATATCCAAAGCTGCTTCTTCCAAGAACACCGCAGCCTGTTTTATATGTGCCATATGGGATTTTTGCTCTATAGATGCCATTGAAAGATTTCCTTCCAATGCATCAGCCCAAGCAGCCACTGCTTTTGCCATCCAAGCTGAAGCCATGGCTGGTTTAATGAAAAAAATGTTTTTTAGAAAACAATCCACTCTCCTATCCGTGACATAATTTAATGATGTTGAAGACAGAGGTAATGTAGATTTACACTCTAATCAAATAATATGCGTATCTACTTTGGGTGCCATCTCCCTCTTTAAACAATCCCCAGCTGGAAGAGTATAATTGGAATTCCATTTCCTAGGAATTTTAAATTTCTTACTGGGTGTAGCCCAAGCCTCTTCCATGATTTCCATCAGCTAATCTGTCCCAGGAAACTCAAGTCTTTACTGTTTTTTGGACGTTTAAACACAGGTGCCTTGGATTTTAACACAGGCTTTGCTAATTCTTCTAAGGATAGAATGGCTTTCATTGCCTTAATTAACTCAGCTATGTCCACTGAGCTAAGGCCTACCTCCTCCTCTTCGTATGCAGAACCAGAGCTTAATGAGCCTTCATCCTCCGATGAATCCTCATCTGAAACATGTGTAGACTGTGAAGATGTAGATTTACTTACGCCTGGCTTTTCAGCCTTTTTCTTTTGAGAGGCTGCTGCTGGAAGTGATAAACCACAGGTGGGAAGCTGCATGTAAGGGTTAATCGTGTAACCTACTCCTGGTACAGAAGTTAGAATTATCCGCTCAGCTATACTGGATAAAGTTTGTGCAAACATAGCCCAAGGGGGATCAACTTGCACCTGTATCTGCCTTGCACTATTCAAGAGACCTTGGTGAAAGCTAAAACGATTTGCACACAAACCATCCAGAATCAGATCCTGAGAGGTTAACCCAGCTTTGCAAGACAAACATGATATGAGTGTTGGTGTTGCTGTGAGTGTATCTTCCTTACCTTTGCCATTCTTAGACATGATAAATAATCCACACTTACACAGTGTACTACACAATTTGTGACTGTAATCACTTTAAGGCTCGTTAAAGTGACATGCAATCCGACCCTACCCTGCTATACACCAGCATTGAGGATCGGAATAGAAAGAAAAAAAACTGACAGAATTATAGTAAAGTCAGCAATCACACTAGCAGTCACTCACATGTTATACATTAGTAAAATAAGCAATATGAGAACATAATTAACTACAGATACATTTCAAGTACGTAGGAGAAACATATTACTGCATTACTTTATAAAAGTTTTAATCGTATTCAGATGCATAGTGAAGGAAACCACAGTAATATTATCAGACTCATATGATTTACGCTTTTATCCAACTATTCATACTCAAAAGGTAGATAGAGACTTAGTGCTGTATTACCCATACACAGTAGAGTGGGATACAGAGAGACCCTCCCCCGCTTCCAGGATCGATCAATACATCTACGAACACTGAGTGAATCAAGACGCTATTAGTGTACACTGCCGCTCTGTGAACCTATAGTGAACACAGATGCCCAAGTGAACACTGACGCACCAGTCACACAGCCGCCTATGCTGCGACTGGGTCCCTTAGTACACAGCGTCTCAGATGGAAGTGAGAAAACAGTTCATGGCGGGAGACTCGGAGGAAACTGGTCATGAACTGGGGGGAGGGGCGACCAGGAGAGCGTCTGACTCCCCACTGCTGACATCAACCCTAGGGATCGCGGCCTCATACTTCTCCTGGAGCCTATGATCCCTAAGTGCTAGCGCTGGTGCACCCGAAGTGGCAGCTGCATCAGGACTGTTTGGTAGTCTCCTCCCAAAGCACTGTGGCTGTGTTCCTATTCCCCCTCTAAGTGGAACCGATGCCTAACCTTACCCCGTGCTCCAGCCACAGCCTGCTAACGTCTGCTGGACCTGCTAGTATATCCGACACAGACGTCCGCCGAAACAGCACTGTACTCGTGGGCAAGTGTTGTCGCGGCCCGGCGGAGAGTTGTTGGAGCGACTCTTTCTAAGGTACGTATAAGACGCTTTTTAGAAAGATCATTCAAAAAAAATAGTAAGACTATAAAAATAAAATAAGAATGCTTATGGCTGCTAAAAACCAGCAGTCCTTTCACCATGGTCCGGCTCCTGCCACACCAAACAGAAAACTGATTTGTCTGAGCCAGGAGGCGGGCCCGTTGCCGGCTGGGAGGACGAAACGCTTTGACCGATTGGTGCAAATCCGCTGTCGCTTCATCATATCCCAATGTTATCCTGTGGACCCTGGAGAATTAACCTTCTTGGCAGACATGTTCATACAGCAGAACACACACACAGGAGCAGTGAATAACACAGAGACCCAGTGTAAACCTGGATGGAGTGAGACAGAGAGGGAGAGAACCAGCACACCGCTGCCTCTATCACCTAAAGCAAAGCTTTGCCAGGCAGAAAACTAGAGCCTTAATAAGGTAACTAGTTTATATACAGTATATATAGAATATATTGCTCCACCCTTCTACAAAAAACTCCCCTGGTACCAGTATAAGGTGTGTTTTGAGAGTCCTTGGAGAAGCGCTTTCCTGCATGCAGACTGTAGTATGATGCAACAGGAAATGGCGCCTCTGAGCTGCTGGTCCCACACTCCGGGAAGCCTCGCCCCCTTAATGGCACACTGTCCCTGCATATATTATAAACCGGACCCTGGTTTCTGTACTTACCACTCTAGCGTCTTCAGCTCTGTTAGGGGTGGCGGCATGCTATTGGAGTGCGCGCACACCCTGGGGGTAATGCGAAACAACACCTCAGCAGCTATGTCCTGTCAGCGGAGATACAGACCATTAACCCTTCAAGAGGTTTGTCCCGTCCCCCCCTAAGTCCCACGACACAGGCAGACTGGTGCCAGCCATTGCTGCCTGAAAATAATAAACTAAAATAAAGTTTTGAAGAAAACCTCTCTGGAGCTCCAGAGAATGCACCCGGCTCCTTGGGCACATTTTTGTAAACTGAGACTGCAGGACGGGCATAGAAGGGAGGAGCCAGCACACTGAAAAATTTTTTACGTGCCAGGCTCCAATCAACCCCACCTATACCCCATGGTAACTCTTATCATCCCAGTATCCCCTAGGACAGAGATGGGGAACCTTCGGCCAGCAGCTGTTGTTTAACTACACATCCCAGCATGCCCTGCAACAGTTTTAGCATGGCCAAATAGCAAAACTGTAGCAAGGCATGCTGGTATGTGTAGTTCAGCAACAGCTGGAGGGCCGAAGGTTCCCCATCCCTGCCCTAGGACGTGAGAGAAAAATACTATGGGGGTAATTCTGAGTTGATTGCAGCAGGAACTTTGTTAGCAGTTGGGCAAAACCATGTGCACTGCAGAGGAGGCAGATATAACATGTGCAGAGAGAGTTAGATTTGGGAGGGGTGTGTTCAATCTGCAATCTAAATTGCAGTGTAAAAATAAAGCAGCCAGTATTTACCCTGCACAGAAACAAAATAACCCACCCAAATCTAACTCTCTCTGCACGTTATATCTGCCTCCCCTGCAGTGGACATGGTTTTGCCCAACTGCTAACAAAGTTCCTGTTGCGATCAACTCAGAATTACCCCCTATATCATTAGCAATTAGGTCCTAGAGGGAATCTATTGTAGTTTCTAGAGCCAAAAGACCAATTGGAGTAAACTGTATATCTATTACTGTGGAGATTCTTTCACTTATAGATACTATTTCTTTGATTTTGTCTACATTATCTTCTATTTTACCCTCAATATTATGTATTATCATTACTGCTCAAAATTCCATGTTATATTGTGAATATTTATGCCAGAAACTTGTACTTTCATTATACATTTTTCTAATTCAATAGTGATTTTCAATATCGCCATAAATGTTTACCAAACTTTCCATGTCCTGTCAATTGTCTACTTTTCTATGCTCTATCCATTGCTGATATTATTCTATTTCTCATTCCACCATTGTTGTCCTATTACAGTTTCAAGTGATATTGTACTGTTCAAAGTCCAAACAGTTCATATTTTCAACATCAACTAGCATGTGCACACGTGCATTCATTACTCACCGACACATTACCTAAGTCACCTAGCAGGAGCACAGGTGTACTAATTAATCACTGACACATTTTAAAAGATCCGCACATGGAGCTAATTATTTCACTGGCGATTGTGTGAGGAGACTTGGGAAACATGAACTATTTGAGGTCCGGAGGACTGAGTTTGAGAACCTATGGTGTAAATGTTGCCACCGTTCTTTCTAGTTTTAAGATAAATATACTATTGCGATTTTGGCAATAAGCATTATGTGCTTTATGCTAGTGGAGTATAAAAGGCCAGTGGTGTTGGGACAGAGGTTTCTTGAATCGATCTCTGGTGGATGGAAAACATGTTCATTACCCCTTTGACCTGTACAGATTCAGGTGGAGGCACTGTCAATAGCTTAGAACAGTGGTTCTCAAACTCGGTCCTCAGGACCCCACACAGTGCATGTTTTGCAGGTAACCCAGCAGGTGCACAGGTGTATTAATTAATCACTGACACATTTTAAAAGGCCCACAGGTGGAGCTAATTATTTCACTTGTGATTCTGTGAGACCTGCAAAACATGCACCGTGTGGGGTCCTGAGGACCGAGTTTGAGAACCTGTGGCTTAGAGAAACAAGAAGAGTGTTGTTATGTGGACATCACTTGTACACGACACCATACAAAAGGAGTGTACCAAAGGGGTGTTACATAAACAAAACCCAAACTCTTACTTATCTGCTACATTTCATTCAGTGGATCTTCTGGAGTACCCAGTGAGTCTAAAGATGCACTCTTCTATTCTCACTTGGCCTGCTTGAAATAATGACAGTGAAACCTCACTGAAACTGAATGCACCTGCACTGCAAGGAAGCAATGTTAACCACTGTGCCACCTAGCAGCCCAGCATTATTAAAGTACCAGATTATGACGTGTGGGAACACTTGAGCAGAGACGCCTTGATGAGACAAGTGGCTTATGTTGCAAATGTGTGTAACACAGAGGTTCTCAAACACGGTCCCTCAAGGCACCCCAACGGTCCAGGTTTTAAGTATATCCATGGATCAGAATAAATGGTTAAATCAAATTGACTGAACTGTGGTTACTAATTAAATCACCTGTGGACAAGCATAGCTATACTTAAAACCTGGACCGTTAGGGTGCCTTGAGGACCATGTTTGAGAACCCCTGGTATAACAGAGTCACCTGCATTTTATCATGTAGAGTGCTGGGGAAATGTGTGCCCATTTTTCCTTCTCTCCAAAGGTCTGCAAGATTTAATTTCTCTGGGGGGAATTCAGTGGTTTGAAAAATATGATTTTAAACCTACCGGTAAATCTTTTTCTCCTAGTCCGTAGAGGATGCTGGGGACTCCGTAAGGACCATGGGGTATAGACGGGCTCCGCAGGAGACATGGGCACTCTAAGACTTTAGATGGGTGTGACCTGGCTCCTCCCTCTATGCCCCTCCTCCAGACCTCAGTTAAAGAACTGTGCCCAGAGGAGACAGACAGTACGAGGAAAGGATTTTTGTTAATCTAAGGGCGAGATACATACCAGCCCACACCATACACCGTACAACATGGAATATACCAAACCAGTTAACAGTATGAATAAAACAGCATCAGCCAAAGACTGATCACAACTGCAACATTACCCTTATGTAAGCAACAACTATATACAAGCCTTGCAGAAATTGTCCGCACTGGGACGGGCGCCCAGCATCCTCTATGGACTAGGAGAAAAAAATTTACCGGTAGGTTTAAAATCTTATTTTCTCTTATGTCCTAGAGGATGCTGGGGACTCCGTAAGGACCATGGGGATTATACCAAAGCTCCAGACCGGGCGGGAGTGGGCGGATGACTCTGCAGCATCGATTGAGCAAACATGAGGTCCTCATCAGCCAGGGTATCAAACTTGTAGAATTTTGCAAAAGTGTTTGAACCCGACCAAGTAGCTGATCGGCACAGCTGTAAAGCCGAGACGGCTCGGGCAGCCGCCCAAGAAGAGCCCACCTTCCTAGTGGAATGGGCCTTTATCGAATTTGGTAACGGCAATCCCGCCGTAGAATGAGCCTGCTGAATCGTGTTACAGATCCAGCGAGCAATAGTCTGCTTAGAAGCAGGAGCGCCAACCTTGTTGGCCGCATACAGGACAAACAGTGCCTCTGTTTTCCTAACCCGAGCCGTCCTGGCTACTTAAATCTTTAAGGCCCTGACCACATCAAGGGACTTGGAATCCTCCAAGTCACCCGTAGCCACAGGCACCACAATAGGTTGGTTCATATGAAACGACGAAACCACTTTAGGTAGAAATTGAGGACGAGTCCTCAACTCTGCTCAATCCACATGGAAAATCAGATAGGGGCCCTTGTGAGACAAAGCCGCCAATTCGGACACCCGCCTCGCGGATGCCAAGGCCAACAACATGACCACTTTCCAAGTGAGAAATTTTAATTCAACTGTTTGAAGAGGTTCAAACCAGTGTGACTTAAGGAACTGTAACCCACGTTAAGGTCCCACGGTGCCACTGGTGGCACAAAAGGAGGCTGGATGTACAGCACTCCCTTTACAAAAGTCTGGACTTCTGGGAGAGAAGCCAATTCCTTCTGAAAGAATATAGATAAGGCCGAAATCTGCACCTTAATGGAGCCTAACTTTAGGACCATATCCACTCCTGTCTGTAGAAAGTGGAGAAAATGACCCAGCTGAAAATCTCCCGTAGGAGCATTCTTGGCTTCACACCAAGACACATTTTCTCCAGATACGGTGATAATGTTTCGCCGTTACTACCTTCCTAGCTTTGATCAGAGTAGGGATGACTTCCCTTGGAATACCTTTCCTAGCTAGGATTTGGTGTTTAACCGCCATGCCGTCAAACGTAACCGTGGTAAGTCTTGGGAGGAAGAGGCCACAGATCTTCTATTAGCATTTCCTGAAGATCTGAATACCAGGCCCTTCGAGGCCAATCTGGGATTCTCAATATTTTTGAGATGAGTGGAAGTGGAGAGAACACATAGACCGACTGAAACACCCACGGTGTCACTAGGGCGTCCACCGCCACTGTCTGAGGGTCCCTCGACCTGGAACAATACGTCCGAAGCTTTTTGTTGAGGCGTGACGCCATCATGTCTATTTGAGGAAGTCCCAAACGACTTGTTACCTCTGCAAAGATCTCTTGATGAAGACCCCACTCTCCTGGATGTAGATCGTGTCTGCTGAGGAAGTCTGCTTCCCAGTTGTCTACTCCCGGAATGAAGACTGCTGAGAGAGCGCTTACATGATTTTCCACCCAGCGAAGAATCCTGGTGGCTTCTGCCATTGCTGCTCTGCTCCTTGTCCCGTCCTGGCGGTTTACATGCGCCACGGCTGTGACGTTGTCTGACTGAATCAGAACGGGTAGGTTGCGAAGAAGATTCTCCGCTTGTTGTAGGCCGTTGTATATGGCCCTTAATTCCAGCACATTGATGTGTAGACAAGCCTCCTGGCTTGACCATATTCCCTGAAAATTTCTTCCTTATGTGACAGCTCCCCATCCTTGGAGGCTCGCGTCCGTGGTCACCAGAACCCAGTCTTGAATGCCGAACCTGTGACCCTCTAGAAGGTGAGCACTCTGGAGCCACCACAGGAGAGAGACACTGGCCCTGGGGGACAGGCTTATTCTCTGATGTATTTGTAGATGGGACCCTGACCACTTGTACAGAAGGTCCCACTGAAAAGTTCTTGCATGGAACCTGCCGAACGGAATGGCCTCGTAGGCCGCCACCATCTTTCCCAATACTCGAGTGCATTGAAGAACTGACACTCTATTTGGTTTTAGCAGGTCCCTGACCATGTTCTGGAGTTCCTGGGCCTTTTCCATAGGGAGAAAAACCCTCTTTTTTTCCGTGTCCAGAACCATGCCCAAAAATAACAGCCGAGTTGTCGGGACCAACTGCGACTTTGGTAGATTTAGAATCCAGCCGTGTTGTTGTAGTACTCTCAGGGAGAGAGACACGCTTTTCAGTAACTGATCACTCGAACTTGCCATTATCAGATCATCGTCCAAGTATGGGATAATTGTGACTCCTTGCTTGCGCAGGAGCACTATCATTTCCGCCATTACCTTAGTGAAAATTCTCGGGGCCGTGGAAAGCCCAAACGGCAACGTCTGAAACTGGTAATGACAATCCTGTACAGCGAATCTCAGGTACGCCAGATGAGGTGGATATATGGGGACATGAAGGTATGCATCCTTTATGTCTAGTGACACCATAAAATCCCCCCCTTCCAGGCTGGAGATCACTGCCCGGAGAGATTCCATCTTGAATTTGAACCTTTTCAAATATAGGTTCAGGGATTTTAGATTCAGAATCGGTCTGACCGAGCCATCCGGCTTCGGGACCACAAATAGGGTTGAAAACCTTGATAATCACTTGCTGTTGACACAGCTTTTGTATGGCAGCTGAAACTATTTCCCTCTCTGGGGGAGAAGCTGGCAAAGCCGATTTGAAAAATCAGTGAGGAGGCACCTCTTCGAACTCCAGTTTGTAGCCTTGGGATACAATTTCGACCGCCCAAGGATCCAAATCCGACTGAACCCAGACCTGGCTGAAGAGTCGAAGACGTGCCCCTACCGATGCGGACTCCCTCAGCGGAGCCCCAGCGTCATGCGGTGGATTTTGTAGAGGCCGGGGAGGACTTTTGTTCCTGGGAACTAGCCGTAGCTGGCGTTCCTTTCCCTCTACCTCTAGTGAGGAAGGAAGGGCCCCGACCCTTTCTGAACTTATGCGACCGAAAGGACTGCATCTGGTATTGAGGTGTTTTCTTTTGCTGCGGGGGAACGTGAGGCAAAAAAGAAGACTTACCCGCGGTAGCTGTGGAAACCAGGTCCGCGAGGCCCTCCCCAAATAAAACTTCACCTTTGTAAGGTAAAGCCTCCATACGTCTCTTTGAATCAGCATCACCTGTCCATTGACGGGTCTAGCAGAAATTGCCACGGCATTAGCTCTTGAACCCAACAGCCCAATATCTCTCGCAGCCTCTCTCATATATAACGCTGCATCCTTAATGTGACCCACGGTCAACCAAATACTATCTTTATCTAGGGAGTCAATGTCAGATGACAAGTTATCTGCCCACGCTGCAATCGCGCTACCCACCCATGCCGACGCTACTGCCGGTCTGAGCAGGGCACCCGTATGCGTGTAGATTGATTTTAAGGTAGTTTCCTGTCTGCAATCAGCAGGGTCCTTGAGTGCTGCCGTGTCCGGGGACGGTAGTGCAACCTTTTTAGACAAGCGCGTCAAAGTCTTGTCCACCGTGGGCGAGGATTCCCACCGTAACCTGTCCTGTGAGGGGAAAGGATACGTCATAATAATTTTCTTGGGAACCTGCAGTCTCTTGTCTGGAGTTTCCCAAGCTTTTTCAAATAAAGCGTTCAAGCTCATGAGATGGGGGAAAACGTTACCTCAGGTTTCTTTTCCTTAAACATGCAGACCCTCGTGTCAGGGACAGAGGGGTCCTCTGTGATATGCAAAACATATTTTATTGCAATAATCATATAATGAATACTCTTGGCCACCCTTGGGTGCAACCTTGCAACATCATAGTCGACACTGGAGTCGGAATCCGTGTCGGTATCAGTGTCTGCAATTTGGGAAAAGGGACGTTTATGGGACCCCGAAGGACCTTGTGACACAGTCAAAGCCATAGCTTGACTCCCTACTTTTTTATGTAATAAGGTCACATTTGCATTTAAAACATTCCACATATCCAACCCATCTGGTGTCAGCTGTGCCGATGGAGACACCACCACCATCTGCTCTGCATCCTCCCTAGACGAGCCTTCCGCTTCAGACATGCCGACACACACGTAATGACACCCCCACACACACTGGGATATATGAATAAGGGGACAGCCCCCCAATAAGGCCCTTTGGAGAGAGAGAGAGTATGCCAGCACACACCCAGCGCCACTGGACACAAAATCCCAGCCTGTACAGCTCTCTCTCTCTATATATATTATATATATATATATATATATATATATATATATATATACACTGCTCAAAAAAATAAAGGGAACACTAAAATAACACATCCTAGATCCAAATGAATGAAATATTCTTATTAAATACTTTGTTCTTTACATAGTTGAATGTGCTGACAACAAAATCACACAAAAATTATCAATGGAAATCAAATTTATTAACCCATGGAGGTCTGGATTTGGAGTCACCCTCAAAATTAAAGTGGAAAAACACACTACAGGCTGATCCAACTTTGATGTAATGTCCTTAAAACAAGTCAAAATGAGGCTCAGTAGTGTGTGTGGCCTCCACGTGCCTGTATGACCTCCCTACAACCCACACAAGTGGCTCAGGTAGTGCAGCTCATCCGGGATGGCACATCAATGCGAGCTGTGGCAAGGAGGTTTGCTGTGTCTGTCAGCGTAGTGTCCAGAGCATGGAGGCACTACCAGGAGACAGGCCAGTACATCAGGAGATGTGGAGGAGGCCGTAGGAGGGCAACAACCCTGCAGCAGGACCGCTACCTCCGCCTTTGTGCAAGGAGGAACAGGAGGTGCACTGCCAGAGCCCTGCAAAATGACCTCCAGCAAGCCACAAATGTGCATGTGTCTACTCAATCAGAAACAGACTCCATGAGGGTGGTATGAGGGCCCGACGTCCACAGGTGGGGTTTGTGCTTACAGCCCAACACCGTGCAGGACGTTTGACATTTGCCAGAGAACAGCAAGATTTGCAAATTCGCCACTGGCGCCCTGTGCTCTTCACAGATGAAAGCAGGGGGGGCCGCACAGCCCTCTATGTGCTTGCCAGAGGTAGCCTGACTGCCATTAGGTACCGTGATGAAATCCTCAGACCCCTTGTGAGACCATATGCTGGTGCGGTTGGCCCTGGGTTCCTCCTAATGCAAGACAATGCTAGACCTCATGTGGCTGGAGTGTGTCAGCAGTTCCTGCAAGACGAAGGCATTGATGCTATGGACTGGCCCGCCCATTCCCCAGACCTGAATCCAATTGAGCACATCTGGGACATCATGTCTCGCTCCATCCACCAACGCCACGTTGCACCACAGACTGTCCAGGAGTTGGCAGATGCTTTAGTCCAGGTCTGTGAGGAGATCCCTCAGGAGACCATCTGCCACCTCATCAGGAGCATGCCCAGGCGTTGTAGGGAGGTCATACAGGCACGTGGAGGCCACAAACACTACTGAGCCTCATTTTGACTTGTTTTAAGGACATTACATCAAAGTTTGATCAGCCTGTAGTGTGTTTTTCCACTTTAGTTTTGAGGGTGACTTCAAATCCAGACCTCCATGGGTTAATAAATTTGATTTCCATTGATCATTTTTGTGTGATTTTGTTGTCAGCACATTCAACTATGTAAAGAACAAAGTATTTAATAAGAATATTTCATTCATTCAGATCTAGGATGTGTTATTTTAGTGTTCCCTTTATTTTTTTGAGCAATATATATATATATATATATATACACACACACACACACACACACACAAACACTTTGCGCCAAATAAATGTGCTGCCCCCCACCCCCGTTTTTGCCCACTGTTACTTGTACAGGAGGGGAGAGTCCGGGAGCAGCTTCTCTGCAGCTTGCCTGTGGAGAAAATAGCGCTGGTTAGTGCTTTTAGGATCAAGACCCGCCCCCTCGACGGCAGGCTTCGGTCCCGCTCATTTTTTTATACTGGCGGGGTTTTTATAATATACTGCCTCCGCAGTATCGGATACTGGTGCCAGTCTTATTTGAGGTAATTATTGCTGCCCAGGGCACCCCCCCTGCGCCCTGCACCCTTGCTGTGCCTTGTGTGTGTGTGTGGGAGCAGTGGCACGCAGCGCGGTACCTCTCTGAAGATCTGAAGTCTTCTGCCGCCTTTGAAGTTTTCTTTCTTCATATACTCACCCGGCTTCTATCTTCCGGCTCTGTGAGGAGGACGGCGGCACGGCTCCGGGACGAACAGCGAGGAAGACACCTGTGTTCCGACCCTCTGGAGCTAATGGTGTCCAGTAGCCTAAGAAGCAGAGCCCATCAGTCCAGGAAAGTGGGTCTGCTTCTCTCCCCTCAGTCCCACGAAGCAGGGAGCCTGTTGCCAGCAGTGCTCCCTGAAAATAAAAAACCTAACAAAAGTCTTTTCAGAGAAACTCAGTAGAGCTCCCCTGCAGTGCATCCAGTCTCCTCTGGGCACAGGATCTAACTGAGGTCTGGAGGAGGGGCATAGAGGGAGGAGCCAGTGCACACCCATCTAAAGTTCTTTATAGTGCCCATGTCTCCTGCGGAGCCCATCTATACCCCATGGTCCTTACGGAGTCCCCAGCATCCTCTAGGACGTAAGAGAAAGTCGGTTGGGTGTCTGTCTATTAGATATGAAAAAAAAACAGACACCCAACTGACTTTTCAAACAATTGGAATACCCTCCTCTGTAATATAGTTGATATCAGTCTTAAGTGGATGAACTCCTAGTTCACAACTAAGCTTCATAGAAATAGTAGTATAGCAGGCCGGGCCAACCTCTGGCTCCCCAGCTGTTGTGAAACTACAAGTCCCAGCATGCCCTTCTACACTTTTGCTACTAGGAAATGCTAAAACTGTGGCAGAGCATGCTGGGATGCGTAGATTCACAACAGCTGGAGAGCAACTGGTTGTCCAGGCCTGTAGTATATGATAATTTCACCAGTATTATTAAGATCTGTGCACAGGTAGAGGAAAGGAGAGACAAGGCATGCTGCTGCCCAAGCTGCAACAGGTGACACGACACATACAGCATGTCAGCAGCACTCACTCAAGTTGTAATTGGCTGCGCCCACTGCTGGACGATTCTGGTCTCTAGTCCAGCATCAGCGATCATCTCGCGGTGCCCACACACCCAGTGCCCACATTTGTCCTCCTAGGTAGAGCTCCAGGCTACAGTTGCACGGGATCCCGAGAGTGGAGGAGAGCCGGGCACAGACAGACCTGCCACATCCGTGCACAATACCAGACAGGGAAGGGAATAAATAAGATTTTAAACCTACCGGTAAATCTTTTTCTCGTAGTCCGTAGAGGATGCTGGGGACTCCGTAAGGACCATGGGGAATAGACGGGCTCCACAGGAGACATGGGCACTAAAAAGAACTTTAGGTATGGGTGTGCACTGGCTCCTCCCTCTATGCCCCTCCTCCAGACCTCAGTTAGAGAAACTGTGCCCAGAGGAGACGGACAGTACGAGGAAAGGATTTTGTAAATCCAAGGGCAAGATTCATACCAGCCCACACCATCCACACCGTATAACATGGGATATACGAACCAGTCAACAGTATGAAACAAAACCAGTATCAGTCCAAAACTGATCCAACTGAAACATAACCCTTATGTAAGCAACAACTATATACAAGTCCTGCAGGATGTTGTCCGCACAGGGACGGGCGCCCAGCATCCTCTACGGACTACGAGAAAAAGATTTACCGGTAGGTTTAAAATCTTATTTCTCTTACGTCCTAGAGGATGCTGGGGACTCCGTAATGACCATGGGGATCATACCAAAGCTCCAAAACGGGCGGAAGAGTGCGGACGACTCTGCAGCACCGAATGAGCAAACATTAGGTCCTCATCGGTCAGGGTATCAAACTTGTAGAATTTAGCAAAAGTGTTTGAACCCGACCAAGTTGCGGCTCAGCAAAGTTGTAATGCCGAGACGCCCCGGGCAGCCGCCCAAGAAGAGCCCACCTTCCTAGTGGAATGGGGCTTAACCGAATTCGGTAACGGCAAACCAGCCGTAGAATGAGCCTGCTGAATCGTGTTACAGATCCAGCGAGCAATAGTCTGTTTAGACGCAGGAGCACCAACCTTGTTGGCTGCATACAGGATAAACAGAGCCTCTGTTTTCCTAACCCGAGCCGTTCTGGCCATAAATTTTCAATGCCCTGACCACATCTAGGGACTCGGAATCCTCCACGTCTCTTGTAGCCACAGGCACCACAATAGGTTGGTTCATATGAAAAGAAGAAACCACCTTAGGCAAAAATTGGGGACGAGTCCGCAACTCAGCTCTATCCACATGGAAAATCAGATAAGGGCTTTTGTGAGACAAAGCCGCCAACTCTGACACTCGCCGTGCCGAAGTTAAGGCCAATAACATGACCACTTTCCAAGTAAGATACTTCAACTCAACTGTTTGAAGCGATTCAAACCAGTGAGACTTAAGGAACCGTAACACCACGTTAAGGTCCCATGGTGCCACTGGAGGCACAAAAGGAGGCTGGATATGCAGCACCCCTTTCACGAAAGTCTGGACTTCTGGAAGAGAAGCCAATTCCTTTTGAAAGAAAATGGATAAGGCCGAAATCTGAACCTTAATGGAGCCTAACTTTAGGCCCAAATTCACTCCTGTTTGCAGGAAGTGAAGAAAACGGCCCAGATGGAACTCTTCCAGAGGAGCAGTCTTGGCTTCGCACCAAGACACATACTTCCTCCAGATACAGTGATAATGTTTCGATGTCACCTCCTTCCTAGCCTTTATCAGAGTAGGAATGACCTCCTCCGGAATGCCCTTCTCCGCTAGGATCCTGCGTTCAACCGCCATGCCGTCAAACGCAGTAAGTCCTGGAACAGACAGGGCCCTTGTTGTAACAGGTCTTCCCTGAGAGGAAGAGGCAACGGATCTTCTGAGAGCATTTCCTGTAGATCCGGATACCAGGCCCTTCGAGGCCAATCTGGAACGATGAGAATCGCCTGAACCCCTCTTCGTCTTATGATTCTCAGTATGTTTGAAACGAGAGGAAGAGGAGGGAACACATAGA
This sequence comes from Pseudophryne corroboree, assembly GCF_028390025.1. Taxonomy (NCBI): domain Eukaryota; kingdom Metazoa; phylum Chordata; class Amphibia; order Anura; family Myobatrachidae; genus Pseudophryne; species Pseudophryne corroboree. The sequence continues at coordinate 213,141,264 of NC_086448.1, forward strand.
CCGACTGAAACACCCACGGTGTCATCAGTGCGTCCACTGCAATCGCCTGAGGGTACCTTGACCTGGCGCAATATCTCGTAAGTTTCTTGTTGAGGCGTGAAGCCATCATGTCTATTTGAGGCAGACCCCACTGACTTGCAATCTCTGCGAAGACTTCCTGATGAAGTCCCCACTCTCCTGGATGCAGATTGTGTCTGCTGAGGAAGTCTGCTTCCCAGTTGTCTACTCCCGGAATGAAGACTGCTGTCAAAGCGCTTACATGACTCTCCGCCCATCGAAGAATCTTTGAGGCTTCTGCCATTGCCACTCTGCTCCTTGTGCCGCCTTGGCGGTTTACATGAGCCACTGCTGTGATGTTGTCTGACTGAATCAGAACCGGTAGACCCTAAAGTAAGGTCTGCGCATGACAAAGGCCGTTGTATATGGCCCTTAATTCCAGAATGTTGATGTGTAGACAAGCCTCCCGGCTTGACCACAGACCCTGGAAGTTTCTTCCCTGTGTGACTGCTCCCCATCCTCGGAGACTCGCGTCCGTGGTCACCAGAACCCAGTCCTGGATTCTGAAACTGCGACCCTCTAGAAGGTGAGCACTCTGCAGCCACCACAGGAGAGATACCCTGGCCTGGGGGACAGGCGGATCATCTGATGAATCTGTAGATGTGACCCGGACCACTTGTCCAGAAGGTCCCACTGAAAGGTTCTGGCATGGTACCTGCCGAATGGAATGGCCTCGTAAGACGCCACCATTTTCCCCAGCACTCGCGTGCAGTGATGTACCGACACCCTGTCTGGCTTCAACAGGTCCCTGACCAAGTCCCGCAGTTCCTGGGCCTTTTCCGTCGGGAGAAAGACCCTCTTTTGTTCCGTGTCCAGAATCATGCCTAAGAAAGGCAATTTGGTTGTTGGAACTAACTGTGACTTTGGCAGGTTTAGAATCCAACCGTGTTGTTGTAACACCCTCAGGGAGAGTGATACTTTGACCAGCAACTGTTCTCTCGATCTCGCTTTTATCAGGAGATCGTCCAAGTATGGGATAATTGTGACCCCCTGCTTGCGCAGGAGCACCATCATCTCCGCCATTAATTTGGTAAAAATTCTCGCGGCAGTGGACAGCCCAAACGGCAACGTCTGAAATTGGTAGTAACAATCCTCCACCACAAATCTCAGGAACGCCTGATGAGGTTGATAAATGGGGACATGAAGGTATGCATCCTTTATGTCTAGAGACAGCATATAATCTCCCCCTTCCAGACTTGCAATGACCGCCCTGAGCAACTCCATCTTGAACTTGAACCTCTTTAAGTATAGGTTTAAGGATTTTAAATTTAGAATGGGTCTGACCGAATCGTCCGGTTTTGGGACCACAAACAGGGTTGAGTAATAGCCCATCCCCTGCTGCAGCAGGGGAACCTTGACCACCACTTGTTGGAGACACAATTTTTGAATTGCTGCTAAAACTACCTCCCTCTCTGGGGAAGAAGTCGGCATTGCCGATTTGAAAAACCGGCGAGGAGGCACCTCTTCGAATTCCAGCTTGTACCCCTGGGAAACAATGTCTATTGCCCAGGGATCCACCTGAGAGTGAACCCAGACTTGGCTGAAAAGACGAAGACGTGCCCCCACTGGAGCGGACTCCCCCAGCGGAGCCCCAGCGTCAAGTGGTGGATTTAATAGAAGCCGGGGAGGACTTCTGTTCCTGGGAACTGGCTGTAGCTGGCAGCTTTTTCCCCTTGCCCTTACCTCTGGCAAGAAAGGAAGATCCCCGAGCCCTCTTGGATTTATGCGGCCGAAAGGACTGCATCTGATAATGTGGCGCTTTCTTAGGCTGTGAGGAAACATAAGGTAAAAAAGTTGATTTACCAGCAGTAGCTGTGGAAACTAGGTCCGCGAGACCTTCCCCAAACAACTGCTCACCCTTGTACGGCAAAACCTCCATATGCAGTTTTGAGTCGGCATCACCTGACCACTGTCGGGTCCACAGTTCCCGGCTGGCAGAAATCGCCATAGCGTTTGCTCTGGACCCCAGTATGCCTATATCCCTTTGAGCCTCTCTCATATAAAGGACCGCATCCTTAATATGTCCCAGGGTCAATAAAATAGTTTCCTTATCCATCGTATCCATTTCAGAAGATAAGGTATCGGTCCACGCTAGTACAGAGCTACAAACCCAAGCCGACGCTATCGCCGGTCTGAGTAATGTACCGGTATGTGTGTAAATTGACTTCAAGGTAGTTTCCTGCTTGCGGTCAGCAGGATCCCTGAGGGCCGCTGTATCCTGAGACGGCAGCGCCACCTTTTTGGAAAGGCGCGTCAACGCCTTGTCCACCCTTGGGGAGGATTCCCACCGTATCCTGTCCTTGATAGGGAAAGGATACGCCATAAGAATCCTTTTGGGAATCTGCAGCTTCTTATCTGGAGTTTCCCAAGCACTTTCAAATAACTCATTTAATTCAAAAGAAGGTGGAAAAGTAACCTCAGGCTTCTTTTCTTTAAACATGTGGATCTTAGGATTAGGCACCGCGGGGTTATCTATAATATGCAGCACATCCTTTATAGCAATAATCATATAATGAATACTCTTTGCCAATTTTGGCTGCAACCTCGCATCATCATAATCGACACTAGAGTCAGACTCTGTGTCGGTATCTGTGTCAACTGAGAAAGCGGCCGCTTTTGAGACCCAGAAGGTCCCTGTGACATAGGGAAAGGCAGGGTATGACCATCTGTGTTGTCCCTGGACTCTGCTTTGTCCAAACGTTTGTGCAATAAATTCACATTTGCATTTAAAATATTCCACATATCCATCCAGTCATGTGTTGGCGTTGCCGACGGCGACACCACACTCATGCGCTCCACCTCCTCCCTAGGAGAGCCTTCCGCTTCAGACATGCCAACACGTACGTACTGACACACCACACACTCAGGGAAAGCTCTATCTGGAGACAGTTCCCCCACAAGGCCCTTTGGAGAGACAGAGAGAGTATGCCAGCACACACCCAGCGCCAATAATCTTGGGAAAAAGAAAAATATTACCCAGATACAGCGCTATTCACTGCGCCCAATTATGTGCCCCCCCCCCCCCTTCTTTAAAACCCTCTGTCACCGGTGATCAGCAGGGGAGAGTCCGGGGAGCCAGCTTCTCAGCGTGTGCTTGAGGAGAAAATGGCACTGGTGAGTGCTGAGGGAGAAGCCCCGCCCCCTCAGTGGCGGGCTTCGGTCCCGCTCTTTCTTTAAACTGGCGGGGGCTCTGAAATATCAAACTGAGTAATTATATTCCTAAAAGCCAGTGCTAAAGGTCTACATTGCAGCCCAGTGCGCTGTGTGTGTGTTGTGGGAGCAATGGCGCGCAGCGTTACCGCTGCCCGTTACCTCCCCGAAGCTCTTAAGTCTTCTGCCTTCCTATACTCACCCGGCTTCTATCTTCCGGCTCTGCGAGGAGGACGGCGGCGCGGTTCTGGGGCGAACCGCTTGGGAAGACCTGCGTTCTGACTCCCTCTGGAGCTAATGGTGTCCAGTAGCCTAAGAAGCAGAGCCTAGCATTTAAGTAGGTCTGCTTCTCTCTCCTCAGTCCCACGATGCAGGGAGCCTGTTGCCAGCAGGTCTCCCTGAAAATAAGAAACCTAACAAAATACTTTCTTTTCAGGAAGCTCAGGAGAGCTCCCTGTAGTGCACCCAGTCTCCTCTGGGCACATTATTAAACTGAGGTCCGGAGGAGGGGCATAGAGGGAGGAGCCAATGCACACCCATACCTAAAGTTCTTTTTAGTGCCCATGTCTCCTGTGGAGCCAGTCTATTTCCCATGGTCCTTACGGAGTCCCCAGCATCCTCTAGGACGTAAGAGAAATCCTGGGTTGCTAGCTGCACCCAGTCAGTGATAGAGAGCGCATCCTGTGGGACCTGCTTATTTTCAAAACAGGGACCCTCACTGCATGTAGCGTGTAAATGGATGCTATAGGGCAGGCATTCCCAACCGCGGTCCTCAAGGCACACCAACAGTGCAGGTTTTAGTGAAATCCAGGCTGCAGCACAGATGGTTAAATCAAAATAACTGCGGTACTAATTAAGTCACCTGTGTTCAAGCCTGGATATCACTAAAACCAGGACTGTTAGTGTGCCTTGAGGACCGCGGTTGGGAAACACTGCTATAGGGCATATTCTGCAATCACTGATGATAAAGCATTGATGGTATGGTTGCAAAAAGAAAACACCCAAAAGCTTATGTCAGCAATTGAGTAACATAGTGAACACAAGTATTACAGAAGTCCAAAGTATTATTAAACTCCTGAGCACATTATCCAGAAAAGGTAAGGGATCATTGATGCTGGAGAGGGACAACTTCTTTATTTTTGGATAATATAATGTTCAGCTCAGCAGCTCTTCTGAATGAGACCAGACTTGCAAAAAAACCACAAGACTATGTAAAGCTAGCAATGTGCATAGTAGGTAAAGTAACAAGAACAGGAACTACCACTTCAAGATGGCAACTGATCAGTCTTCCGCTATCATTGCTACTGGGAAGAGGTTCCTTATACTAGACTGAATGCTCAACTGGCAGGCATAGGGGAGCGGGTAAGAATGGCTTATATTAAAGATGTACCGCAACTAAAAGGTAGTGATTAACGAGAATGATACCCAACTCAAACAGTGATGCAATGAGGATCAGTGGTGCAAAACACACAAGCATATTAAATGATTGACTAGTATGTGTGCTTACTTGTGATGGGGTAATTAGACCTTAAACACCATTGGAATAAGGAGATATATTAGTAAGATCTTACTGTATCGGACTGTGGAACATGCTAGGTTAATAAAGATGATTAAGTTGTGCAGCATTTTTGGCTGATGAGTGCACTGATCCACGTTAGATATAAGATTTGTGTAGCCATGTCAGCATTTTTAGACAATGAAAAAAATTATCAATTTGGGACACTGTGTAAAACAGTAAAAAGGGTTTTACTGCAATAGGGTGTGTTGAGGAACAGCCATCTTTTAACTATACCAAATATTTTGGCTACGGGTTGGTTCTAGCACTAGCTCACCCAAATGAGCAAAAGATTTTTGGTTCTTACTGATAAATCCATTTCTCAGACTCCATCTAGAGGACACGGTTACTGAGGGGGATGAGATCACATTACAGTAACTTAATAGTATTACAATTTTAGTACCACCCTTTCAAACCCTCCTCAGTTTGTGTTACAGATCATCCATGGAAAGAGTTATATAGACACTTAAGAAAAAAAACATACAATGGGGCCCGATTCAATTGTTCTCTGTGCCCCCTGCTGGGCGCCTTCAGCAATGGCCGTCTGTCAGAAATATTTAATTGTTGCTCCGATCAGAAGCCCATTACCAGTTAAGGAGCCCAACAGCTCATGGTTTAGCTGTGCAAAGTGGCTAGACCCATCTAAAGTGCTTGTATGGGCGTCCAAAGTCTGGGTTTGGGCGCCCAAATTACAGACTTGAACACTTTTTTCTCGCACCTCCTGTAACTGTGAGAAAAAGACAATGCAGCAGCAGCTAACGGGCATCTATCGGAGAAACAATTGAATAGCTCTGATAGACGCCCATTCTTATAGACGGCTACAAAAACTAGAGAATGGAGTGAGGACAAGTGCAGAAAGAATGAAGATAAGATTCCAGGGTTATAGGACGACCATAGGAACGCTATATGTAAAACCCATGAAATTACTACTCCACATTACATCATACTAAAAACACTCAACCAAATACATTTTTTAAGTTGTTTTATTTAATAAATAAGTTCAATTAACAGTATTGTAAAAAGTGAACACCTGCTAAAATAAAAAGGCACTTAAAAACATGATTGTGACAAACATTAAACACAGGCAAAGCAAATGGTCTGAAGGCCAATATACACTGAATCCGTATGGCACAATAGTAACACAAAAAGTATGTGACAAGGCTTTATAATGAAATGGTCACAGCGTGAGTAACCAGAGACACAATTATAATTTTACAGCTTGAGTTTAAGTCCTGACAAAAAGGCAGTAAGTGATTAGGAAGACAAGGAAGCACCAGATTTCAAAACAAAAACACTGACCTGATTTATGGGTTATAAATACCCAATCAGTGCGTTATTTGTTTAAAGCCAGGCAGCAATTCATTCAGAGCTAGAATTTACCGCTTACAGAGGCATACTCCAGGACCATGTAGTACATTCATTCAAAAAGATTTTGCTTCTTTGCTCACTTGCACGAACATTCATACATAATATAGGTCACAAACCCCATCCTACATTATTCTACTTCCCAAGCCTGCTGATCATGCTAAAAGTCTGAGGTATCCATCACATTCACATGGTTCGTAAATTCCAGCCCTGATTTTCCTTGTGAAGAAGACCTATCACTATAATACTTTCATCGGCAAAGCCTTCAGTGATTAACCCACCCCACAAAGAAAACGAAAGATAGCTGCTTGCAGAGATAGGTCAAATAGGTCAAAAAGGCACAGCGTGACCTTCAGCGACTATGAAACTACGCAGTCTAATTTGTTTTGACAGTCCAATGGCACCCATTACATTTTCTTGCAAACCAGATTTTGCAGTTCTTTGCTTTTTACATTAACTGTACATTGTGAAAATCTGTGTCATACACTGTAATGCTTTAGTAAATCACTGCTGTACTGCCCATCTGAGACCAGCGGGTGGGTACGAAAAACAAAAAAAATATGGCTAGTTAGCATACAGTGTAGTAAGATGTACACTAGTTATTCATTTTCCCTCATATTTCGGATTCACCACCGTTGTCACTGCGCTCTTGTAGATGGGGTTTTCACCCTGTAAAGAGAAAACAGGAACATTAGTACAAAATGCTGTAGCTCTAGGTAAAGTAAATTGTCTAAATAAATAATCAGGGTAAAAGGAAAGTGTTTAGAATATCAAACCATTCCTGCTGAAACACACACACACGTAATGCACACAGTGCGAGTTTACACACAGGTACAGTAAAAGGGCACACTTAGCAGTACTACAGCTATGTATGAAAGTATTCTACAAACCAGCATAAATGACCTACATTTCTCATAACAGTACAAGCAATTGGTTCTGTAGAGGGCGGTTTTAGGATTTAAATATGTAAGTTAATACATTAAAACAGCAAAAACAAAACAAATAAAAATAAAATCACTTTTACGGATGTGTAGTCGCTGTCTGAATTGGTCTGCCGGATGCACAGCAGACACTCTACGGACCACAATATACTAGGCCCAAATGTAATAGCCCGAGTCTCCCAGAATTCACGGAATTCCAGCAAGATTGATTTAAAGCAGCAATTGCTTTAAAGGCAAAACCAGGTTGGCATTGCTTTAAACTAATTGCTGCTATACATCTAGTAACTATGGGGTCTATCCATGAAGCAGTGAAAAGAGTGGAGAAGTGAGCCTGTGTACATTGTATAGTATGCAAATTATAAATGTTACTTCAATGCCGATTGGTTGCCATGGGTAACTTCTCCACTGGCTATCTTCTCCACACTTTTGACTGCTTCATGAATACACTCCTAACTAACCAGAATCGTGGCCCATTACAATAGGCCGGCAGTGTTTCAAGCACAGAGAAGCATGATAAGCTGCTGAGGCTGAAGAGATAGAAAAGAAACGAAGGTAAAATAACCCAGACACCACAGATTGATATGGAACAGATAAATATGATGACCTGAAAAACAAAATTAATCCGTATCCTCATCACAAACAATGTAATTCAGCAACTGATAGTAAATCCCAGCAATGAACCCCTATAACCTAAGCAGCAACCTGCCTCACAGAATTATACAGCAGGCAATAAGTGGCTCACCCAACCACATTTTAACACAGCCTTTATTAAATAAATAAATACCAAACCCACCCCACCCCTCCTACGCATTATACCCCTTCTGATTATCTTCATGTTGATCACTCCTCCCCTACCAATAATTCATAAACACCTGGTTGTATTGGAACTGCTTATTTTGATCACTTATTGTAATTTCTCATTAGTGTTAATGCACATGGTTCACAGAACCTTCCTTTTGAATACTGCAATACGCTATGCTGTTTGACAATAAACAGTATATTATACTCCCTCTATTGTATCATATCATGACATCTGGCAACGGGGCAAACAAACAAAGTTTGTAAATTACTGACTACCTTCCTACTAGTCTTGTGTGGGTTGCAGTTAATTTACCGACTATCGGGATCCCAGCGGTCAGGAGATAGACGCCAGGATCCTGGAAGCCGACGAAATGCCGCTGGTCCACGCCACCACCCGAGGGGTAATATAATCGTGTTGCGAGCACAGCGAGCCCGCAGGTGGACTCGCTGTGCTCACCGCCGGGATTCTGGTGTCTGTCTCCTGACCGCCAGTATTACATACCGGACCCTCTTGTGCAGCCTCTTACAGCAGAACCAACACTTTCCTATTTTACCTAAAAAGTTATTCTCCGTTGACCTCTACACTGCAGAAATCATAAAGTCCAGAGATGGGTAAAGATCAGTAAACATAGAGGCACCTTTAGTTGATAGGACAAAATTCTAATGACCAGAAAAAGCATGTATGATGCAGGGCAATTCTCCTGTCTTTGCGAGTCAGTCTAGGCACTAGCCATACGGAAGGCTTTGAAGACGTTGGCCAGCTTGACAAATGACTGCAACATTTTGGAACCAACATTCCCTGAATTTAAATGATACACAGTGTAGAGTGTAATTAGGCGAGTGCAGATCATGTACATATGAATTCCTATATAATTTATATTTATTATGGAATTAAAAAAACGGAAGTGTATAATTTGTGTATTGCCAAAAAATATGTCCTTTGACTATAGCGATTATTTCCATGCCAGCTTTAGCATAAACACAGAGTCACACTGCAGTAAACACACTCTGTAGTGACAGTGTTAATAGACTGAGAAGTATCACAGTGCAGGAAGCATGCAGAAGAGACAGAAAGAGAGGAAATACAAACTGAGAATCAGAGAGCAGCTTTGCGTCCATAGTTTGGGTTCTTGAAATTATTTATAGGACTCTTGTAAATAGGATTCTCTTGCTGGAGAAATGAATCCATAAAAGAAAAATTTACATATTTACATACAAGGCCAGTGAAGTAGTTTGAACAGTAAAATCAAAGGAACAGAACAGTTTATTTTTAGGATGCGATAACCAGTTTAGCAGCATAAACCTTGGCCTCCTACTTATATTTGTGGGGCAGTATCATATAGCCACAAGGGTGCAAGATGTACAGCTTACAGTAAATAAAACCTTGCTGATTTCCTTGCAGCTTTATGGGGTGGGCGTGAGAAAGGAGAAGGGTTGTTCCTGTAATGTCCAGATTGGTTCCGACTGGTTCCAGCACGTAAGTGAATCAGTACCCACGTCTCTCCTTACTTCTATCACATAACCAATGCATAATACATTAGTTAAAATATGAGCTGGTACAAGTTGTACAAACAGTATGGCATTTGGTATTAACCAGCAATGTTTAAGAGAACCTGTCAGGAGGTTGTACTTTGGCTCTTTATTACCATACATAGTGCCATGTGCACTACGTAACGCAGGTTTTTCTCAGCGAGCAAGATATATAAACATTTCATCTGCCAGCATGCAGCACTCTTCTAATGCAGCATCCTCTATTACTGAGGGCTGGAGGAAGCTGACCTAGGAGGCACTACACTGCACGCGTCATAGGATGCTCTCATGGGACAGCAGTGGTTATAGCAGGAACCCGACTTGTAATACAAGCAGCCCTGCATTCATCCAATGCCGGTTTACACTCCAGCACAGGAATAGCATGCCTCATATTGTTAGTTCAGTGATGGGGGAGAACATCTGCCAAATACCAGGGCTCCAAGTAGTCTGCATGTGACATTATTCTGAGTGTACGTCACCTGCAGTAGTAATGTGTAGCTCTGAGCTGGAAAGGGTCGGTGATTATCTAAGGCACAGGTTCTCAAACTCGGTCCTCAGGACCCCACACAGTGCATGTTTTGCAGGTCTCCTCACAGAATCAAAAGTGAAATAATTAGCTCCACCTGTGGACCTTTTAAAATGTGTCTGTGAGTAATTAATACACCTGTGCACTTGCTGGGTTACCTGCAAAACATGCACTGCGTGGGGTCCTGAGGACAGAGTTTGAGAACCCCTGATCTAAGGCATAAGGAGGAAAAAAAACAGGCACTAAATTGGACCAGATCTAGTGAGGTACATTGTATATCATATCCACATTATTTTTGGCACCAATTTGTTTGGATATAGTACTCCCAGCTTAAAAGCATTTACAGAGATAGCAATTTAACTGTGAGAGGAACAGTAAAATACATACATGGGTCATAGATTACTATATACACCATTTTAATCTAAATTGCAATTATATTTCCAGGGATACTACTGTAAGTAGAGGTCACACCGAGCCCAAAGCTCCCATCTTCAGCTAATTGCAATGTCCGCTATTCTACCCGACTCTCTGCTTCCTGTACAGGTGACAGTGATCACATGTGTGCTCACATATTCCCACTTGCAGAATGCAGGAGTATTATTATTATTATATGAATAATTGGACTAATCTGTAAAGAATCTCAGCACAAGGTGGTTGCACATTTCCCAATTAGAGAGAAAGGATGAGATTGTCAGTACCGAGGAAACGGTCAGAGGAATAGCGCAACATAAATAAACAGCATGAAAGGGAGAATAGTGGCGAGCAGAAATGAAGAAATCCCATTCCTGCTTTTCCGTAAATAGGTAAAACTAGTGGAATAACACTTACAGCGTCCCATTTGGCATTCATCTTTTCTTTTTCAAATTTAGCAAACTCTCTTCTGTCATGAATGATCATAAGAAGTTTCCATATAAGCAGTAAAGCCAGCCCGATGAGGACAATTCCCGCAACCACACCAGCAACAATGGGAATGATGTCAGGACCACTAGGACACTCTGAAAAGGCATTAATCATGAGAAAAAGAATTAGTGACCTTGTAAACAAGGACACAAGTACAGTTCAAACAGAAATAAAAGTAGCAGTGCCATGGTAACAGGGGTGACGTGTTCTGCCTGTGCAGTCTCCCATCTGTTCTCCATTTTGGTGCACGTTATCGGGTGTTGAACTCAGGTAACGGATTACACTAATCTGTGCTCTGGCTCTCTGTAGGTACTTAGTAGTTTGCGCTCTGTTATATTTTTCTACTCTTCAAGCATCTCTGAAGGGGGATTGTTACCATAAAAACAACTGGATTGGTTGTTAGAGGCAACAACACTGGTTCTACTGTTACCTACGACACTGCAGTCCGTTTCTCCTATGCACTGCTACCATAAAGGAGAATGATACTCAGCTGGTGTGCCAATAGGCCTGCTGGGATGTGTACAGTTCATAAAGCTACGACAGTAAGAAGTAAATGAAATCTTGCCTGGGTCTTTCACAACGTGCACGTGAACCTCTGTGTTTGCCTGGACAGAGTAGGTGAAGTAGAACCAACAGTCATCCGCATCTTTCTCTTTGCAGTGTGTGAGAGCATCTTTCTGCCCAGGCTGGGGCAACTTATCACGGCTGTCCACAATAGTGTAATTGAAAGCTTTGCAATTATTGCAGGCTGGCTGCTTCTCTCCTTTAGGGAACGCAATGCACTGGACACATTCCCTTTTGAGAAATAAAAACAATTTGCACATAAAAAATGCGTTCACAAATATTTGATGCAGGTCAGAACTGTATATTTAACATATAGGGGCAGATTCCATTGTTTCCAGCTCCCAGTCTAACAGAGTTATTCAATTGTTGCTTTGAGCAGACGCCCATTAGCCATGGCAGTCACATCTTTTCTCGCAGCCTCCAGAAGTGTGAGGGGAAGAAAGAAAGAAAAACAAAAAAACAAAACGTTAAAAAGTCTTTTGTTTGGACGCCCAATCAAGCTCTTTAGACGCATTTAGCCGCTTTGCGCGACTAAACCCGGAGCGGTCAGGCATCTTACTGGGCGTTTGATTGGATGCAACAACTGAATACCTCCAATAGGCGCACATTAATATAGATGCCCAGCAGGGGGCGCAGGAAACAATTGAATCAGTATCATACAGTTCTGACCTACCTCATACACCATTGAATAAAACGAATACGAACAAAATGGTCTTATACACATTCTGTTCAATGTTTGTCAACTTAAATCTAGCCTGAATGAAAACAGCAGACACTAACCTGCCACTGACACAAAACGTTTATAACCTTAAAAATATACAGCAATAAGCTGCTGCCAACCAGATAATTTTAATTCTATGTAACGACTAGACCCACATGAACATGCGTGATGTGAAAGGTTTAATTAACTTAATAAACCATCTAACCTCTAAAAATGACCACCCCCACCCAAATAGTATAACAAAGTTAAATAACCACTATGACTTCGGGGGCAATTCAAGTGCTTTGTGGGCGTAATGCTATTCAGTTGTCAATACGTCCTCCCATTGGGCGTGCTAATTGCCCCACCCTCCCTCCGTTAAGCTCACATGCCTTGTGTGTGTGCCCATTAGTACCAGTCTTAGCCACTCAAAGCTCCTATACCCGTCCAAGAGGGGTGTAGTATGGCTGACCGGTCAGCTTACCAACGCCGGGATCCCGGCAGCATACCGACGTCGGGATCCCGGCGGGGAGGGGCGAGTGTAGCAAGTGGACACCCACGAGTGGAAATAGTCCCTGTTGGTCGGCATGCCGACCATCGGGAAAGTGAGCCGTCGGGCTCGTGGAGGAGGTCATGTGACTGTCGGTCAGTGGACCGGCGGTTACATGAATACCACCCCGTCTAAAGTCCAGGCAGTTTTCGCACATTTCAGCTCGCAGCTCAGGAGGCTGCCCGAACAGAGCAACAACTGAATTGCTCATATGGGCGCCATCTATTGGCAGCCGGGGTGACCAATAACTGAATCAGCCCCTTAGGATTCAATGGGTTACATGCTTCATTTACTCACTGACTTATCTGAAAATACAATTACAACATGAATTATTCTGTTACTGCACACTAACATCCTACATAAATGACAAAACAATCCGCCCTCTTTGAAAAGGCTAGAAGGCGGACATTTGTCCATAGGCCACTGATCTGCAAAAATTATATCTTGTCCAAATACTCAATCTGACATCACAAAGCGATTTTATATGATCCTGTGTTGCAACCATTTTATTGTCCTTCTAGTTATGTTTTTTTTTTTTTTTTAAATTAACTCTCTTCTGTCACAGAGATTATGCAGGTTGACTGGCTCATTGGGACAGGCCTGGCCAACCTGTCTCCAGCTGCTGTGAAACAACAAGTCCCAGCATGCCCTGCCACAGTTTTGCTATTAGGGAATAGATGCTGGGTTGTATAGTTTTACAACAGCTGGACAGCCACAGGTTGGCCAGGCCTGCATTGGGAGATATCTTGTCCCTATAAATTCCTTACGGTGCATCTATAAGTCACTGACAGGTTATCTAGAAATTGCAGAGGTTTTCAAAAACAAGCAGTATTGCTTTGTTCCATTAGGTTTCCTAAAAAAATAAATATATATGCTGAAAACTGACAGATCCAAAAACGTAAGCATCCAGTTTAGACGGGAAAAACAGACACCCAAAAACAAATGAATTGCTCCCATGGAAATCCCCACCCCCCAAATGAAACATGGCAGTACAATGTGAAAATAAAGAAAACATTAATACACTACAAACCCAACACATCTAAACCCCTACTGACTGATGAGATGCAGTGAGGATGAGGTAAAAACAAGCTACATCTAAGCTAACTGGTCAGCTGAGCAAGAAGAATACATCTGAGCAGCATCAGGATAGACCCCCACCCCTTGCCCCTGCCCAGTTACTGTCTGTAATGTAGTGTGCAAACACTGTACCGTGTGATGCATTTACTCTTTGAAATACTGCAATGTGTAACTGCATTATAAAGTCATGATGCAACCAACTTTTGTGCTCCTGGGACATAAAGCCTGTGCTCCAATCAAGGGTACTGTAAACTAGTATTGTGCAGACCATGCTAAAGTCTAATGGGCCCTACACACATACCATCCGCCGCCGAGCTGCCAAACGGTAGATACGGCCGACCCGGAGGTGGGGGGCAGTGAAGTTTCTTCACTCCCCCCGTCACCCGGCTCCACAGAAGTGCAGGCAAATATGGACAAGATCATCCATATTGGCCTGCATGCACAGGCGACGGGGCACCAGCGGTGAACGAGCGCGGGGCTGCACATCGTTCATCACTGGTGCCTCCACACTGAAAGATATGAATGGTATCTCGTTCATTAATAAACGAGAACGTTCATATCTTTCACTAAAATCGCGCAGTGTGTAGGGCCCATAACAGATACATGCACTATCATTCACTATGCCAAGTACTTGGGGATATAAAACATAATCAGTTGTCTTATCCCTTTGTGCTGTCTAGAAGTAAACTCAAGATGTAGATGCTGCCAGCGTAAAGTCTTCTTTTCAATTGCTCCAAATACTGGCCCATAGCCCTTTAGACTCCTGCCATATCCCATCCACAATATGAGACAGCCTGCAGCTCGTTATTGTGACCGGATTGCTATAGAGCTCTGGCAGAAGATAAAAAAGGACAACAGACTTCATAGCAATAGCAGCAAACGGAAAGCTCTTCGAGCAAACTTCCACTAGTACAATGGAAACTAGTTGAAGTCCCACAGATACAATACGTTAGTCAATCCTTCATTAAATTTGACAAAGGAAAATAAAAGGAATAAATAAAAAATATTCAGAGTCAATTTATACTCACTTGTGTTCAGCACAAACACCAAGACAGGTCTGACACATCTCACAAGTGGGTCCTTGGAATTTCGGGTCTGTACATTTGCACCTTCCACACTCGCATATTCCTCTTCCATTACATTCCTGCCCATTTGATGCCTTACAGGTGCGTTTGTCCAGTGAGCAATCACAAGCACTTCCAGTGAACATCTCGAAACAGTGACATACTCTGCATTTGCACACACCATTACCTGCAACAAATGGAGCATGTTGTATTAGGGGAATTGTGAAAAAGAAAACAAAGTAAGAGAGAAAGCAGAACGTGCACAATCAGAGCAAATCCTTTAACAGATCTGTGCAATTAGTAGCAACTGGTTTATGTGGGAGATACAACAATGATCACTAAGGGGGTAATTCCAAGTTGATCGCAGCAGGAAATTTTTTAGCAATTGGGCTAAACCATGTGCACTGCAGGGGAGGCAGATATAACATGTGCAGAGAAGGTTAGATTTGGGTGGGGTGAGTTCAATCTGCATTCTAAATTGCAGTGTAAAAATAAAGCAGCCAGTATTTACCCTGCACAGAAACAAAATAACCCACCCAAATCTAACTCTCTCTGCACATGTTATATCTGTCACACTTGCAGTGCACATGGTTTTGCCCAACTGCTAAAAATTTTCCTGCTGCGATCAACTTGGAATTACCCCCTAAGTCGGAAAAGTGATCCCAAGACCGCATCTGCATCCATCCCGAACACAGTGTGGGATACATTACCAACATCACAAGCCAAGTTTCAATTACCTCTGAGACCTACGATAATATCGGTTACTCACAAAGAACAAGAAAATTAACTCCGCCGCTAGTTTCAAGAAATGTGTATAACTATCCCACGTGGAATTGACATGTGTATAACTAAAGAGCTGCTGGACTTAGCAACATAAATCCACTCAAGAACAAAACTAAAGTGCAAAACATAGAACAGACCAGCGCTAAAATAATTAATATATATTTTAAATACCCGCCAATATGGCAAAATGAAGTAAAGACAACATAAAAATGATACATCTTTAATATCTAAACCACAAATATATAATCTAAGGAACTTTCTTATCCGTAAAAACGTTTTCAGTATGTATATATAAAAATAGGGTGTGGTTCATCAAATCGACAGTGTCTAGGTCGACAATGTTTAGGTCGACCACTATAGGTCGACAGTCACTAGGTCGACATGGATGGAAGGTCGGCAGGGTTTCTAGGTCGACATGTGCTAGGTCGACAGGTCTAAAGGTCGACATGAGGATTTTTTTTTTTTTGGTGTCGTTTTCTTCGTAGAGTGACCGGGATCCCAAATTAGTGCACCGCGTCCCCTCGCATGGCTCGCTTCGGGCATGGTGCCTTAGCTCCGCTACCGCTTCGCTCGGCACACTTAACGATCCACGTGGACTACGATTGGAACGGTAAAGTATGAAAAAATTCAAAAAAAGAAAAAAAGTGAAAAACTCATCTCGACCTTTAGACCTGTCGACCTAGCACATGTCGACCTAGAAACCCCGTCGACCTTCCATCCATGTCGACCTAGTAACTGTCGACCTATAGTGGTCGACATAAACATTGTCGACCTAGACACTGTCGATCTTCAGACCGGATCCCATAAAAATAAGATTTTACTCACCGGTAAATCTATTTCTCGTAGACCGTAGTGGATGCTGGGACTCCGTAAGGACCATGGGGAATAGCGGCTCCGCAGGAGACTGGGCACAACTAAAGAAAGCTTTAGGACTACCTGGTGTGCACTGGCTCCTCCCCCTATGACCCTCCTCCAGACCTCAGTTAGGATACTGTGCCCGGAAGAGCTGACACAATAAGGAAGGATTTTGAATCCCGGGTAAGACTCATACCAGCCACACCAATCACACCGTATAACTCGTGATACTATACCCAGTTAACAGTATAAACAATAACTGAGCCTCTCAACAGATGGCTCAACAATAACCCTTTAGTTAAACAATAACTATATACAAGTATTGCAGACAATCCGCACTTGGGATGGGCGCCCAGCATCCACTACGGACTACGAGAAATAGATTTACCGGTGAGTAAAATCTTATTTTCTCTGACGTCCTAAGTGGATGCTGGGACTCCGTAAGGACCATGGGGATTATACCAAAGCTCCCAAACGGGCGGGAGAGTGCGGATGACTCTGCAGCACCGAATGGGCAAACTCTAGGTCCTCCTCAGCCAGGGTGTCAAACTTGTAGAATTTAGCAAATGTGTTTGACCCCGACCAAGTAGCTGCTCGGCAAAGTTGTAGAGCCGAGACGCCTAGGGCAGCCGCCCAAGAAGAGCCCACCTTCCTCGTGGAATGGGCTTTCACTGATTTAGGATGCGACAGTCCAGCCGCAGAATGTGCAAGCTGAATCGTACTACAGATCCAGCGAGCAATAGTCTGCTGTGAAGCAGGAGCACCCAGCTTGTTGGGTGCATACAGGATAAACAACGAGTCAGTTTTCCTGACACTAGCTGTCCTGGAAACAAATTCTCAGGGCCCTGACTACGTCCAACAACTTGGAAGCCTCCAAGTCTTTAGTAACCGCAGGCACCACGATAGGTTGGTTCAAATGAAAAGCTGATACCACCTTAGGGAGAAACTGGGGACGAGTCCTCAATTCTGCCCTATCCATATGGAGAATCAGATAAGGGCTTTTACATGACAAAGCCGCCAATTCTGACACACGCCTGGCCGAAGCCAAGGCCAACAGCATGACCATTTTCCACGTGAGATATTTTAATTCCACGGTTTAAAGTGGCTCAAATCAATGTGACTTTAGGAAATCAAACACCACGTTGAGATCCCAAGGTGCCACTGGAGGCACAAAAGGAGGCTGAATATGCAGCACTCCCTTAACAAAAGTCTGAACTTCAGGTAGTGAAGCCAGTTCTCTCTGGAAGAAAATCGATAGAGCCGAAATCTGGACCTTAATGGAACCCAATTTTAGGCCCATAGTCACCCCTGACTGTAGGAAGTGCAGAAAATGGCCCAGCTGAAATTCCTCCGTTGGGGCCTTCCTGGCCTCACACCACGCAACATATTTTCGCCAAATGCGGTGATAATGGTTTGCGGTCACTTCTTTCCTAGCTTTAATCAGCGTAGGAATGACTTCCTCCGGAATGCCCTTTTCCTTTAGGATCCGGCGTTCAACCGCCATGCCGTCAACGCAGCCGCGGTAAGTCTTGGAACAGACAGGGCCCCTGCTGCAGCAGGTCCTGTCTGAGCGGCAGAGGCCATGGGTCCTCTGAGATCATTTCTTGAAGTTCCGGGTACCAAGCTCTTCTTGGCCAGTCCGGAACAATGAGTATAGTTCTTACTCCTCTTTTTCTTATTATCCTCAGTACCTTGGGTATGAGAGGAAGAGGAGGGAACACATAAACCGACTGGTACACCCACAGAGCGTCCACAGCTATCGCCTGAGGGTCCCTTGACCTGGCGCAATATCTTTTTAGCTTTTTGTTGAGGCGGGACGCCATCATGTCCACCTGTGGCCTTTCCCAATGGTGTACAATCATTTGGAAGACTTCTGGATGAAATCCCCACTCTCCCGGGTGGAAGTCGTGCCAGCTGAGAAAGTCTGCTTCCCAGTTGTCCACTCCGGAAATGAACACTGCTGACAGTGCTAACACATGATTTTCCGCCCATCGGAAAATCCTTGTGGCTTCTGCCATCGCCATCCTGCTTCTTGTGCCGCCCTGTTGGTATACATGGGCGACCGCCGTGATGTTGTCTGACTGGATCAGCACCGGCTGGTGTTGAAGCAGGGGTCTAGCCTAACTTAGGGCATTGTAAAAGGCCCTTAGTTCCAGAATATTTATGTGTAGGGAAGTCTCCTGACTCGACCACAGTCCTTGGAAGTTTCTTCCCTGTGTGACTGCCCCCCAGCCTCGAAGGCTGGCATCCGTGGTCACCAGGACCCAGTCCTGTATGCCGTATCTGCGGCCCTCTAGAAGATGAGCACTCTGCAGCAACTACAACAGCGACGCCCAGGCCCTTGGAGACAGGGTTATCAGCCGATGCATTTGAAAATGCGACCCGGACCACTTGTCCAACAGATCCCACTGGAAGATCCTTGCATGGAACCTGCCGAATGGAATTTCTTCGTAAGAAGCTACCATCTTACCCAGGACTCGCGTGCATTGATGCACCGACACCTGTATTTGTTTTAGGAGGTCTCTGACTAGAGATGACGACAACTCCTTGGCCTTCTCCTCCGGGAGAAACACCTTTTCCTGTTCTGTGTCCAGAACCATACCCAGGAACAGTAGACGCGTCGTAGGAACCAGCTGCGACTTTGGAATATTCAGAATCCAGACGTGCTGTTGTAGCACTTCCCGAGATAGTGCTACTCCGACCAAGAACTGCTCCCTGGACCTCGCCTTTATAAGGAGATCGTTTAAGTAGGGATAATTATAACTCCGTTTTTTTTTTTTTTTTTTTTTAAAGGAGTATCATCATTTCGGCCATTACCTTGGTAAATACCCTCGGTGCCGGGGATAGACCAACGGCAACGTCTGGAATTGGTAATGACAGTTCTGTACCACAATCCTGAGGTACTCCTGGTGAGGAGGGTAAATGGGGACATGCAGGTAAGCATCCTTGATGTCCAGTGATACCATGTAATCCCCTTCTTCCAGGCTTGCAATAACCGCCCTGAGCGATTTCATTTTGAACTTGAACCTTCGTATATAAGTTTTCAAGGATTTCAATTTTAGAATGGGTCTCACCGAACCGACTGGTTTCGGTACCACAAACATTGTGGAATAGTAACCCCGGCCTTGTTGAAGGAGGGGTACCTTGATTATCCCCAGCTGGAAGTACAGCTTGTGAATTGCCGCCAGTACTACCTCCCCTTTCTCCGAGGGCAGCAGGCAAGGCTGATTTGAGGTAACAGCGAGGGGGAGTCGCCTCGAACTCCAGCTTGTATCCCTGTGATACTACTTGCAGAACCCAGGGATCCACCTGTGAGCGAGCCCACTGGTCGCTGAAGTTCCCGAAACGCGCCCCCACCGCACCTGGCTCCACCTGTGGCGCCCCAGCGTCATGCGGCGGACTCAGAGGAAGCGGGGGAAGATTTTTGATCCTGGGAACTGGCTGTCTGGTGCAGCTTTTTTCCCTCTTCCCTTGACTCTGTGCAGAAAGGAAGCGCCTTTGACCCGCTTGCATTTCTGAAGCCGAAAGGGCTGCAACTGATAATACAGTGCTTTCTTAGGCTATGAGGAAACCAGAGGTAAAAAATTTTTTTCTTCCCAGCTGTTGCTGTGGATACGAGGTCCCAGAGACCATCCCCAACAATTCCTCACCCTTATAAGGCAGATGTGCCTTTTAAAGTCAGCATCACCTGTCCACTGCCGGGTCCCTAATACCCTCCTGGCAGAATGGACATTGCATTAATTCTGGATGCCAGCCGGCAAATATCCCTCTGTGCATCCCTCATATATAAGACTACATCTTTAATATGCTCTATGGTTAGCTAAATAGTATCCCTGTCCTGACAGGGTAACAGACCCCGCTGCAGCAGCACTATCCATGCTGAGGCAATTGCAGGTCTCAGTATAGTACCTGAGTGTGTATATACAGACTTCAGGATAGCCTCCTGTTTTTTATCAGCAGGCTCCTTCAAAGTGGCCGTATCCTAAGACGGCAGTGCCACCTTTTTTGACAAACGTGTGAGCGCCTTATCCACCCTAGGGGATATCTCCCAACGTGACCTATCCACTGGCGGGAAAGGGTACGCCATCAGTAACTTTTAGAAATTACCAGTTTCTTATCGGGGGAACCCACGCCTCTTCACACACTTCATTCACTCATCTGATGGGGGAACAAAACACTGGTTGCTTTTTCTCCCCAAACATAAAACCCCTGTTTTGTGGTACTCGGGTTAATGTCAGAAATGTGTAATACATTTTTCATTGCCGAGCTCATGCAACGGATGTTCCTAGTGGATTGTGTATATGTCTCAACCTCGTCGACACTGGAGTCAGACTCCGTGTCGACATCTGTGTCTGTCATCTGAGGTAGCGGGCGTTTTTTGAGCCCCTGATGGCCTTTGAGACGCCTGGGCAGGCGCGGGCTGAGAAGCCGGCTGTCCCACAGCTGTTACGTCATCCAGCCTTTTATGTAAGGCAGGCATGTCCAAACTGTGGCCCTCCAGCTGTTGAGAAACTACACATCCCAGCATGCCCTGACACAGCTTTAGCATTCTCTGACAGCAAAACTGTGTCAGGGCATACTGGGATATGTAGTTTCACAACAGCTGGAGGGCCGCAGTTTGGACATGCCTGATGTAAGGAGTTGACTCTGTCGGTTAATACCTTCCACCTATCCATCCACTCTGGTGTCGGCCCCACAGGGGGCGACATCACATTTATCGGCATCTGCTCCGCCTTCCACGTAACCTTCCTCATCAAACATGTCGACACAGCCGTACCGACACACCGCACACACACAGGGAATGCTCTGACTGAGGACAGGACCCCACAAAGTCCTTTGGAGGAGGGTCATAGGGGGAGGAGCCAGTGCACACCAGGTAGTCCTAAAGCTTTCTTTAGTTGTGCCCAGTCTCCTGCGGAGCCGCTATTCCCCATGGTCCTTACGGAGTCCCAGCATCCACTTAGGACGTCAGAGAAATAGCCCTTTCAGTAAATGCATGCATCTTACACTGCAATAGAATATATAGTGAATGTGAATGAAGTGCAAGTTCAATAAGATAATAAAACGTGAGCACTGCACAGTCATTCAAATGCTGAAATAGTCTGGGGAACTAAAAGTCCCACAATAGTGTGGATACTTGCATGAGCTCAATGCAGTTTACACAGGATCCATTGTGGATGCTTCCAATCAGCAATCCTGCTGTGTGTAGTTAGTACATCTGCAGTTAGCACTGCGGCACCGCACTCCACTCCAGATTTAGGTAAGTATACTGCCGCTGCTGTAAGTGATGAAGCGTGCTATAGGTTCCATTCTCCAGGGACATTATAGCTGCGACATCACTCCTCTGATACTGATGAGACTGTGGCTTCATAGATTAGAGTGAGATACATTCTGAGGACAAAAATGTCCCCCAGATGCACCAGGCAGTAGAAATCCAATATGGCACACCAGCGTAAGGTAACCTCTGATGAGTTTTGTCCGCTTACCTGTGGACTTTTTTCCAGTCAAGTCATTCAAGTGTATTATCTTACTGAACTTGAACTGGCACTTCATTCACATTCAGTATGTATTCTAATGCACGCCGGCTCTCCTGTCTTCTGATTACTTCCTCCCACTCCCATCTCCAAGATTTTTCACGTGCTGCTCCCTTCCTCTGGAATTCTTTACCTCTCCCCCTCAGACTCTCCACCTCTCTACAAAACTTCAAACGGGCTCTTAAGACCCATTTCTTTACCAAACCCAGCCAAATCTCATCCTAACCCTCTGTTCTACGCTCTCTATGTACCCCATCTGTGTCACCCCTGTCTGTCTACCCCTCCCCTTAGAATGTAAGCTCTCACGAGTAGGGCCCTCTTCCCTCATGTGCTTATCCTTTTCTTACTTTAATAATCCTCAACTGCCCAAATCAAGCAGTTTTTTGGCCACCTGGAACTTCTCTGTCATTTACTGGTGTAGTTATGCTTAGTTACCCTGTACTTGTCCTACATTGTCATCAACTGTAAGTCACTGTTTTCCTGTTTTGATTATGTGCATATGTACTCTGTAATTGGGCGCTGCGGACCCTTGTGGCGCCATATAAATAAAAGGATAATAATAATAATAATAATAATAATAATAATAATAATAAATAAGATTTTACTTACCGATAAATCTATTTCTCGTAGTCCGTAGTGGATGCTGGGGACTCCGTCAGGACCATGGGGGATTAGCGGCTCCGCAGGAGACAGGGCACAAAACTAAAGCTTTAGGATCAGGTGGTGTGTACTGGCTCCTCCCCCTATGACCCTCCTCCAAGCCTCAGTTAGGATACTGTGCCCGGACGAGCGTACACAATAAGGAAGGATATTGAATCCCGGGTAAGACTCATACCAGCCACACCAATCACACCGTATAACTTGTGATCTAAACCCAGTTAACAGTATGACAAACGTAGGAGCCTCTGAACAGACGGCTCACAACAAATAACAACCCGATTTTTTTGTAACAATAACTATGTACAAGTATTGCAGACAATCCGCACTTGGGATGGGCGCCCAGCATCCACTACGGACTACGAGAAATAGATTTATCGGTAAGTAAAATCTTATTTTCTCTGACGTCCTAAGTGGATGCTGGGGACTCCGTCAGGACCATGGGGATTATACCAAAGCTCCCAAACGGGCGGGAGAGTGCGGATGACTCTGCAGCACCGAATGAGAGAACTCCAGGTCCTCTTTAGCCAGGGTATCAAATTTGTAGAATTTTACAAACATGTTCTCCCCCGACCACGTAGCTGCTCGGCAGAGTTGTAATGCCGAGACCCCTCGGGCAGCCGCCCAGGATGAGCCCACCTTCCTTGTGGAATGGGCCTTGACAGATTTAGGCTGTGGCAGGCCTGCCACAGAATGTGCAAGTTGAATTGTGCTACAAATCCAACGAGCAATCGTCTGCTTAGAAGCAGGAGCACCCAGCTTGTTGGGTGCATACAGTATAAACAGCGAGTCAGATTTTCTGACTCCAGCCGTCCTTGAAATGTATATTTTCAATGCCCTGACAACGTCCAGCAACTTGGAATCTTCCAAATCGCTAGTAGCCGCAGGCACCACAATAGGCTGGTTCAGGTGAAACGCTGACACCACCTTAGGCAGTAACGGAGGACGCGTCCGCAGTTCTGCCCTGTCCGAATGGAAAATCAGATATGGGCTCTTATACGATAAAGCCGCCAATTCTGATACTCTCCTGGCTGAAGCCAGGGCCAGTAGCATGGTTACTTTCCATGTAAGATATTTCAAATCCACCGATTTGAGTGGCTCAAACCAATGGGATTTGAGAAAATCCAAAACTACATTCAGGTCCCACGGAGCCACTGGGGGCACAACCGGGGGCTGTATATGTAGTACTCCTTTTACAAAAGTCTGGACTTCAGGAACTGAAGCCAATTCTTTCTGGAAGAAAATCGACAGGGCCGAAATTTGAACTTTAATGGACCCCAATTTGAGGCCCATAGACAATCCTGTTTGCAGGAAATGTAGGAATCGACCCAGTTGAAATTCCTCCGTGGGGGCCTTCCTGGCCTCACACCACGCAACATATTTTCTCCAAATGCGGTGATAATGTTGTGCAGTCACCTCCTTCCTGGCTTTAACCAGTGTAGGAATGACCTCTTCTGGAATGCCTTTTTCCTTTAGAATTCGGCGTTCAACCGCCATGCCGTCAAACGCAGCCGCGGTAAGTCTTGGAATAGACACGGTCCCTGCTGAATCAGGTCCCGTCTTAGAGGTAGAGGCCACGGATTTTCCGTGAGCATCTCCTGAAGTTCCGAGTACCAAGTTCTTCTTGGCCAATCCGGAGCCACGAGTATCGTTCTTACTCCCCTTTGCCGTATAATTCTCAGTACTTTGGGTATGAGAGGCAGAGGAGGAAACACATACACTGACTGGTACACCCACGGTGTTACCAGAGCGTCCACAGCTATTGCCTGAGGGTCTCTTGACCTGGCGCAATACCTGTCCAGTTTTTTGTTGAGGCGAGACGCCATCATATCCACCTTTGGTTTTTCCCAACGGTTCACAATCATGTGGAAGACTTCTGGATGAAGTCCCCACTCTCCCGGGTGTAGATCGTGTCTGCTGAGGAAGTCTGCTTCCCAGTTGTCTACTCCCGGAATGAACACTGCTGACAGTGCTATCACATGATCTTCCGCCCAGCGAAGGATCCTTGCAGCTTCTGCCATTGCTCTCCTGCTTCTTGTGCCGCCCTGTCTGTTTACGTGGGCGACTGCCGTGATGTTGTCCGACTGGATCAACACCGGCTGACCCTGAAGCAGGGGTTTTGCCAGGCTTAGAGCATTGTAAATTGCTCTTAGCTCCAGTATATTTATATGAAGAGACATCTCCAGGCTTGACCATACTCCCTGGAAGTTTCTTCCCTGTGTGACCGCTCCCCAGCCTCTCAGACTGGCATCCGTGGTCACCAGGACCCAGTCCTGTATGCCGAATCTGCGGCCCTCTAACAGATGAGCACTCTGCAACCACCACAGAAGAGACACCCTTGTCCGTGGCGATAAGGTTATCCGCTGATGCATCTGCAGATGCGATCCGGACCATTTGTCCAGCAGATCCCACTGAAAAGTTCGTGCGTGGAATCTGCCGAATGGAATTGCTTCGTAAGAAGCCACCATCTTTCCCAGGACTCTTGTGCATTGATGCACAGACACTTTTCCTGGTTTTAGGAGGTTCCTGACAAGTTCGGATAACTCCTTGGCTTTCTCCTCCGGAAGAAACACCTTTTTCTGAACCGTGTCCAGAATCATTCCCAGGAACAGCAGACGTGTTGTCGGGGTCAACTGAGATTTTGGAAAATTCAGAATCCACCCGTGTTGTTGCAGCACTACTTGGGTTAGTGCCACTCCGTCCTCCAGCTGTTCTCTGGACCTTGCCCTTATCAGGAGATCGTCCAAGTAAGGGATAATTAATACGCCTCTTCTTCGCAGAAGAATCATCATTTCGGCCATTACCTTGGTAAAGACCCGAGGTGCCGTGGACAATCCAAACGGCAGCGTCTGAAACTGATGACAGTTTTGCACCACGAACCTGAGGTACCCTTGATGTGAAGGGCAAATTGGGACATGCAGGTAAGCATCCTTTATGTCCAGGGACACCATAAAGTCCCCTTCTTCCAGATTCGCTATCACTGCTCTGAGTGATTCCATCCTGAACTTGAATTTTTGTATGTACAGGTTCAAAGATTTCAGATTTAGAATAGGTCTTACCGAGCCGTCCGGCTTCGGTACCACAAATAGCGTGGAGTAATACCCCTTTCCCTGTTGTAGGAGGGGTACCTTGACTATCACCTGCTGAGAAAACAGCTTGTGAATGGCTTCCAATACCGTCGCCCTGTCTGAGGGAGACGTTGGCAAAGCAGACTTTAGGAACCGGCGAGGGGGAGACTTCTCGAATTCCAACCTGTAACCCTGAGATACTACCTGCAGGATCCAAGGGTCCACCTGTGAGCAAGCCCACTGTGCGCTGAAATTCCTGAGTCGACCCCCCCACCGCTCCTGAGTCCGCTTGTACAGCCCCAGCGTCATGCTGAGGGCTTTGCAGAACCCTGGGAGGGCTTCTGTTCTTGGGCAGGGGCTGCTTGCTGCCCTCTCTTACCCCTTCCTCTGCCCCGGGGCAGATATGACTGTCCTTTTGCCCTCTTGTTCTTATAGGACCGAAAGGACTGCGGCTGAAAAGACGGTGTCTTTTTCTGTTGGGAGGGGGTCTGAGGTAAAAAGGTGGATTTTCCGGCAGTTGCCGTGGCCACCAGATCCGATAGACCTACGCCAAATAATTCTTCCCCTTTATACGGCAATACTTCCATATGTCGTTTGGAATCCGCATCACCTGACCACTGTCGCGTCCATAAACTTCTTCTGGCAGATATGGACATCGCACTTACTCTCGATGCCAGAGTGCAAATATCCCTCTGAGCATCTCGCATATAAAGAAAAGCATCCTTTAATTGCTCTATAGTCAATAAAATACTGTCCCTATCCAGGGTATCAATATTTTCAGTCAGGGAATCCGACCAGACCACCCCAGCACTGCACATCCAGGCTGAGGCGATGGCTGGTCGCAGTATAACACCAGTATGTGTGTATATACTCTTTAGGGTAGTTTCCAGCCTCCTATCAGCTGGATCCTTGAGGGCGGCCGTATCAGGAGACGGTAACGCCACTTGTTTTGATAAGCGTGTGAGCGCCTTATCCACCCTAGGGGGTGTTTCCCAGCGCGCCCTAACCTCTGGCGGGAAAGGGTATAATGCCAATAACTTTTTTGAAATTAGCACTTTTCTATCTGGGTTAACCCACGCTTCATCACATACATCATTCAATTCCTCTGATTCAGGAAAAACTACAGGTAGTTTTTTCACCCCCCACATAATACCCCTTTTTGTGGTACTTGCAGTATCAGAGATATGCAAAGCCTCCTTCATTGCCGTGATCATATAACGTGTGGCTCTACTTGAAAATACGTTTGTTTTTTTTCACCGTCGACACTAGATTCAGTGTCCGTGTCTGGGTCTGTGTCGACCGACTGAGGTAAAGGGCGTTTTACAGCCCCTGACGGTGTCTGAGACGCCTGGGCAGGTACCAACTGGTTTTCCGGCCGTCTCATGTCGTCAACTGATTTTTGTAATGTGCTGACATTATCACGTAATTCCATAAACAAAGCCATCCATTCCGGTGTCGACTCCCTGGGGGGTGACATCACCATTACCGGCAATTGCTCTGCCTCCACACCAACATCGTCCTCATACATGTCGACACACACGTACCGACACACAGCAGACACACAGGGAATGCTCTTATCGAAGACAGGACCCCACTAGCCCTTTGGGGAGACAGAGGGAGAGTTTGCCAGCACACACCCAAGCGCTATAATATATATGGGAACAACCTTATATAAGTGTTGTATCCTTATAGCAGCTTAAATATATAAAATATCGCCATAAAAAGTGCCCCCCCTCTCTGTTTTACCCTGTTTCTGTAGTGCAGTGCAGGGGAGAGTCCTGGGAGCCTTCCTCACAGCGGAGCTGAGCAGGAAAATGGCGCTGTGTGCTGAGGAGAATAAGCCCCCGCCCCCTATTCCGGCGGGCTTTTCTCCCGTAGTTTGTAATATCTGGCAGGGGTTAAATACATCCATATAGCCTCAAGGGCTATATGTGATGTATTTTTTAGCCATAAAAGGTATTTACATTGCTGCCCAGGGCGCCCCCAGCAGCGCCCTGCACCCTCCGTGACCGTTGGTGAGAAGTGTGTGACAAACAATGGCGCACAGCTGCAGTGCTGTGCGCTACCTTCAAGAAGACTGAAGAGCCTTCTGCCGCCGGTTTCTGGACCTTCAATCTTCAGCATCTGCAAGGGGGGTCGGCGGCGCGGCTCCGGGACGAACCCCAGGGTGAGACCTGTGTTCCGACTCCCTCTGGAGCTAATGGTGTCCAGTAGCCTAAGAAGCCAATCCATCCTGCACGCAGGTGAGTTGAACTTCTCTCCCCTAAGTCCCTCGATGCAGTGAGCCTGTTGCCAGCAGGACTCACTGAAAATAATAAACCTAAAAACTTTTTCTAAGCAGCTCCTTAAGAGAGCCACCTAGATTGCACCCTGCTCGGACGGGCACAAAAACCTAACTGAGGCTTGGAGGAGGGTCATAGGGGGAGGAGCCAGTACACACCACCTGATCCTAAAGCTTTAGTTTTGTGCCCCGTCTCCTGCGGAGCCGCTAATCCCCCATGGTCCTGACGGAGTCCCCAGCATCCACTTAGGACGTCAGAGAAAATAATAATAATAATAATAATAATAATAATAATACAGCGAAAGATAGAGGAATGTACTAAAAGGGCTGTTTTTATGTATGCATACTGAAAAAGTTTTTTACTGATGATTGGTATGTATTTAAAATATATATTTTATTAGCGCTGCTCCGTTCTTTGCTTTGCAACATAGGTTACTCACAATACTTAGTAAATGCAAATACAAGTTAGTTAAAAAAAAAAAAAAAAAGACAGAAAAGAAAACTACACATTATGATGTACAGCAAAAGCTCTGCAATTACATGTAAAATGTTTGCAAAAATACAAAAAATGGAGTGAATGAAAGTAGAAAAGGCCAAGCATGCTTACCTCCACAAATCAGCCCATTAGATCGGTCACAATTGAAGTTGTCACAATCACAGTGTTTGCCAGAGTAGGATTCAGAAGGATTGTCCCTCTTCCTGCACAGGCATTGCCCACAGACACAGTCCCCATTGTTACTGCAGATCTCAGAACTATTCTCCTTCCTGCACTGAGCATCCATATCTTCACTGCTAACCTGTTCTGTGCTGCACTGGCAGTCCTTCCCAATACGGCCTTCATTACATCTGAAAAAGTGAGAAAATGGCATAATCACATCAAACTAGAAGGCCCTTCTCATACCTACAGTCCCTTCGCAAACATGCATTCAGCAGCAAGCAAAAGTCATTGAATTTCTCTTGAATCAAGAAAATCTGAAGCTTCATAACAGAACTAGACATGAAATCATCTTATAAATTGTCTGTAGATTGTAAGCTCTCATGATCAAGGACTTCTCCCACCATCTCGTGTCTGCACAAACTCATATGTGCTTGTCCTGCATGATATGCATTGGTTCAGCTGCAAGTCATTAAACTGTATGTAGGGTGATGCAAATTTTTGGCACCTTACAAACTATTGTGATCCACCTCTACAGCAACATTTGAAACCCCCACCTGCCCCCCCTCTTTTTTATTTTATTTTACAAACATGTATAAAACACTGCACAAAATAAATGTATCCCTGGTACGCAAAGCACATTGGAGACCCCATGAGAAGCTTTTCAGTCTAACAAGAAAAAGGCGGCAGCTGTAATATCAATTTACAGCCAGATTAGCATACAAAATGCAGCGGATCACTGATTAAAGCTGTAATGACAGTTCTTAGTACCGGTTTCTTCCCTTAATTTTCCCCTCCAGACTTTGAAGTAACAAAACAAAGAAACGGAGGAAGGATAAATACTAAGCTACAGTGCTTCGGAAAGTATTCACATCGCTACACTTTTTCCACATTTTATGTTATGTTACAGCCTTATTCCAAAATGGAATTAATTTTTCCCTCAAAATTCTACACACAATACCCCATAATGACAACGTGAATTTTTTTTTATATTTTTGCAAATTTATTAAAAGTAAAAAACTAAGAAATCACATGAACATAAGTATTCACAGCCTTTACTCAATACTTTGTTGATGCACCTTTGGCAGCAATTACAGCCTCAAGTCCTTCTGAATATGATGCCACAAGCTTGGCACACCTATCTTTGGCCTGTTTCACCCATTCCTCTTTGCAGCACCTCTTAAGCGCCATAAGGTTGGATGGGAAGCGTCGGTGCACAGCCATTTTCAGATCTCTCCAGAGATGTTCAATCGGATTAAAATCTGGGCCACTCAAGGACATTCACAGGGTTGTCCTGAAGCCACTCCTTTGATATCTTGGCTGTGAGTTTAGGGTCATTATCCTGCTGAAAGATGAACTGTCACTCAACTCTGAGTTCAATTTTTGTCTCATCAGACCACAGAATTTTGTATCTCATGGTCAGAGAGTCCTTCAGGTGCATTTTGGCAAACTCCAGACGGGATGCCATGTGCTTTTTACTAAGGAGTGGCTTCCATCTGGCCACTATACCATACAGGCCTGATAGGTGGACTGCTGCAGAGATGGTTGTCCTTCCGGAAAGTTCTCCTCTCTCCACAGAGGAATGCTGTAGCTCTGACAGAGTGACTATCGGGTTCTTGGTCACCTCCCTGACTAGGACCCTTCACCCCAGATCGCTCAGTTTAGATGGCCGGCCAGCTCTAGAAAGTCATGGTGGTTCTGAACTTCTTTCATTTACGGATGATGGAGGCCACTGTGCTCATTGGGACCTTCAAAGCAGCAGATATTTTTCTGTACCATTCCCCAGATTTGTGCCTCGAGACAATCCTATCTCGGAGGTCTACAGACAATTCCTTTGACTTCATGCTTGGTTTGTGCTCAGACATGCACTGTCAAGTGTGGGACCTTATATAGACAGGTGTGTGCCTTTCTAAATCATGTCCAATCAACTGAATTTACCACCGGTGGACTCCAATTAAGCTGTATGAACATCTCAAGGATGATCAGTGGAAACAGGATGCACCTGAGCTCAAATTTTGAGGTTCATGGCAAAGGCTGTTTTCGTAGTTGTTTTTAATTTTAAATAAATTAGCAAAAATCTCAACAACAAAAAAACAAAAACAAAACCCCACTTTTCACGTTGTTATGGGGTATTGTGTGTAGAATTTTGAGGACAAAAATGAATTTATTCCATTTTGGAATAAGGCTGTAACATAACAAAATGTGGAAAAAGTGAAGCGCTGTGAATACTTTCCGGATGCACTGTATATGTTCTGTGATCACTCACACCACTAAGGGAGAGAACTATATTTAAACGTATGCATTCCCGAATGCATTAGCAAAACACATGTAATCAAAGAGAAGATACTTCTCACATATATGCAATACCTGCAGGCTCCACATTCAAATGTGCCATTTCCAAAGTGACAATCTGGGCTATCGGGGAGTCCGGTCTGCTGACAGTCACATTCACAAATAAATTTCAGAATGATCTCTACTTCTTCTGTAAATCCCAATGGCTTGATTTTAATGGATTCAGTTTGGTCTTTTTGGTCATTCTTGGGGCACCTGTGAGCGGTGACGCTTATTTCAAACTCAACCTTTAAAAATAAACACACATATTACTCACCGCGCAAACGCATTTCAGCACAATTTCCAGTACAGCGAGAGACAGAATAACCTGCCCTGAATGCCCAAGCAACAACTTGTAAGGTAGGGCCATAATGAAAGCTTCTTTACCTGGTCTCCCAGAGAAATGTTGGAACATTTCCTTCCATTCTCGCCTGTACCAATAACCCCATTCTTACAGAAGGATTTATAATTGATCGTTACGCCTTCTGGCAACTTGCTGTTTTCCAGAATGAGTTCTGAAGAAAGTGACTAGAGAGAAGGGAAAAGTCAACGGATGACATCACTTCACCAAACATAACAAAGCTCTGCTAATAGTAAATAGAAGACATTCCCTTTCACCAAACAAAAGTTTGGGGTGAACTATCGCAATTGAATACTTACATTGTAGGAGTCAATGATCAACTGTATTACATTGCTGGAGTTTGCAGACAGCGTTCCAACAGCAGATTTAGGTATCAGATTCTTTAATTCCTTTCAAAATAAAAACCATTCTAATCAGTGATGGAGATCCCACATTACTTCAGTATTACTAATATACACAGGCATGCACCTTTTTCAGCAGGGTGTGTACAGATCACAGACACTATACACCAGGGGTGGCCAAACAGTCGATCGCGATCGACTGGTCGATCGCGGACATGCGACCAGTCGATCGCGATCCGCCGCCCAGCCACCCGAAGCCGCGCCTCTCCTGCCTGCCGCTCTGCCTCCTCAGTCTGGTCTGCAGCAGTGACGGCCGAGTGTATAGCTCAAATCAGGTGCCGGTTCGTAAGCCAATGAGAGCTCGCGGACTGGCACCCGATTTGAGCCATACACGCTGCCGTCACCGCCGGAGATCAGACTGAGGCGGCAGACAGGAGAAGCGTGCGCTGCGCTCTCCACACACCAACGGTGAGCTCTTCTATGGGGGCATATCTGGCATTGTGGGCACATAGCTCAGTGGGGGCATATCTGGCACTGTGGGGTCATATGTGGCACTGGGGGCATATCTGGCTCTGCGGGCACATGGCACTGTGGGGTCATATGTGGCACTGGGGGCATATCTGGCTCTGCGGGCACATGGCACTGTGGGGGCATATCTGTAATCTGGCGCTGTGGGGGCATATCTGTATCTGGCGCTGTGGGGGCATATCTGTATCTGGCGCTGTGGGGGCATATCTGTATCTGGCGCTGTGGGGGCATATCTGTATCTGGCACTGTGGGGGCATATGTGGCACTGTGGGGGCATATGTGGCACTGTGGGGGCATATGTGGCACTGTGGGGGCATATGTGGCACTGTGGGGGCATATGTGGCACTGTGGGGGCATATGTGGCACTGTGGGGGCATATGTGGCACTGTGGGGGCATATGTGGCACTGTGGGGGCATATGTGGCACTGTGGGGGCATATGTGGCACTGTGGGGGCATATGTGGCACTGTGGGGGCATATCTGTATCTGGCGCTGTGGGGGCATATCTGTATCTGGCGCTGTGGGGGCATATCTGTATCTGGCGCTGTGGGGGCATATCTGTATCTGGCGCTGTGGGGGCATATCTGTATCTGGCGCTGTGAGGGTATATCTGTATCTGGCGCTGTGAGGGCATATCTGGCACTGTGGGCACATGGCACTGTGGGGGCATATCTGGCACTGTGGGCACATGGCACTGTGGGGGCATATGTGGCACTGTGGGGGCATATGTGGCACTGCGGGCACATGGCACTGTGGGGGCATATCTGTAATCTGGCACTGTGGGGGCATATCTGTAATCTGGCGCTGTGGGGGCATATCTGTAATCTGGCACTGTGGGGGCATATCTGGCACTGTGGGGTCATATGTGGCACTGGGGGCATATCTGGCTCTGCGGGCACATGGCACTGTGGGGGCATATCTGGCACTGTGGGGGCATATCTGTAATCTGGCGCTGTGGGGGCATATCTGTATCTGGCGCTGTGGGGGCATATCTGTATCTGGCGCTGTGGGGGCATATCTGTATCTGGCGCTGTGGGGGCATATCTGTATCTGGCGCTGTGGGGGCATATCTGTATCTGGCGCTGTGGGGGCATATCTGTATCTGGCGCTGTGGGGGCATATCTGTATCTGGCGCTGTGGGGGCATATCTGTATCTGGCGCTGTGGGGGCATATCTGTATCTGGCGCTGTGGGGGCATATCTGTATCTGGCACTGTGGGGGCATATCTGGCACTGTGGGCACATGGCACTGTGAGGGCATTTCTGGCACTGTGGGGGCATATCTGGCACTGTGGGGGCATATCTGTAATCTGGCACTGTGGGCACATGGCACTGTGGGGGCATATCTGTATCTGGCACTGTGGGGGCATATCTGGCACTGTGGGGGCATGTGTATCTGGCACTGTGGGGGCATATCTGGCACTGTGGGGGCATATCTGTATCTGGCACTGTGGGGGCATATCTGGCACTGTGGGGGCATGTGTATCTGGCACTGTGGGGGCATATGTGTTTGAGGTTTTTACCTGTGGGGGCCAATGTGTTATTTCGTGTGAGGCAGTCATTACACTCTGCGCAGCAAGGCTACATCCCTTTCTTTAGTTATACCACGCCCACTTTTTGTTATGCCATACCCCTTTTTTGCGCTATTATTCCTCCTAGGTAGATCACAAAAGCTTTTTAGCTTTCACAGTAGATCACAGACTCCAAAAGTCTGCCCGCCCCTGCTATACACTATAACACAACTATACACAGTCTGACAAGGAAAGTTTAAAACGTGGTATAAACCTTGTAAACTGGCTGGAATTCCTCAGTCACAGCGAAGATAGTTTGTATGTTGTTTTCACTAAGTTTCTGTACTAGATGAGCTATTGATGGATAGTCCTGCAAAAGGAAACACCACATTAGGAACAGTGGATTGACAACACTGCTTTACAAGATCAGTACAACCACCTACCCTATCCTGCGTTTATTAGTCATTGGATCATAACTGGTTACATAACAGATGTGACATGATACAAAACAAAAATAAGATTTTACTCACCGGTAAATCTATTTCTCGTAGTCCGTAGTGGATGCTGGGAACTCCGTAAGGACCATGGGGAATAGACGGGCTCCGCAGGAGACTGGGCACTCTAAAAGAAAGATTAGGTACTATCTGGTGTGCACTGGCTCCTCCCTCTATGCCCCTCCTCCAGACCTCAGTTAGGATACTGTGCCCGGAAGAGCTGACACAATAAGGAAGGATTTTGAATCCCGGGTAAGACTCATACCAGCCACACCAATCACACCGTATAACTCGTGATACTATACCCAGTTAACAGTATGAAATATAACTGAGCCTCTCAACAGATGGCTCAACAATAACCCTTTAGTTAGGCAATAACTATATACAAGTATTGCAGACAATCCGCACTTGGGATGGGCGCCCAGCATCCACTACGGACTACGAGAAATAGATTTACCGGTGAGTAAAATCTTTTTTTCTCTGACGTCCTAGTGGATGCTGGGAACTCCGTAAAGACCATGGGGATTATACCAAAGCTCCCAAACGGGCGGGAGAGTGCGGATGA
Organism: Pseudophryne corroboree; assembly: GCF_028390025.1. Classification (NCBI taxonomy): domain Eukaryota; kingdom Metazoa; phylum Chordata; class Amphibia; order Anura; family Myobatrachidae; genus Pseudophryne; species Pseudophryne corroboree. The sequence continues at coordinate 213,176,006 of NC_086448.1, forward strand.
CTCTGCAGCACCGAATGAGAGAACTCAAGGTCCTCCTCAGCCAGGGTATCAAATTTGTAGAATTTAGCAAACGTGTTTGCCCCTGACCAAGTTGCAGCTCGGCAAAGTTGTAAAGCCGAGACCCCTCGGGCAGCCGCCCAAGATGAGCCCACTTTCCTCGTGGAATGGGCTGTTACTGATTTAGGATGCGGCAATCCAGCCGCAGAATGCTCCAGCTGAATTGTGCCACAAATTCAGCGAGCAATAGTCTGCTTAGAAGCAGGAGCACCTATTTTGTTGGGTGCCTACAGGATAAAAAACGAGTCAGTTTTCCTGACTCCAGCCGTCCTGGAAATATACATTTTTAAGGCCCTGACTACGTCCAGTAACTTGGAATCTTCCAAGTCCCTAGTAGCCGCAGGCACTACAATAGGTTGGTTCAAGTGAAAAGCTGATACCACCTTAGGGAGAAACTGGGGACGAGTCCTCAATTCTGCCCTATCCATATGGAAAATCAGATAAGGGCTTTTACATGACAAAGCCGCCAATTCTGACACACGCCTGGCCGAAGCCAAGGCCAATAACATGACCACTTTCCACGTGAGATATTTCAAATCCACAGTTTTAAGTGGCTCAAACCAATGTGATTTTAAGAAACTCAACACCACGTTGAGATCCCAAGGTGCCACAGAAGGCACAAAAAAGGGGCTGAATATGTAGCACTCCCTTTACAAATGTCTGAACTCCAGGCAGTGAAGCCAGTTCTTTCTGGAAGAAAATCGACAGAGCCGAAATCTGGACCTTAATGGAACCCAAATTTAGGCCCATAGTCACTCCTGACTGTAGGAAGTGCAGAAAACGACCCAGCTGAAATTCCTCTGTTGGGGCCTTCCTGGCCTCACACCACGCAACATATTTTCGCCAAATACGGTGATAATGGTTTGCGGTTACTTCTTTCCTCGCTTTTATCAGCGTAGGAATGACTGTCTTGGAACAGACAGGGCCCCTGCTGTAGCAGATCCTGTCTGAGCGGTAGAGGCCATGGGTCCTCTGATATTATTTCTTGAAGTTCTGGGTACCAAGTTCTTCTTGGCCCATCCGGAACCACGAGTATCGTTCTTACTCCTCGTTTTCTTATTATTCTCAGTACCTTTGGTATGAGAGGCAGAGGAGGGAATACATAAACCGACTGGTACACCCACGGTGTCACTAGAGCGTCCACAGCTATTGCCTGAGGGTCCCTTGACCTGGCGCAATATCTAGTTTTTTTGTTTAGGCGGGACGCCATCATGTCCACATGTGGCCTTTCCCAACGGTTTACCAACAGTTGGAAGACTTCTGGATGAAGTCCCCACTCTCCCGGGTGTCGGTCGTGTCTGCTGAGGAAGTCTGCTTCCCAGTTGTCCACTCCCGGAATGAACACTGCTGACAGTGCTAAGACGTGATTTTCCGCCCATCGGAGAATCCTTGTGGCTTCTGCCATCGCCATCCTGCTTCTTGTGCCGCCCTGTCGGTTTACATGGGCGACTGCCGTAATGTGGTCTGATTGGATCAGTACCGGCTGGTTTTGAAGCAGAGGCCTTGCCAGACTTAGGGCATTGTAAATGGCCCTCCGTTCCAGAATATTTATGTGTAGGGACGACTCCTGACTTGACCAAAGTCCTTGGAAATTTCTTCCCTGTGTGACTGCCCCCCAGCCTCGAAGGCTGGCATCCGTGGTTACCAGGACCCAGTCCTGTATGCCGAATCTGCGGCCCTCTTGAAGATGAGCACTCTGCAGCCACCACAGTAGAGATAACCCTGTCTCCAAGGACCAGGGTATCAGCCGATGCATCTGAAGATGCGATTCCGACCACTTGTCCAAGAGGTCACACTGAAAGGTTCTTGCATGGAACCTGCCGAATGGAATTTTGCTTCGTAAGAAGCTACCATTTTTCCCAGGACTCCTGTGCAGTGATGCACCGATACCTGTTTTGGTTTCAGGAGGTCTCTGACTAGAGATAACAGCTCCTTGGCTTTCTCCTGCGGGAGAAACACTTTTTTCTGTACTGTGTCCAGAACCATCCCCAGGAACAGCAGGCGTGTGGTAGGAACCAGCTGTGACTTTGGAATGTATAGAATCCATCCGTGCTGTTGTAGCACTTCCCGAGATAGTGCTACTCCGACCAACAACTGCTCCATGGACCTCGCCTTTATAAGGAGATCGTCCCAGTACGGGATAATTAAAAACTCCCTTTTTTCGAAGGAGTATCATCATTTCTGCCATTACCTTGGTAAAGACCCTCGGTGCCGTGGACAGTCCAAACGGCAGTGTTTGGAATTGGTAATGGCAATCCTGTACCACAAATCTGAGGTACTCCTGGTGAGGATGGTAAATGGGGACATGTAGGTAAGCATCCTTGATGTCCAGGGATACCATGTAATCCCCCTCCTCCAGGCTTGCAATAACCGCCCTGAGCGATTCCATCTTGAACTTGAATTTTTTTATGTATGTGTTCAAGGACTTCAAATTTAAAATGGGTCTCACCGAACCGTCCGGTTTCGGTACCACAAACAGTGTGGAATAGTAACCCCGTCCTTGTTGAAGTAGGGGCACCTTGACTATCACCTGCTGGGAATACAGCTTGTGAATTGCCTCTAGCACAGCCTCCCTGCCTGAGGGAGTTGTCGGCAAGGCAGATTTGAGGAAACGGCGGGGGGGAGACGCCTCGAATTCCAGCCTGTACCCCTGAGATACTACTTGAAGAATCCAGGGATCCACCTGTGAGCGAGCCCACTGATCGCTGAAATTTTTGAGGCGGCCCCCCACCGTACCTGGCTACGCCTGTGGAGCCCCCGCGGCATGCGGTGGACTCAGAGGAAGCGGGGGAAGAATTTTGATTCTGGGAACTGGCTGACTGGTGCAGCTTTTTCCCTCTTCCCTCGTCTCTGTGCAGAAAGGAAGCGCCTTTGACCCGCTTGCTTTTCTGAAGCCGAAAGGACTGTACCTGATAATACAGTGCTTTCTTAGGCTGTGAGGAAACCTGAGGTAAAAAATTTTCTTCCCATCTGTTGCTGTGGATACGAGGTCCCAGAGACCATCCCCAAACAATTCCTCACCCTTATAAGGCTCTATGTGCCTTTTAAAGTCAGCATCACCTGTCCAGTGTCGGGTCTCTAATACCCTCCTGACAGAATAGACATTGCATTAATTCAGGAAGCCAGCCGGCAAAATATCCCTCTGTGCATCCCTCATATATAAGACGACGTCTTATGTTCGCAAAATAGTATCCCTGTTTGACAGGGTTACAGACCACGCTGCAGCAGCACTATCTGCAGGTCTCAGTCTAGTACCTGAGTGTGTAAATACAGACTTCAGGATAGCCTCCTGCTTTTTATCAGCAGGTACCTTCAAAGTGGCCGTATCCTAAGACGGCAGAGCCACCTTTTGTGACAAACGTGTGAGCGCCTTATCCACCCTAGGGGATATCTCCCAGCGTAACTTATCCGCTGGCGGGAAAAGGTATGCCATCAGTAACTTTTTAGAAATTACCAGTTTCTTATCGGGGGAACCCACGCTTTTTCACACTTCATTCACTCATTTGATGGGGGAACAAAACACTGCCTGCTTTTTCTCCCCAAACATAAAACCCTTTTTTAGTGGTACTTGGGTTAATGTTAGAAATGTGTAACACATTTTTTATTGCCGGGATCATGTAACGGATGTTCCTAGTGGATTGTGTATATGTCTCAACCTCGTCGACACTGGAGTCAGACTCCGCGTCGACATCTGTGTCTGCCATCTGAGGGAGCGGGCGTTTTTGAGCCCCTGATGGCCTTTGAGACGCCTGGGCAGGCGCGGGCTGAGAAGCCGGCTGTCCCATAGCTGTTACGTCATCCAGCCTTTTATGTAAGGAGTTGACACTGTCGGTTAATACCTTCCACCTATCCATCCACTCTGGTGTCGGCCCACAGGGGGCGACATCCCATTTATCGGCATCTGCTCCGCCTCCACATAAGCCTCCTCATTAAACATGTCGACACAGCCGTACCGACACACCGCACACACACAGGGAATGCTCTGACTGAGGACAGGACCCCACACAGCCCTTTGGGGAGACAGAGAGAGAGTATGCCAGCACACACCAGAGCGCTATATAATGTAGGGATAAACACTATCACTGAGTGAATTTTCCCCAATAGCTGCTTGTATAAACAATATTGCGCCTAAATTTAGTGCCCCCCCTCTCTTTTTAACCCTTTGAGCCTGAAAACTACAGGGGAGAGCCTGGGGAGCTGTCTTCCAGCTACACTGTGAAGAGAAAATGGCGCCAGTGTGCCGAGGGAGATAGCTCCGCCCCTTTTTCGCGGACTTTTCTCCCGCTTTTTTATGGATTCTGGCAGGGGTAATTATCACATATATAGCCTCTGGGGCTATATATTGTGATTATTTTGCCAGCCAAGGTGTTTTTATTGCTGCTCAGGGCGCCCCCCCCCCCAGCGCCCTGCACCTTCAGTGACCGGAGTGTGAAGTGTGTATGAGGAGCAATGGCGCACAGCTGCAGTGCTGTGCGCTACCTTGGTGAAGACTGAAGTCTTCTGCCGACGATTTTCCGGACCATCTTCATGCTTCTGGCTCTGTAAGGGGGACGGCGACGCGGCTCCGGCAACGAACACCAAGGACGGGTCCTGCGGTCGATCCCTCTGGAGCTAATGGTGTCCAGTAGCCTAAGAAGCCCAAGCTAGCTGCAAGCAGGTAGGTTCGCTTCTTCTCCCCTTAGTCCCTCGTTGCAGTGAGCCTGTTGCCAGCAGGTCTCACTGTAAAATAAAAAACCTAACATATACTTTCTTTCTAGGAGCTCAGGAGAGCCCCTAGTAGTGTGCATCCAGCTCGGCCGGGCACAGAAATCTAACTGAGGTCTGGAGGAGGGGCATAGAGGGAGGAGCCAGTGCACACCAGATAGTACCTGCGGAGCCCGTCTATTCCCCATGGTCCTTACGGAGTTCCCAGCATCCACTAGGACGTCAGAGAAATAAAAAATGCCCAAGCCTTGGCAGACCTTCAGATATTAAAATCATTGATGTTAAAGTGATACATGGTGTATGGTTACAGACAGATATGGCTAGTAGATGGCAAAGCTAAAGTACAGCCAGGAAGTGTGGCGCCATGTTTCAGCATCTTTAAAGCACACACTCACTTAGATAAGCAGATATAGGCTCCTGAAGCTTGTACAAGTATAGGGAGTATGACAGTTGTTCAAAAAAAAGAAACACTATACAGTTCGCTGTTCAGCATTAAATAGCTGTTGACAGCGTGACGAAAGCAGACTTACATAGTAATGGCTCATGGTGTACATATTATCTTGCATATGACATTTCCCATCATTTGGGAGAACAATTCCTCCTAATTTTCCATCACCAGCAAAATGGAACCCAGCATCAGTGGAAAAGACCAACAAGCGTGTGACATTTCTCCAACCAATTTGTTCCTGAAAAGAAAAGGCTGAAACATTAGGGAAATGATTTCATGGCAGGATCATGCAACAATCAGCAGTTGCATTTCCAATAATATGCTTTCATATGGAACATATGCTGCCTGTAGCTTCTTGCCAAGTATGAGAGCAATGAGAGATGCAGTCAGACAGTGCATTTGTTTTTCTGCTGCATAATATTTGTATTGTCTTGTACATGTGTATTTATCTAGTATATTCGGGTGGAGTGGGGGGTTATTTATCAAGTAGTGAGAAGAGTGGAGACTTTCCTATGTTCTAGAGGTGTCTGGTAAGGGCAGTGGGGTTACACACTTTCCTATCCTCTAGAGGTGTCTGGTAAGGGCAGTTGGGTTACACACTTTCCTATGCTCTAGAGGTGTCTGGTAAGGGCAGTGGGGTTATACACTTTCCTATGCTCTAGAGGTGTCTGGTAAGGGCAGTGGGGTTATACACTTTCCTATGCTCTAGAGCAGTGGTTCTCAAACTCGGTCCTCAGGACCCCACACGGTTCGCGTTTTCCATGTCACCCGGCAGCTGCACTGTGTATCACCAACTGTCACATTTTAAAAATCTACAGGTGACCTTCAAAACATGAACCGTGTGGGGTCCTGAGGACCGAGTTTGAGAACCTGTGCTCTAGATGTATCTGGTAAGGGCAGTTGGGTTACACACTTTCCTATGCTCTAGAGCAGGCATGTCTAAACTGCGGCCCTCCAGCTGTTGAGAAACTACACATCCCAGCATGCCCTGACACAGCTTTAGCATTCTCTGACAGCAAAACTGCGTCAGGGCATGCTGGGATATGTAGTTTCACAACAGCTGGAGGGCCGCAGTTTGGACATGCCTGCTCTAGAGGTGTCTGGTAAAGGCAGTTGGGTTACACACTTTCCTATTCCTCTAGAGGTGTCTGGTAAGGGCAGTTGGGTTACACTTTCCTATTCCTCTAGGTGTCTGTAAGGGCAGTGGGGTTATACTCTTTCCTATGCTCTAGAGGTAGCTGGTAAGGGCAGTTGGGTTACACACTTTCCTATGTCTGTTTGTACCAAAAGCTGTGGCTAGTTACTATTAGTAACAGTCATTGAAAAATCTATTATATCACAAGTGTAATTATTCCCAATACTTACACCACACACAGCAACTTGCATTATTGCATCAAATCCACCTTCTGGAGAATCTAGATTACCGGAGATATGTTGTTTGCCTACTAGATCATTGAATCGTCTCCCATCACTTGTCAAATTAAGAACATTCTTATAACTGAATGGACTAGTGCAGTTCTGGTCAGTGGTACAAGGGTTGATGAGTTTAGCAGGAGTGGTGCTAATGTAAGGCATAACCGTTTTTTCTACAAAAGATCCAAAGCCTAAAACACAAACATAATACCATAAACAAAATAAGCAAAAAGATAAACAAACAGCATTTTAACAAGAAAGATCTGTGCAAAGGGATCAATGTTATTACCCCTTCTTCTTCTGTTACCTCTTACTACTGCTAATGAAGGCTCCATGTTGTGCCGTATCTGACACTCAGCTTTGTCAGGGAATTTCCATTTATACATAAATAGGTCAATAACAATTCTGACCACCAGTCATTTGACTAATATAAAGCGGGGTCACTAAATGAAATTTATAGGAAATTTTAGTGCCAAATTAAAAGGAGAAACTGAGCTACATAAAGTCCCAATGACTTGCAGTTCACACATGCAATATATTAGTAATACCAAAATGCAGACTGAAACCAGGAAAAATGTATTTAAATATTAAATTGGGAAAAAAAATAAATTGTGGCTCCCTCCACCATCCA